>NC_140193.1:22813337-23363337 GCF_965226575.1 Pagrus pagrus
CTTGAAGGAATTCAAGCGCGCGGTTAAAACCAAGCTCACTCCTGCAGCGCCACGCAGCGGTGATCAGGGCGCACTGCAGGCTCCGAAAAACAACTGACATTTATTTGACACTTACAGTGAGTGTAATATTAGTTTCAGAGTGGCCACGTGTGGGTCGGAACTCAGAGCTCAAACATGTCCTTAACGACTCTGTAAGGACACTCCCACACAGACTTTAAAAGCCTGCAACTCCCCTCCACTTAGAACTACCATGACCTGGATGACTGAGAACCTTCATCAACCTACTCTTTATCTACTCACCCCAACGCTGATGGAAAACTGGGCCTAGTTTCGTAGTCCATGAAACATTTCTGGAGCTTGACAGCAAAACCGTGTTGCAGCATTCTCCTTAACAACTGAAGTAGATGGGGACTTGTTTTAAAATGTGTGAAAAAAAGCAAAAATGACAACATAAAATGGCTCCGTACAGCTGTTCCAGCGTAACCCAAGTCCATGAAAGCCCTGAGAGCTGAAACTTGTTTTAAGACCTTATCTACATGCTTTATGTGCATTTCACCCTACTAATGCTTTTAGCTTAGCGACTACAGTGAAGACTTTGGCTCAAAAAGGGGTATAAATAAATCAGGTTGGGATCTCAGGGCTTCCAGAGACTTCGATTAAGCCAGACGAGCTGTAAAGAGCCATTTTATGTTGTTTTTTTTGGTTATTTCTACGTTTTAAAACAAGTCCCCGTCTACATCAGTTGTTTTGGAGAATGCTGCAACACTATTGTGCTGTGAAACTCCAGAAATATTTTTGTTTTTGTTTTGTTTTTTGTTTTTGATCCCCATTAGCTGCGCTCTAGAGCACCGCTAGTCTTCCTGGGGTCCACCTTTAAAACCATTTAAACATACATCTACAATCACAACACGAAAAAGACAAGTCAACAAAAACTTACATTAAATTTGCACAATCGGATTGTCATCTACATCAAAGAACGTATGTAAGATACTCCAATGTACAGTGGTTATAAAATAAAATAAATTAAAATAACAAAATAAAATAACAAAATAAGAAGTTTAAACAAATGAAAATAAATAAAATAATAAAATAAATTGTGGACTACCAGACTTTACCTGACTTTCCATCTGGCGATGAGTAGATAAGGACTGAATTAAAATTTTTGGATTCATTGTTCCTTTAAAATAAACTCAACCTTTAGCACCCAAATTAAAATGTTCACATGTTAATGGGTTAATGACAGCTACTGTATCCACAGATGTAATATAAGGAGCCACCCTGCATAATGAATACTTTTACTTTTAACACTTTAATGATAATTTGCTGATAATAGTGGAATAAAATCTTGAACACACGCCTCTTCTTGTAATGGAGCATATTTTCTATCTGAAGGGCCCTCTAAAGAATCTGAAGGTCTGAAACTGAGAATCAAACTCATGATCTATGGGTCTACCATAGGGTCACTCTGCTGTTCCAGGCCACCTGGTTAACATGGTTTTATGCAACCTAAAAGTTGCAACCTGAAGTGTCACATCATTTGCAGCCACTGTAATTTGGATTTGAGCATTGAGTTTGCCATAAAAAAGGTTTACCACGGTGGTGGTGGTGGTGGTGAAGAAACAGGAGGACGATCAGTCAGTTACCCCTCTAGCATCTCCTCTCCCTCTTGGGGTTTCATTAACAAGCAATCCGACTGCAGACAAAAAGTTTTGGTGAATGTTGCAGCGCCTGTCTGACCTACATCCTCTATAGGCTTAATTAGAGACATTTCACCAGGAGAACCATATTTCTGTTTACCCCTGTGTTGATTCTGAGACGCACAACACATGTAAAAGGCAAACAAGTATCCATGTGCAGAATAATTGCAAAGAGACGCTCTTACTCTTGTTGTTATAGGAGCTACAGACAAAAAGCTGACTTTTCAATTTTATAGTCAGGCTTCAGTCGTCTGTGTTACACAAATAAAGTGGTTATGTTCCAGTTATTTTAGTACAAAGTTCCCTCTTTGTCCCATTGCCCTCCATCGCAGCTAGAAACACTTTTGTACTAAAAAGACTAAATTTGGGAGGTATTCACCGAGCTGGATTCACAGGGATGATTCAATAGAAGAAATTCCAGTTTCAATGTCCATATGAGAACCTTATTGTTTTTAAGACAGATTTAAAAATAATTGTGCCTCTATCTTATAATATAATATTATTAATATTATTATCCCATATTATGAAAAACACGTTTTCTCTGGTGTCTACATATATAAACTGGTCCTCCCTGAGCCTACCAACTCCCAGAATGAGGGAAGCAAACAAGTCCTGCATGGTCCCTGCAGCCCACCCACTGGTAAAAGGGGGCTCCTACAGGCTGTTCAGATTCAGCTCCTGTCGTTACGTAAGGACAGGAGTGATTTTCATAGGCCGGCCTCCTCGGAGATATCCGAGAGGGGGCGTTCATCCCCGAGGTGAAGGTCGGTGTGTCCAGCGGTAAGATAGCAGTGTTTCACAATGTCGTCGCTCAGAGCTAGACACGCAAATTGCTCTGTTGTTGGTTGTAAAAATCAACATAAGTGCCTATACTCTGTCCCAGCTACAGAAGAACAGAAGAGACAGTGGTTGCGTTTCATTTTTAACGACAACGTGCCGGCTACGGTTCTTCTAAGTCTGTTTGTGCTGTCAGTCCCAACCATACGGGACCCAGCAACTGCACCGAGCCACAGGTGAGTGTCGCCACGTTTGGATAGTATTTACAGTTGCCTACGAGTTTGGTGACGTCAGCTTGACATCGACTAACTAGTTAGCTCCGCTTCGGTCGCTATGCAACGGCATTTGAAGCGAGTTTAATGTTAATAATATTACGAGGGAGCTTGGTTGTCACAGTAAACATGTGCAGACTGGAGACAGAGACTATGCAAACAGTGTCCAAGAGTTTGGAGACTGTGTTGGAGACAAACACAGCTTTCGCTAGCTGTTTTTAGATGTTACCTGTTGCAGGTCAGTGGGGGATGGGAGCCGGGTGGTTGTGTCGGGGAGTCCTGCTGCAGCCGCAGAGTCTGTATTTTTCTGAGCCTCTCCTTCTGGGTCCGATTCTCGGTCAAACTGGTGTGGTTGAACGACAGCATCTCGGCGAGCCATAGCGATACACCCACCGTAAACATTAGCGCATGATACCGCTAGAGTCAGCGGCATCCTCTCCCTGAGAGGGGCGTGTAGCAGGACGGAGCTAGCATTACAGGTGCAGGCACAGAAACAGCTGCTCTCAGTAGAGCTCACCTGAGCCACTTTTAGACAGCTGAAATTCAGGACCACGGATGTTTGGGGCAATACATTTCAAATACAGTGCTGTTGGACCTCTGACAGCTGTGTGAAATTGATGAAAAACAGCATAATATGGGACCTTTTAACTTTTAAGAAAACATGAAAAAACATTTTATATTTCATGAAATATATTTCTTGATTGAGTGGCATATGAATGAAAATTCTGTAAAATTAGGATGAGGTTTGCAACTTTTAGACCAGGTTCCTGGTTGCACTGAATTCAGTAGCTTTTGTGTTTCCATGAGTGTCTGATTTTTATTTTTATTTAGTATTACTGAGATTCTACACTAGTGTGCCAAAATAATTTTTAAAATTCTCTTCAGTCGGCCTGATAAAGTTGTATACATCTAACAATAAACCTGTCAAAGTCTAAGTCTCTGAAATGTTCAACTCAGATGTTTGTGTATCAGAATAATCAAAAGAGAATGTTTAATAAATTTGCCTTTTATTTGACAGAATTTGACTCTTCTTACAAAAATGTAGGCACCTTCCACACAGATGTACAGTCTGCACTTTTCATTTGGCCTCACTTACAGGAGACAGGCTTATCTTTTTGAGAAGCTTTTCGTTACATCACACAACAGCATTAGGCCTGTCTTTTTTTTCAAAGCTAATACTCAAATTAAAGCCTTGCAAAAAAAATGTTTCTTCAGCTCGTTTTGATCACAATGTTAGACATATGATCAAAAACAAATCACTCCATACAGTATGTTTCATTGAACCCAGAGTAAAAAAGCAGTTGAGTTCCCTCAGTGACGTGGAAAATGTGAAATTTCTTTCTTGATTGAAAGCTAAACCTGCCATGTAAACAAACTTTAGTGCAGTGGAGTGACAGATGCTTCAGCTGTGGGGAACATGTGGAAGATTTTGATCTTGACAAGAAACACTTTTAGTTGCACAGCAGCACTTTAATTCTCTTAGAATTTCATCCAACTTGTAGCAAGTGATATTTGACAACAATAGAGCATTACTTTAGTATGATATCCCTGACATTTTATTATATTCCCCACATCACTTGCAGAAATGATTATTTTTCCAATGAAATCAGCACTTGCGAATGTTTGGCAGTCATATTTCCTTTGTCTCCTGGGGTCACGGGGGATTTTCATCAGTATGAATCTTTGGAGAGGGCGATGAGGGTGAAACGAAGCTCCTGAGGGTCGCGAGCCATGAAGATCTTACAAACGTTTACAGCATCCTGCAGGGCAATCGAACACATCAAGGAAATTATAAATAACAATTCAGCTTGAGAAGATATTTTTATTTTTGTTTTATACTGTGATGTATTACCTCGAAGAAAGTGTCTGCTGAAGTTTTTCCGTGGACGATGGGGAAGGGCTTGCGGCCATCTAGGAAAAACAAATAAAGACAGTTTGCTTCAAATCACAGCTAAATGTGAAATAAAAGTTTTACCCTCAGCAATGTCACAAATACTACTAAATATACTCACCCAGTTCATATAACTGTCCTCCGACATTCACAAAAGCTATAAAATGCAGATTCACTTTCTCATCTAAACTCGGAGCCTGTAAATGACAAGACACACAGAGTAAATTCGGTTGAGTTAAACAAATTATTTTCGATTCCAAGGTTCAACACAAAACAAGTGGTGTTATACTCAGACAACACAGATTATCTAAGACTCAATACCAACCTCAGTCTGTCCCTCCTGTGCACTGGATTCATGTGTGACACGTATACTCTGAAACAGAAAGGAGGAAAAGAAGCCATTATTTTTATTTTACTTCATGGCAATTTGAGATTTTTCATTCAACATATGACACATTATTATAATATATTTACCTGACAAGGACAGCTACAGAGCTGTCATATAAAACTGTAAATGCTTGTTCAAAGGAAACGGAGGATTCTTCTCAATCGTGTCATTACTACACAAGTAAGTAGCCAATAAGATTTTGGTGAGGGTGTTGTGACACTGATAAAGGTCTTGGGCCAAAACATTTTTTCATCTGTTCCCACACTGATTACAATAATAGGTAGGTGTCCTGTGAGCACAAAGCCTTAATTCCTTTGTGAAAACCTGCCAAACCCAAACAGCTATTGTAGTCGTTCACTCATATGACTAACTCTGACCACTTAATCAACACATATTTGAGCAAAGATTTTCTTTTCATCGTTTCTTACCTCATCTTTTTCCAGGAAGGTGGCCCTGTCACCTGGGGTCATTTTAGAGGTTTGTTCAATAAACTTCTTCAGAGCAGAATCAGACTCTGAGGAGAGAAAGGG
Organism: Pagrus pagrus; assembly: GCF_965226575.1. Taxonomy (NCBI): domain Eukaryota; kingdom Metazoa; phylum Chordata; class Actinopteri; order Spariformes; family Sparidae; genus Pagrus; species Pagrus pagrus. The sequence continues at coordinate 22,818,893 of NC_140193.1, forward strand.
ACAACAAACAATAAACCCTATCGAAAAATGTCTGCAAGCTGGGTTAAGTTTATCTAGGAAGAGACAGTACAAAAGCATTTGGATTTAGAGCTGGGTGATACACTGATATTGTAATAGAAGATTATATACTATACTGTATTCTGTTTTTAGGAAGTCGGAAAATTAAGTCATAGAAAGAAATGCACAATAAATACCTTAAACTGTTCTGCTGTTATATCAACACAACTTTTTTTCTAAAAAAGGTTGCTAATAACATAGTGTTGCAATGTTAATTTACAGACTTTCAACACAGCAATCACAGCCTACTTCCTCTCACATTTCTACCACTGCATATGAAATGAATGAAATGAATGAAATGAGTACTCACCAAATTCCAGGTGTGCCTTGTTGTTTGCCACTGCATGAATTAATCCTATTGTCCCACAGGCGTTTCCAATAGTTTGCTTGATGAAGTAGACGTCAGGAGAGACCTCCTGTGGCTCACCCTTGAGTTTCTCTTCTTCCTCCTGCTTGAATGTCTCATACTGGGCACAAGTAGAAGAGGATTAATTTTTGTTGAAAATTGTTTCTTATGGCGCGGACATGAGTCTGTACAACATGTACAGAACTCATCAGTTAAAACATAATGTGGAGACCTCCATTATGGTTCATGAACATGCCATTAATACATTTTACATCAAATGTATTGCAAAACCAATAAAAGTACCTTCTCTGTCACTGGGAAAAGTAGCAGCACAGCCGCCACTGGTCTTGGGACCATGTTGAGAAGCTCTGGATCCAGTCCATACACATCTCCAAATTGCCAGGTTTGCCTCATTCCCAAACAATTGACAAACTACACAAAAGCTGAGAGTAAATGTGCATGCTTTCAAAGACATTAAGCAAACCTAGCATCATCTGGCAAACAAGCTAAACTCAAAGTTGTTGTTGTTGTTGTTGAAGCTGTCTCCTGGATAAGTTTAACATTTTCCACGTTCACCTGATCTGCTCTGTATTGACTCAACAGTTGCAATATATTTAAATTAATTCATTGGAAATGACCAATCCAAATCTGCCTCAATGTTTCCTCATAATTGATGTCAGATGACATAACTCCTGTGAACTTGTGTGTGTCCTCTAGGGTGATATCCATCAGATGAACTGCCCTTGCATTTACAGACTGAGATTGTATAAAAACATCCAGCCTCTTGACATTCTTAAAAATGGGCAGTAATTAGTCTGGCAATTAATCTGTTACCAACATTTAATTTGTTTTATGTTTGAATCTCGAGAATTAACAACAACTTAGGCATACAGTCACAGCATGCTGCTGCAGTAATGCTTGTGTTGAGGTCTTTACGGGCCTGTTTGTGTTCATCAGCCAGTGGTGCTTGTGTCGTCTTTAATGGCACCGTTACATTGGATGTAGCGTCGCCGCTGGATAGGCCCTGCACCTCTGCAAGTCACTTAGCTGCTGGTAACATAGGCCCATGTGGTGTTAAAATGAACCAGAAGACAGTACTTACCTTATTCATGACCTGAAATGACAAGACACAAATAAACACATTATTCAAACTGCTGTTGGGTTTAGCAAAGAAGTCACACCGGCTTCAGCTTTTGTTCTCTCTGCTAGCTACAAGTTAGCTATCTCTCACATGCTTGCGAATGAATGACTTCGATAAACCACACAGTTTAAAAAGGATTGATAACACATACTTCAGGATTTGACTCCAGAGGCAGCCAGCGTGGACAGTCCATTTTGACGTGAGGTCAATCGCTATTTTCCTTTCAACCGAGAGCTGAAACTGATTTACCAAAATCTACTTGACAGCTGGAAATCGCTTCCGCGTCTGGAAAGTGCACCTTAAAATGAAGGTAATGCGTAGGGGTGCTTGCTTCTTCATAAACCATAAACACACCACACCCAGTACTTTGAGACATATTGACAGACACTTTTTGTATATTTCTCGATTGATCAAAATATTCTTTCACCTAAATAATCGTGTGATGTTACTTTGTCTGCAAAATTAAGGATTTTTAAATGCAATGTCCCCACCATCAGCCCAGCAGTGGACCATCCCACGGACCCTGGGCGTGTTTCAGAGATTCCCAGAGGTTGCAGTTGTTCATTCAGTTTGGTATGTCAGTAGTGGTCGTGTTTCTAGTCTTTTTTGTTTTGAAAGTCATTTTGCAGCAGTGATAATATTTAAAAAGCTTCCCCCAAATCAGAAACGGGTCCTACAAAGCGTGGACGAGCCCAAATATACTCGCCAGACGAGCGGGGGCGCTGTTGGTCTGTATTAGCTTAGGGGGCTTTCACCAGTTAAAAACTTGAAGAAGAAAACAATGCATGAATCAATACAGAGCGAAACGTAGATTGGGGTCTAAGCATTTTCAAAAACGTTGCTGTGATATTTTAACTGCAAATGCTCTTTTTAAAAATGAGCTTTTAGAGTTTAAAGCTGCGGTAGTATCAATTACTCTAAATAATACATTAATGAACAGTGGGTGGCGGTATGCGTCTGCGATGGTTACGAACCGCCAATAAACACAATTAAGGAGAAGAAGAAGAAGACGAAGAAAAAGCAGAAGAAGAAGGCTACACTATTGCACTAAGGAGTTATCAGCCCACAAAATAGCTTAATTTGACAGTAGGTGGTTGTGTGTGTTTTTTAAAGAATACCACAAGTAATACAATAATTGGTCGCTAAAGGGATCTTAAAGGTCTTAAAACAAATCTACAACTACTACTAGCTACAACACTGCTACGGCTGTTAACCTGCAGCCTGACTGCCAGAGAGAAGATGCCAGCAGCGGAAGATTGTCATGGTGGGTTTCAGCTCGCTTCATGTGGCGGTACAGTGGTCCAGCGACGTTAGCTAGAAAGTAACTAATGTTAGTTTGGGCTGGGCTTTCCACCATAGTACTGTAGCTAGCTATATCAACCCTGTTATCATAGCTCGGTAGCTAACAGGAGGTGTGCCGAAGACTGTCTTAACTTACTTGGGATGTATCTGAATCAAACTACACCCCATAATCCAGCCAGACGTCCTCTGAGATGTTTAACCTGACCCGACCTTGTCCGGACCGCTCCCAGCTATCTCTGCCACACCTTGCTCCAGTTTAACACTTAGACACAGTGCTGTCTCCCCGAAACCTTCACTGGAAACTGATCTGGAGCTTACTTCATAAACATACTGTATGATAAACTAAGCGCAAAGCAGTCGAGCTTTAGCCTAAACGTTAACCAGTAACCTTTTATATAAAGAGGGTTTGTATGTATGTATGTATGTATGTATGTATGATACAAGTAATTAAAGGGTAACTCCAACAATCTTTCACATTAAAGTGTGTTTACAAGTCTTGGGGAGTACCCAGGGTACCTCTGGAGCCACAACAGGATTTAAAATACTTTTTCACATATACAGTAGTCCTCCCACTTACACTTTTAGTACAAACACTACTATGCTCAGATGTATTATCATTTTGGCTAAATTCCATATTCATAGGAGAACATTTACCAGGGTTAAACCCTGCTTTAATATATTTGGAAAAAGAAACTCCACAATACCTGCAAGTTTTTCCTCCGACATTGCAAACTAACTAAATGTATACTGTACCCTCAACATTTCTTTTGTCATATTTTTCCTTTTCATTTTATAATTTTATTTATAATTTTATTTATGGGCTAACATTTTCTTACTCATTGTTTTTTATTATATCCCATTTCATGGCCATGTTTATTAATATCCTCTGGCATCTTCTATTCATTCCTGTTCTGAGGATGTGTTACACTTGTCTGTTTACTGAATAAAGTTCAGAGAAAAAGAAACAATTGATCTCTACTGACATCTCTTCAGATCAAAGAAGACTGATAATGTTTCACTGGTATATGTACATTCATACTTGAAAGTGTTTTTTATCTTGAAATGAGAGCAAGGAGGTTTCATAATTACTGTGGTCATATTCACGTGACACAGTCACATGTGGGCATTGAGAAACCATTACTGTGATTATAACATCAGAACAGTGTGGGATAACCAGTTATAAATAAATCACTTCGCTTCTGTGCTTCAGGTGTCAACAAAGTTGTGGACAACATCTGCAGGCTTTCTCCAGATCTGTTGGCTGATGCAGTGAGTATTTTCTTCTGTGTAGGTGTGTGTATCCCCATGCAGGCTGAAAACAAGCTACAAAAAGGTAGCTTTTTGTAACTAGCTGTGTCTGATGTGCTTCACCCCTTTTTATAAAGAATTAATAAAACTACCCTCAGGCAGATGCTATAGAGCAGCAACCAAGAACATTTACCAAAAAAAAACATTTATTCTTGTTATTATTATTATGAATTGTTCAGCATAGTACTTGAGTGATATGAAAGAAAAGCCCTGCATTACGTTGTTATTGGTGAAATATTGTATAATGTTGCATGCTTACCATGTGCACAGAATGAATTTCTTAAATGACAACTCTAACACACGTCTTCACACATCTTTTAAGATTTGACACAGCAAGAAGTTACTGTGAAGCAAACTTCTGTGGGTTTCACAACTGGATGTTAAATACAACATAATGGTGTTCATTGTATGGCTATTGGCAGCCACGCTGTGCACAAGTTACACAGGATGTGGTGTTGTTGCCAGAGAGTTTATTCTGTAGTTCTGATAACCAATCGTATAATCTCCACAGTGTCAGCACATTCTGACTTATCTTCAGGGGCGGACTAGAGGAGTAGATTCAGCTGAAATTTCTGATGTGAGTCAATATTTCCTTAGAATATTTTTTTAACTTAAAGTAACCCATCTTCACAAGTTCCTCTTTTTTGTGACTTGTTTTGTTTTTCTTGTCTGGACAGAGTGTTCAGAGAGCTGGAGTCAGGCTTGACAGTGACACTCTACAGAATGTTATCAGATTCCTCTTGTTAACTTTCAGGTACCTTTCATCTTATTTTTTTCGAATGTGTCTTCTCCTTTTAAGGCCATGTTTATTCCTTATCAGTCCTACATGTTGAAATGTTTATAAATATACATTTATTTTATAAATAAATGTTGCCAGTTTAATGTATCTGCAAGTTGATGCCAAGCATAGGCTCTAATTGTAAGAGCATATTACTCTAAGTGTAATGGAGCTTGCACAGCTTTTATCCTGAAATATGGACCTGGCAAATAGTAATTATACATAAAACTAAAGCACATTGCTGTACTGTGAGGTGTGATAGTTGACATCTTTATCACCAGGTCAGCTGGGAAGAGCAGCCTGTCTGCAGATGATCTTGTGTCAAGGCTAGAAGAAGGCAGCAACAAGTGGCCCAAAGCTTCCCTTCAGGTGTTGCACAGGTTGTGGAGTGAACAGGGTGCTTCAGTCCACACTCAGCAGGAACTCCAGGCCACACTCAGCATCAGCCAGGTATGTCCAAATGTCAGCATTCAAGCAATCTCACTCATTATCAAATATTTCTTTAATTACCTGAGCACAGACTTTGTCGTTTATTTGGTGTTTTGCTGTATCTTTCTAGTTAGTGGACATGCAGTGGAAGCTCGGCATGGCAGTGAGCTCCGACATCTGCCGATCTCTCAACTCACCATATGTGACTCTGTTGCTGAAGGTCGTAGAGCCCTCTGGACAGATTTGTCAGAAGTCTTTTGAGATGACCGTTCCACAGTTCCAGGTCAGCATATGTTGATGTGAATGTAGTGTTGTTGGTGAAATTTATTAGTGGTTCTGATTCTGAGATTGATTGTTTTTTTTATTTTTATTTTTTGTGTCCTACAGAACTTTCACAAGCAGTTCAAGGAGATGGCAGCTGTTATGGAGACTATATGATGGTTGCAAGGACGCCTTAGTGTTTGTCGCAGTGACACCCCTGTTTACATGTAACCAACGGAAGAACGGCTTCACACAGCTGTTTGTCTGCTGGCCGTCTGAAAATGTGGATACAAATGACTGCAAATGTCAATTTTTTGGCTTTGCTTTGCACTCATATTTTTCCACGGACTCATAAACTCCTAAATGATTTACTGTATTGTACACTCCATTGCCAGTTTTATCAGGTACACCGAGCTAAAACTAATGTAGTCTAACAGCTGTCATAAGGCTTGACCTTTTCGCTGGTCTGTGGCTATTTATAGCAGCCGCACGTATACCTGTAAACCATCATCACAGTGACATCTCAGTAATCATCATTTAATGTCAGAAGATGATTATGATTAATCTATATAGCTCATATTGAAAGAGACTTTACAAAGTGTTTTGCAATTCAGGATCAAATGAAAAGATCTTTCACAGTGAAGTGATTGCTCACTGTAATAAAAAGATTGATTTTTTTTTAATCATTTCTCATAAATAGAGTTATTCAATTCACATTTTAATAAAGGCTTTATAGACTGCAAAATGACAAGCTAAACAAACATTGTTACTCTAAGGTTATGTCTCTCACCTCATCATTTAACCTGTGTGCTGGTCTGAAGTATGCGTAAATAGCAGTTTGTGGGGGAAAAGATGTTTTTTGTGCGTGCACATAGTTTATACATCTGGCCTGTGCAGTAAATCCTAAAACCTTTCATGAAGGTTCTGATGTCAACACTGTTCAAACTGAGGTGTTGCTTCAACTTTCTGGCCAGTTGGAGGACTTAGTTTGTGGTGCTGTTGCACTGTATTACATTATACAGAGAGGTGTTTCTGAAATTAAGCCTACACTCACTCACCCTCACCGACATAATTCTGGTGGACAAAAAATCATAGAAAAACCTGACAGTATCATGCAATACAATTCAATAGCACCACAAACTGCCAAAATGTCCACCTTTTATAGCCATCATGAAGTATTTAGGATGTAATGTTGTGTTAGACTGCATTAGATTTAATCGTCCAAACATAATTGTGCCTCATTTGTTAGAGTATGCCAAACATTTAAATGGTTGCAATTACGCAGTTTGCACTAAACTTCAGTTTGCCTTTGGTTTCCCACTTGTGCTGTAACTTATGTTGCTCTATCTTATCTATTCAGGGTTAGAGATTGTGATTACCCAAATATAGAACATCCTGTCTGCTGTATAGTTTTAGTCGGAGGCTAACATTCCCTGTATTTACAGTACAGTTTTTAGTTTGAAAAGCTTTTCATAGACCTCATGCTGTCTGTTGATTTCAACATTATGTTGACTTTCTGTTCTACTTCGGTTTGTCCTCACTTGGATGCCATTTAACAGCGATGCAATAAATCATTATTTAATGTTAACTCTCACTTCGTGGTTATTTGATCACATCTTCACAGCTCAGAGCAAATCAAATTAAAAGCAATTATACTAAAGCAAATGAATCCTGAGTGGTGGCCCTGTTTTCCATCTAACTACTCTGTAAGTGTTCACAGAGAAATAGTTCACACCTGCTTTCTGGCAGTATTATAATGTAATAGTGGCTCTTGATGTGAAGTTATTCTGCTGGGGAGTCCAGAGGGTTGCTTCAGTTGTGCAGATTGTCTGTGATTGCATGTGTTAGCCATAGACTTAATCATTCCCATTCATTTCTAAAGAAAGAAAAATCTAACCATATAATTTCACAGAACAGGGATCAGGGGCCTAGTGTGTGTCTATTTGGTGGCCTGCCCTGCAATATAAAAGTCATCTACATTAAGATTTGCACACACATAGTCCTCGCCAGTAGTGAGGGGTTTGGTGGATGGCAGAGCCCTGGTGGATACTGCCTCAGTGATGAGGTTAAATATGGCACAGCTCCTATTTTTAGGACAGGCGGAGTGCTTGGAATTATGGCATTGGATAGACGGGAACTCCTCTAGAGCAGAAAGCACATCAGATGTGATTACATCTCTCTAGGATTATGAATCAGCACAGCCTGCCTGTAAACAGTTGTAAACTGCATTATAATGAAGTACTGCATGGTCCTTCCAACATATTATTTTCTCGCTCCCGGTGAAGGCAGCTGGGTAAGCTGCTGGGATAACAACCAAAAGAGTAATGGGCCCAGAGGACTGGTGCCGTGGGGCCTGTAAACCTTTTCTACTCTACTATGGAAGAGGCTTTCCAGTTATGTACTGTGGAGAAAGGTGGAGCTCCGTCCTGTCACGTTTGTGGCTCTGCCCTGCCCACTGCTCCAGCACATGGGACGGTAGGGCGGGTCGTCGACGCGCACAGCCGCTCCGCCTCCAAGGCGCTGTGGGAAGAAAGGATCACAGTGGAGAGACTGCACTGAGAGGCGATAAACAAGCGATGTATGTTTTTTACACACCGCTTAGAAAGAAACATGCGACCGCACCAGCGAAGCTCATGCGTAACAGGATCTTAGGGCTGGGACTGTGTTGACGCGCCGCCCCGGCTGTGCGCTCAGGAGCGACGTGCAGCGCGTCAAAGAAACCAGATTTCTAAGGGCGACTTTGTGTTTACACAGGAGCCATCCAAAAGCCACGTTTTAGCAAGCAAGCAAGCAGGCAGGCAAGCCTGGCTGGGACAGTACAGTGCAGGACTGTTCCGCGTTTGACTCCCAGCCCATGCAAACAGTGGAGGAACAGAGCCACAGATACATGACCATATAAGTGATCTTAGTAGAAATCCTGTCCATCGGAGAGATTTCTGACACATTTGGATGATATGGAGTGCTGCAGCTGATCGACAGGGAGAGCACATGTTGTGCACGCAGCTAATCGCTTCAACTTTCAGCATGGATGTGGAAACTGTTGTAAACTAAGCACAACTACGCCTGACCTCGGTCGCAGGGAATGCTACATCGGCATCATTTTTTAAAGTAATCTTTCATCGCTGCCAAAGAGCTTCGGCCGAAAAGTCTGCTGCCTGGGTCGACATGGAGAGCCGGGACGAGAGGGAGAACAGTCCGCCGAAGGCAGACAGGACGTTCGCCCTGACTTACATCGGCTGGTCCTCGCTGGACAGGCGGACCACCCTGCCAATGCTGCCGTGGCTGGTGGCCGAGATCCGCAGGAGGAGCGAGAAAGGCGACTGCGGCCCCGTGGTGCAGCCGAGAGAAGTTCAGCTGGTCCTCATCCCCCCCTTCGTCCGATGCGTCCCCTCCAGCAGCAACAACTCCTCAGTGTTTATCTTCGAGCACAAGGCGCAGCTCATCTCTCGCTTCATCCACAACAGCAATGACCTCAGCTATTTTGCCTATCTCCTGCGGGGCCAGCCCGACAACCCCGAGTCCGAGATGTCCTGTCACGTCTTCAAGGCCTCCGACCCCAACCAGGTAGGCCCGTCCCAGTGGCAGAAGCGCACCTTTACGCATGACACAACAGCAGTCACACCAGGGGCGAGAGGAGTGCACCTCTTAGCAGTGTAAATAGACTGAGAGAATGCAGGTCAAAGGGTAATTGAGGGAACGTTAGAGTAATCACCCAAATGATGAATAGTATTTACTTTAAAAGACCTGAAGTGAGTTTTCGGTGACCAAACCCTGGTCAAGCGATAATTTTTGTCCAACCAACAGTCCAGCACCCAAACACTCTTCATTTACTGCCATAAATGACAAAGAAAAGCAGCACGTGTGACACTTTTGCTTGAAAAATGACTGCAATGATCCATCGATTATCAAAATAGTCGACTAATTGATTAAGTGACTTATTCCTGCAGCTCATTTCTGTAATGTGTTTATAATATTCCAAAGGTATGAACATGTAGAAGTCCTGAGGGTTGCTTACTATAACTCCACTCTGATGTCACTGACGGGATTTACAGTGTCCCATCTACTTAATTACAGTTTTGACACACTGAATCCAGCTTCAGGTACAAACACAAGACAAAGGAAAGTCCTGCACAGCCTGGATTGACTTCTCCTTGAGGTGACAACTGTGTCATTTAATCACACACACACACACACACACACACACACACACACACACACTGTAGATTAGTCAATGGTCCAGACATGTTTGCTTTGGTATTAAGTATTTAGGCCACTGGTCGGTGGGAATGATAAACAGAGCACCCTGGATTTTTTTTTTTTTTTTTTGGCAAAGTTAATCCACCTCTGTGCTTCTCCTCTTTAGGAGATCGAACATCTCTCTGGTGCCTGTCGTGTGACAACAACTGAATAGGCACAGTATTGAGTCAGCACATTTACATGCTGATCAGCATGGCACTCTTGAGTAATAAACTGAAATGTGGTAAACAGTCCAAAATCAGGAACGTGGGAGTCAGAGGTTGAATATCGGCGTGCAAACATGTTATGTTGGTCATACTGTACATGCTCAAGAGCTCACCCCAGCGGCACTGAGGTGTGTGTCTGTGTGTTTGCATGTGAGTGGAAGTTTGCTGTCGTGACCTAGAATAAGTGTTTGATACTAGAGCTGCAAAGGTTTATTAAATACATCTCAACCGTTAAATTAATGGCCAACTATAGACTAATCGGTTTGAGCAATTTTTTAAGAACAAAAAGGTCAAAATGATCTGATTCCAGATGTGAATATATTCTGGTTTCTTTCCTCCTCAATGACAGTAAAATGAATATCTTTGGGTTGTGAAAAAACAAGACATTTAAGCACGTCAATAATCAAGGCATTCATCAACAATGAGAATGATCGTCAGTTGCAGCCCCACTTAGTACCTGTTTTTTGTGTGTTTACATGTGAATCATTGGGTTTGGGATTGTGCCAGCATGATTCTGGCACGACCCCAGAATCTTGCTGAAGTCCTCACACTTGTTCACGATACTCTCGTTTCCCCAGTGAACAAGGAAACCCTCACAAACACTGTTCACAAACAGATCTCCAGTTCTGCTCATGTGTTTTTTTTCTGCATTGATCTCAAATATGCCTGCGTTGTATCACGTTTCCTGTGGTATGTGCAGGGCTCGGGGCAGGCTGTTTGCCTGATGGTGAAAGCTGAGAGCAGAAGGGGCAACAAGTTCGAGGCAGATGCACTTTCTTTCGAGGCACACGGCCTCTCTGCTGGGATCCAAATGTTTGCGGCAGTCAGAGAGGCATCTCGAACATACCTCATTCAACATTATTACGCAACAGAAACTGGTTTGGCAGCCAGTGAGCTAGCAGCATGTGCAAGGTGGAACATGTGGAATGCATGGGTTATTTTACCTGTAGCTGTCCACTGTCATGTGCAACACCCTGCTGCAGTCATTGTTAATGATTAGATTATTCTCCAGGTATTCATTGTTCATAATACACTCTTATCGTGCGACTGTCTTCTCTTTGTCCTAACAGAGATTGAAGACTTGATAAGTCATTGCCTTGGTTTTGAGTGACAGACGTGTTTTTTTCGTCTCTATTCTTAGCTGTAGACATGACCAGGGTTCATTGTGTAAAGCCTAAGGGAAAGACCCCTGGCATCTGTCAAGAGGATGTGAGAGGTTCAAATGCAGCTAGCCTCTTGCTGTCTTGAGGAGCGAAGATGTTTTGTCAGCCAGAGTACAGTGTATCAGAATTTATATGCGTGGAGAAAGATCCAGTTCAACACAAACAGACGCTCACAAAGCGCAGTCTATACATAAAGTGGAATGTGTCATTGTGTGTGTTCCTTTTGTTTGAAAGGTTGGGCGCTTTGAAATCAAGTCGGACTTCCTCGACTTGAAATACGGCTTCAGTCCTCAAGTATATGTTATAAAAGTGTTTGATCGAGCCGTGATCGGTTATGCATAAGGTGTTCCAGCATTTACGGCTCAGCCAGTCATCTCCGGAGTCTTGATTGGTGCATCCATGACAACAGGATGTAATACTTAGCCAGAATAAGGTTAAACGCCGAGTTAAACAAGCACTGTCGTTTAGAGTTTAAAGGTGCAATATGTTGTTTTGGGGGAGAAAAATCCTCATTGAGTGATTTTCATGACTCAGTAAACTGAATAAACAAACGACAATGACAAATAACACAATTTCATGCTGTTTAACTGTACTCGTTTACTCGTTTTACTGTTTATACCTTGCAGGAATCTTGCATTACATAATACTAATAATAATAAATGCCATGCATAAAGTGACCTTTCTGAGTTTTTTTTTTCCAAACTACACAGTGCACCTGTAAATGTAATTGTTCTTGGCTTAGAGAAGCTCTCATGGCAGCAGTTTAACACTGTTTAAACTGAACTCTGCTGTGCTGTTATCAAGCCGGCAGCAGACAGCCTGAGCTTGCACAGTGTAAACCACAGGCCTGTGTGTGTTCCACCTCTGCTCTGATTTGGAGCTGGTCCTCAGTAGAAATGTCTCACTGCGTGACCCTCTGCTCTCATGTGGGTGCTGCTGCTCATCATTCAGTGGCATGCAGGGACAGTGGGACACTCTCATGGTCCAAGTCGGGGCAAGAGTGACATACTTGAGTGGGCTGTCAAAGAAACTTAAAAACAAGTAGGAACGGAAAGTTAGTATTGTAGATGTATGCTCCGTCTGATTTTGTGTTTTCGGCTGTATTTTGGTGTTTAAAAAAAAACAAAAAAATAAAAAACAGACAAAGCTTTTTCCATTATCTTCTGTTGAGAGGTCACACCTGAGCTATCTTTGGTTAGCCAGGGCAGATGAGTTGGCTGTTAAGGTAATCACACTTCTTACAAAAAGAGGAACTAAAGACTATAGATTCCTATCTGGTTCTCGTGAGAGATGGTAAAGAGCATTACATTACATCAGGAGCAATCTGAGTTTTTTTATATCACATATTATTGGATGCACAAACAAGTGTACAGGAGCTCGGAATGGAAAGGACTTGAATTTCACTGCCGTCCCGACACGTTGTCATTTCCAGCTATGATATGAGCTTGTTGCCTCATGTTAAGGTGACATAGGAGCCTTTGTTGTGAGTCGGGACATGAACTTTGTCAAACTGCAGAGCCCAGTTTGTCCTCAGGCAGATGGAAAAGCACTGGGAGGACGTCACAGCTGTAGTGAGGTGCAGCTCCAAACACGTGACAGCAGTCAGCTTTAAAACCAATAACTGGAGAGCTTCAGCCACACAAAGACTCATATGATTAGTAAAGCAACGCTATTTATCCAGGTTTCTGCTTTAAGTTATCTCAATGAGCGAGTGGATTTTTTTCAGTTGCATTTATTTCATAAGGCAGCTTCTGATTCAATTTTCATTTTATGTTCGGCTTGTTGGGTTGGACAGTGGAAATTTGTAGTTCAGCTGTGATTTGATTTTCTCGTCTTTTATTTATTTTGTGTGACTCTGCAAGAAATTACTGGTAACTTTGTAATTACAGAGTCATCTGTAATCATTCTCCTCATTAAGAGTGTAATCTTGCATTGCTCCTGCTCCGACACAGGGAATTATCTTCCATACCTCTGTCTCTATCTGTTTCCACCCTTATCTTGTATTGACACAATGATAACCTGTGTCTCTTAAAGAAGCCTAATTAGACCTGATGATTGCAGACGCTGTGGGTGGGTGTGCTGTGTCCTCGCTGCTTCTCATTTGTCTGCCTTAATGGCGCAGTAAAGGGCAACAGAACTATGTGCCAGCTCCTGTTTGATAACGTATTATTAGGGCCTATTGGAGGGAGCTTTGACATAATATGACCCGTGCAGCGAGGGTGCTCAGGACGGAGCTCAGAGGGGACAATCCTCCTGTTTGTTTTCTCCTAAGCTCTAAAGCTGCTGCTGTGTATGTAGACAGGCTTTGGATCACAACCAGTGTCACTGATATTGTTTGATAAAGCCAGGCAATGATGGGTGAAGGTTAGGTGTAAAAACCAGCTCGAAGACCCACTCGGAGTGGGAGGATATGTTTGAATAGATTGCCAGCTGAAAAGACACAGCTCTCCTCTGCTCCCTGACAGCCTTCTGCCTGTCTGTGCCTGTCTCCGCCCAAGGAATGAGCACCTTTACTGACTCTGTACTGGGTTTACTACAAATAATTAATCAGATCGCATGGTGCTGTGGTGTCATCTTGCTCATGTATAATCCAGCAGTTCCTTTAAATGTCATTTTTTTCCTCCGTGACAATGTGCTGCAGGACACAGGCCTGATAACATGACAGCTCCGACAGAGCAGCTGTGATTCTCAGCCACCAAGGCCTCTGAATTACCTTCACCTAGTTGTGACTAGGGATGTAAAGATAATAGATTTTGATGGTCACATTATTGTCAGAGGAAAGTTTCAAGATTACAATACAATAATTTTTATTTAAAGGGTTAAAGGTATTTCGTCTTTGTTTGCTTTCTTTTTACAGTAACTCAATTGATGCAGAAATAACACGGTAACCAAATTATACAGTACAAAATAAATAATAAATAAAATAAATAAAATAATAAGTTTTATTAAAAAATAAAACAAATTGAGAACATCTCTCATGCAGGGGTTATGCCATTTTGGTGAACAGTAACTTATAAATCATGCAGTGGTCCTTTTCTTGCTTATTCACCATTGGTTTATATTACACTGAAACCACAAATTTTTACTCACAGCTACTTAGAAAAATAATGTACCATAATGTCCCATTTGTGAGAGTGAGAACAGAGACACTCGGTGTAGCAGAGCCTTTACAGGCATTAACATTTGAAATCCCAGTTAATAATGAAATCAGTGAATTGCTGAACCCTGAGTGTCAGCGCTGCTGTTTTTTTAGGTTTGCTGTAGGGGTGTGCAATTTGACTATTTTAGATCATGATTGATTTGAAGGTGTCCACAGTCTCTTACTTTCATATCCAAACTACACATATCCTCATCGACTCGCAGATCCACACCACACACCACACCACCACATTGTGATTTGCCATCAAATAGATAGTGATATAATTTATTTTTTGGCCAGATCACCCACCTCCAGTTTGCTGTTAACTCAAAAGATGCTTTTAAAATCTAAAAGCCAACAGAAAAAAATCAATCACAACGGGTCAGAGTTGAATTCCAGTGAGATGGAGTATGTGTGACCCAGCACCCGCCCTCTCCCTCATCTCAGTACAGACCTCTTTCACCAGCCATGCACAGCTCATCCCCTGGGAAGGCAGGCACTAGGAAAATAGGACTTTAAATAGTTCATGTAGCCACTGCAGCAATATAGAAGACAACTATTTGAACTTTTTCAGGATGTTATATTTTATTCACAAGCGTTCCTTTCCTGTTTCCCTGCCCTCCCTCCTCTGTCCTGCTGTTCTGGTCACACCTCTGAACCGAGCCTGATGTATTTTGTTACATAACTTCCCTCTCTAGTCTACGCAATAAATATATTTGCCCAACAGCCAGCATGCAGCTCTTATCAGATACGACGAGCGATGTGTGCAGTGTGTGGAGCCAATGTTTGCTTTAGCGCTCATTGTTGTCTTAAATGCAGTATTTGTCTGACCTTGGCAGCAGCACTTGTTATAGGCGCTTGAATTTAAGAGGCTGTCGGTCGTGTTGTGTCTGCCAAATCTATTGTGATCTCAACAGTTAAAGTGTCTCAAGACTGAAGGATGGGTTGGCTTCAGATTCCCAAGTATTGCCTAAGAGTGTGCTTTAAGAGCGTTACTTTTTCTGTCTTGACTTGTTAGTTTTTTTTCTGAGATGCAAGTAACCGAAACAGATTTCCTGCTTTAATGGCACTAGTTGTTCCTGCAGGTGTTGAACGAGCTGCAGAAACGGGCTGTGTGACCTTCAAGCCTCAAGTTTCCTCCAGCTCCGTGTTTTGTCTTCTGTCCTTGGTTGCGGGCGTTTCCTGGCCTCTCGCCTACTTCTGTAGTGTTTGGTCTGTCCAGCCCTAGTTAGTTCAAATCTTGTGCTGTTTTTTTAGCCTTGAGTTGTTTAAAGTGGGCACACAAAGGCAGGCCATGTTATTTGTTAACCAAAACAAGTTCCTGGATGAACTGTGCCGGCTAAACACAGTTTTACTTGTGCTGTGTTGACTTTTGTTTGTGCACGAGTCTCCATTTCTGTCCGGTACACTTCACTGACATGATGTGAGGGATCAATCACCGCAACGCATGTTATTTTTCTTCTAGAGATATCAGTGCAGTTTTGACATTGAATTTAAAGGTGCAATATGTAAGAATTGGCCACCTGACAAATTCATACTGGACAGGGGGGCAGCATATCAACAGAGTAACCATGAACTGCTGCTAACTGCAGTTGCAGTTAGCTAGTTAGCTCAATTAGCCATGCATCTGGTGGTCCGCATGCAGGTCAAAACTGTTATTTCTTCTCATTCTGTGCATAATTTTAGTTAATCTTTCATTGTTTTCAGTTAAAATCTTACTTATTGCACCTTTTTAAAATTAAAAATTAAAAATTTCAATATGAAAGAATTTGAAAATAAGTCACACTATTGCAGTTGATGTTAATGTATCTGTCTCAATTGAGTTCTGTTTTTCTTATGCTGTTCAGCTGTAAGAGGAGCTGCAGCCTGGCGTCTGGTTCCACTTCACTTCCCTTTCTCTTTTGTTGTGAGTTTCCTCGTCAACGTCTTCCTGTTCATCATATCCCTTTGTTCCACTCTCCTTTCTTACAGGTCCCTGAGGTGATCAGCAGGATTCGCCAAGTGTCCAAATCAGCCCTAAAGGAAGACACCAAGCCAAAACAGGAAGCTGACGAGGCCTTCTACAACTCCCAGAAGTATGAAGTGCTTTACTGTGGCAAGGTAGAAATGAGTGCACATTTCAAATATGACGGTTTTTGTTTGTTTTTTTTGGAAGGCGATTCAATTAATTTGCTTCTGAATCTGAAACAAAAAATACCAGGTGACTGTTCTGCACAAAAAGGCTCCGTCCACCCTCATAGATGACTGCATCGATAAGTTTCGTCAGCACGAGGTCGAGCGCAAGCGCCTGCGGCTGCTCAACGGTCAGCGAGGCTCCACAGAGAGCGCCCCTGTGGAGTTCCTCATAGGAGGAGATGGAGACCCACTCTCCGCTGCTCTGAATCAGAGTATAGAAGACCCCAAGAGCCCTGGAGTGGAGGACGTGACCGGAGGTGGAGGTAAGAGCGTCATGCAAATTGAGGATTAGGACAAATTATTTTATTCAAATAATGTGTGTGCCCACGACTGCAGTCAGAACAAAAGGTCAAGTAGCTTAAGGCAGATTTTTAAAGCACACCGACTGTTAGCTTAGCTCTGCAGCACTTTACTGTATTGCTGATACACTTGACAAGCTTTCCATTCTTGCACGGCCCATTTTCACATTGACAGTTATAACAGTAGCAGGTTTAGCCATTTGAAGTTCCTTGTAAATCTGGAAACGGTGGTCCTTCATTTTACACAGAGGTAGACAAAAGCAGACTTATACTTTCTAGCCAGCTGACATGACACCTGTCACAGATTTTAGCTGTAGCTAGCTAGTTAATATGGCTGTCACTTCTACAAAAAGGCAAGTTCAAACAAATTCAATGAAAATGTGTTATTTTTTTAACGAATTAATGAGTGAATCTGAGACACAGTGAGCTAGCTTTTGGATAAATATAGCTTTTATACTTTCCTGCATTAGTAGTCTTAGGTCGCTCCGCTTGTTTCTGGTGCTGCCACTGCTTGACGTGGCAAAAACAGTTTTTCCATGTTCCAATGAAAATCTGAATTTCAAATAAAAAGTGACAGCCCTACTAGCTAATTAGGCTACCGATGGCTCCTTGAGCTAGTTGAAAAACAACCAAGACATTGATTCATTTAACTGAACTATCAAGCTTGTCTGACTGATCATGTGGTCGTCATCTACACCAATGAAAATAAAGGCAGAAAGTGTTCATCTAACTTGCTGTACTTGTGTCAGTTAAAGGCCTGTCGAGCAGTTCCAGTCAGAGCAGCCTGCGAGGAACGTTCCCCGAGTGCATCCTGGAGGACTCTGGATTTGAGGAGCCTCAGGAGTTTCGGACGCGCTGCAGCAGCCTGGCAGGGAGTCTGCAGAGGAAGCCTGGGGAAGGAGTCATCATAGGCCCCACACGCCGCAGACACTCCAGCGCACCAAACCATGTTCAGCCATCTGACGCAGACAAGAACCGCACCATGCTCTTCCAGGTAGAGGAAATTGAATAAAGAAAAATGCGGTTGAATTCCAGGAAAAGTAACGACATGCTGTACATTTGCTGATGTCTCAGTTTCAGACTGAGTTTAGCAGCTCAGAAATGTCTTATCTTTTTGTCCACAGCGCTGAGGAGCTTTATCGTAACAGCAAAGTTAAGATTCAGGAATGTTTTACACTGTTTGGCTTTACTCCAAAATTGCAGTAGATGTTAGTTTTATGGGCAGAACTCTTTAAATATACTCCCTTTGTCAATGAGATGGATGGATGTTTTTGTTCCACTCACTTCCTTCATGTCATAATTTGTCTTGAAGAACTTGATTCCCCCCGTCACACCAGAAAACCACCGTTTGTCCTTGTTTGTCACCCTCTATGCATTCAGCCCAGCCTCAGAGCCTCCTGCTGCTGCAAATCATTTTTATGTGCACGTGGCTGGCAGTTGTAATGCACAGACTGGCTCGGCCCTGTGTTAGCCCTTCAGTTTAAGAGGCCGTAACTCCTGAGGAGAATTTGTGACCGCGGCGCTACTCCTGTGCGAACGTAAGGCCGCCGCTTTGTGAACAGCCGAGTGAGCCAACTGCCATTCCTCACACACCATGCCCATTTCCTCATGGAGCTAATTTTAAAAACTAGAGCGCAGCGCTCAATATGATACTCCACATAGCAGTCAATTATGGGAAAAATCATTGGCGCAGACCTGTTGACCTTGATTTTGAGAGTGTGTTTACGTGCGTCACTGAACGCGCCTCAGAATAGTCCCAGCCCTTATCATGAGACTCTTGACACTGAGATTCTCCTTGCCATGAGTTAAATCCATCATCTACACACAGTATGTATGGTTTTGTGTGACTGCTTTTCCACGTACGTGTTCTTGCGAGAATCTGTCCGACCAGAATAGACGTTTGTGTCTCACAGGTCGGCCGTTTTGAAGTAAACCTCATAAGTCCAGACAGCAAAACAGTGGTGCTGGAGAAGAACTTCAAAGATATCTCATCCTGCTGTCAGGTTGGTTTATTTTTACTCGCTGTTTTTACACTAAAAGCCTCTCTCCGCTGTCTCTACTGCAGCCCCAGTCAGAGAATAGGCTCAGACAAATTTTGTGCATATTTTTCCATGGCATCTAGTACATTACTGCCCGACTTTTGTTTTCAGTCCTTAATTTAATGGCTTTTATCATTTATCAGTGTGATGTGTTTATATGTTCTTTTTTGAATAGACATTCAATAGACATGCTGCGTAAAGATAATGCACTAATGTCTAGTTTCCTGCTTGTCTTGACTTTGACGCAGGGCATCAAGCAGTCCGACCACTTTGGTTTTATCTGTCGGGATCAGGCAGAGTCTGGTCCCAGTCAGTATGTGTGCTTCGTTTTCCAGTGTGCCAGCGAGTCCCTGGTGAGTCACACAACACGTGTAAATAAAAAATGACTTCAGCTTTTGCTCTCAACCCAATACTTTCATTTTAAAGGGACACAAATATTTTTCCTCTTACCTCTAGTGCTATTTATACACGTACAGTGTTTTGGTGTGAAATGCTGGGTCTTAGAGATAAAGATGTCAGCCTTCTTTTGAATATAATGGAACTAGATGACACTCTGCTTGTGGTGGCCAAAGCTCCAAAAATACATACGAAATAAAAAATACAAAACTCAACAGCAATGTCTCTCCTTCCAGAAACCATGACCTGGTTAGGATTAAGATAATCCACAGAGCTTGTTGTGAGCTGTTTGTGAGACATTGCTGAGTTTTTCGAATGTATTTTTTGGTGCTTTGAGCACCAGAAGCAGAGTGTCATCTAGTTCCAGTACATCGGATTAAAAGCAGACCAATATCTCCAAAACTCTGCAACTCACACCAAAGAAATCGTGATGGATAAATAGCACAGGCAAGAGGAAAAACATGTATTTTTTAATTTAAGGGTTAACTGACCCTTTAATCTCTAATCTCTAATCTCTCTCTGTGTTGTCTGCATTTCGTCTACATCTGACTGTACATGTCAGGTGGATGAGGTGATGCTGACCCTGAAGCAGGCCTTCACTACAGCAGCAGCCTTGCAGAGCAACAAGACTCCGGTCCAGTTATGTGAAGCCTGCCCCATGCACGACCTGCACAAGCTCTGCGAGCGGATCGAAGGTGAGGTCACGTCGACTGAGTCACACTCCAGCACTCCTCTCCGACTCAGCTCATGAATATATTGATGCACTGTCTGTTTCTCAGAGTCGGAGCAACATAAAAGAACATTCTTACTTCCTCTTCAGGTCTCTACCCTCCCAGAGCGAAGCTAGCCATCCAAAAATATCTCTCCCAGCTGACTGATAATGAGCAGGCGGAGATTTTTGAGCGAGTTCAGGTGAGGTTTGGCTCTGATGGGGGAAAGCACACTTACATATTAACAGTAATTTGGTGATTGATTTTTCTGAGAAAAAGTTACAATCGCTGCATCTGTTTCGCAGCAGTGTTTGCCCATCTTGGGTTTTGAGTGTTTGTGTGTCCGTGTCTGCAGAGACTGAAGCCTGGCTCAGACCAAGAGGAGAATGAGCTGGTGATTCTCCATCTGAGACAGCTCTGTGAAAGCAAACAAAAGTCCCACCTCCACATCGGAGAAGCCCCTCAGGTAAATATTCAGTTCAATTCAAAGGGGCTTTATCTGCATGGAAACGTTGTTTTTCATTGCCAAAACAAGTGTGAAATGAAACAGTGACTTACAAAGTACATAAGCAGATGATCCACTTTACCCTGAGGATGATGGCCAAAAAAACTTTACTGCATAAATTGTGTTCCTATGTCAAAAGAGGGGAGATAACCTTCTCACAGATTCTCAGTTATAGATTGACTTCTGGGTTTAACTTTAACTTCAGGACCAACATATTCCTTAAAATCACAGTTTAGCAGTGCCTGAAAAGATTTGAGTAGGTCCATTTAGACTGTAAATGATTCTGAAAACTCTCAGCCCCGCGGTCTCTCCATCTACACGGGCTTCTTATCCTCAGGTTTTCCATTGTGTTGATATCGCAGCAGTTCTAAATAATCAGGGCCACAGAAAAGACTCAGTTAAAATTAGTCAGTGATGACATAATTATTAATAATTGAGTCCTCAACAATTTCAACAATATACTTTTCTGTGAGCGTTTTTTTTTGTTGTTGCAGAGAATGTTTTAGGTTGTGAAGTTGTGGGTGCTGCTGTTGATGCAAAAAGCTCAGTTTTTCAGCTTTTTGATAGAAGATCTTAATTTCATCACGTCCCATGTAGACACATGATGCTCCTGGAAAAGACCATCACTGGTTATCAATTGAATCACCGTTACATTCAATAACCTGCTGAGGGGACAACATGACACTGACAGTTGTTGGTTATTACTTTAGCCCTAACCCTGACAGTATGTTAAATATGTTGATGAAGGTTCTCAGTCATCCAGCTCATGATAATGTGTATGTTAAATATCAAATATCATCATTCTAAAGGCAAACCCCCCCAAAACAAACCCAGCATTATTTTTAGTCACTGCAGTCACATTTTATTTATCCTTTCCGTGTTGGTTTATATTTTCTTCTGTCCATTATTGTCATCTGACAGAATGCAGCAAACAGCTCATCGGCAGGAGACGGCACAGCCACCAGCAGTCGTTTCAAACTTGATATTCTCAAGAATAAAGCACGCAGCTCCCTCACCAGCTCTCTGGAGAACATCATAGCAAGGGTGGGTCTGAGCACAGAGTTTTCTCTCCCCCCTCCTTCCTTTGTCTTTATTTAATTCCCTGCTGTTATTGGATCTACCTTTTTCTCTCCTTATCCCTGTCTCTGTCTCTTATTTCTTCACCCCAGACAGAATGTAGCCTGTGTGCTGTGTACCTTTTATGTGTCCCTCAGCTCTCTCTCATTGTATCTGTTGCTGTTTCTGTGTCAGTGTCATCCAGGGGATTTGGATTGACCCATATCTGCCAGTGAGACAGCAGAATAATTCCTCAGTAGAGGCATCCAGGCAATCTGAGACCTCTGCTGCCATCTGCTATTGTCTCAGAGACTTAGCTCAGCAATGACACAGTTCATGTTATCAAGTCAGGAAACATTTGTCCTTTTATTTCTTAGCATTTATGATTTTCTGAGTTGAGGTTTTAGTGCCTTTCTGACAATACCAGCTACACTTTTTGTTATGAACAGTTGAAAAAAGGGCATATACGCATGTTTCATATTGTATAACCATCTCTGTCACCAGGGTGCCAGCCGGATGAGGGGCCGCTTGGGAAGCATGGGGAGCATAAGCGGTTTTGAAAGGGTAAGTGTCCTTGAGGGGGAACACGAAAATTCCCAGAACTTCACTCGAGATACTCCAGGAATTCTCACTTTTTACTCAGTGGCTTTTAAAAGCATGTTATATTCGAGCTCAGTCCTCAGAAAAGGACAAGTATGATGATGATTCTGCGCTGCATTTTTCCCACATAGTTTCATGATGAGGTAGAATTGGCCAAAATAGGGAAGAGTACATCAGGGAGTGCGCTGACAGAGCTATCAGTGAACCATTTGGGGGTTGTTGGCTCCGCTGTGTCATTGCTGTGCAGAATGTGGAGTAAGTATGTGATGTAGGCCCCCTGACTCTCCATCAGTCATGATGGAGTCAAAGAAGCATTCCACCAATTTGCCATTGCACTCTTATAACATTGTCAGACTCATGATGGACAGGTAAAAAACAACAACATCGAAATCCGTGCAGGACGACCAGATATACCAACACTTCAGTCAGAAGCTGTGTTCTAAAATACACACTTTTTCTTGTACTTTTACTACATTGCATGTAGTATGTATGCAACTGGCATATACTATTTGTCTTATCGTTGCACCTTCAAATTTGACCCTGCTGCTCATACATCTGTTGCATTTGTAGCATGAAATTTGAAGTAAAACGGTAAAAGTATGTGATTTGGAACGCAGCTAATGAGCCGTCATCTGCCTGTGCCCTCTCTGCAGCTCAGTCGATGTAACGTGACTTCTGCTGCGCAGAGGATTGTGGGTCGAAATAGTCAGAAAAGCATGCTGCCGGATGCAATAAGACCTCAAGTGGCATCATTTGAGGCATTTTATCAGATTTCACGCAGCTTCCTCTGGAGCCACCAAAGACTTAGGTATAGCCAGAGACTTACATTACTTATACAATGTTTTGACCACATACCATATTAGTCCTCTCCAAGACCTGTAAACACACTTTTGTGTGTGAAATTGACTGAGTTGTGTTGCTCATAGTTTTAAACACACAGGGATAGGAAGAGATCCTCATAGCCGACACATGACTTAACTCTGGGTGTTGCATCAATCATGTCATGTCAGATTTTACTGGAAATTTTGAAGCGCCAAGTGAGGGAAATAACTCACAAACTTGAAGTGACGGCTTTAAGTAATGCAAGATTTTAAAAAAGCTGCTATATCTGGCTATTGCAGATTTAATAATCATAATAAAAACTTTATTTATACAGCACTTTTTAAAGACAGAGATGCAAAGTGAGCAAAACAATGAAAGAGACAAAGCGTCAGTTAGCAAAGCAAGTATTACAGGTGCAGTTACAAATGTGAACATTTAAACAATACAATTAATACACACAGAGTAAAATAAATCAGTAAAAAGCAAACTGAAGCAAAGATAAAAGCATTGGAACAAAGAACACTAACAACACATGCACAATATATAACATATATATTTTTGTAAGAAACATGTTTACCGCTGTTTTTTTCTTTTGCAAAATTAAATGACATTGCTACGTGTGTGTGTTTATCTGTATGTGCGAGGAGAATCAGGCATCTTCACCTTCGAGCCTCACCTGTGCCCCTCACTGTTATACAGCATTATCTTTTCTGTAGCTTTCTCCAGAAGAATGTTGTTTACCCTGTGATTAAGCGAATAAGTAGTCATCTGGGGATTGTGTCAGGATGCAGGAAATTCAAGTCAGGATGTTCACTTGTAAGTCTGCTGAGCAATGCCTGTCCGGGCTTCCTCTTCTAAGCCCTGTCATAGGACACAGCGCCGCACGAGTGTCTGATTCACTGAGCCACTTCATCTTATCAGTGTCTCCTAAAACCTGCAAATCACAATCAAGCCGTTCAGCTGACAGGGATATCTGGCGCGATTTACATGTGTGCAACAGACCAACAGACCTTTTACAGTGTGCAGTGTGATCAGCAGGACTCTAAGGAGGGCGACAGCTGCTCCATTAGACCTTTTTCTATGTATATTGAAAGCAGCAGCACAAATATGGCAGAATTTTCCTGTCAGGTCAGATTGTGGAGAGGGAGGTCTCTGAAAGCACACTGGGAGGAGATTGGATGGTTTTCGTGTGGAATGGAGCCACTGAGGTCCTTCCCACCAATAGTGTGTGATGCTGTGAGTCACAGGACATTGTCCATTAGAATACAATAGATGGTGGGAGTTGTACCAGCAGGCGAGAGGCAATGCTGAGCCCAAGGGTGTTGAGTGGAAAGTTAAACCTGGAGCGAGTCTTGCCGTAGGGTAAAGTTGGCTAGGTGAGTGCAGACATGTAACTTGAGCGATTGAGGTGGTGTTTTATTTGGCTTTGAGCTGTGTGTTTAGGTTAAAGTTACAATCCGTGTGTGGGGTTTCACTTCCAAAGACATGAAGCATTGTTATTGCCCTTTGAATGCTGCTTATAGCAAGGTTACTGACCTGCATAGCTAATCAGAATATGTATAGTTTAGCTTGTCATTATGCCATTGTCTCATTGTTTTGGTTTCAGTCGGTTACATCAGAAAATGTAACCATGCTAAAAGATAATAATGATATCAAATACAAAATATCATGAATGTGAAAAATCTGTAAAGGAGATATTTACACATGCGCTGACATCTTTCTCGCCTCCTCAGCAGGATGAGGAATCTCCCGGTCACACCCCTCCAGGTTCCCCTCCCGCTTTCCCCGACGACGACCCGGAAGCCGGTGTGCAGTTCCGTCGGCGTGCCCACACCTTCAGCCATCCACCTGTGAAGAAGCGCATCTCCTTCGAGGGCCAGCCTTCCAGCCAGAGCAGACAGGCTCCTCTGCGCAGACAGCAGTCCGTTAACCCTGAACTGCTGCAGAGCAGGTAACCTACACCTCACTTGTTAGTCGCTGCCTGCTCAGCTGGAACCTGTGGGAGAGAGAGGATCGATCAATATAGAACATGCATCTCTTCAGTAATGTTGCAGGAGTGGATGTTTTGAGTGATTTTTATCCACAGGAGGGAGCTTTTGTGTTTTATTTTTTGAAGATATGGCTAACGCTAAACTGCTTTTCTTTTAATCAGTTTAACACAAACTAAATATTTTGTTAACCTTTGATTTACACACACAGACAATATAATCTATTTGCAGCACTTTGATCAGACCTGATTCTCTCCACCTCCTGCTCCACTATCCTTGAACAATAGCATCACAAGTTTCCTGTCACTGTTTTGATCGCCCATGAGTTCCTCAGTGTTTTTCTGTCCTCTGACCAGAAGCTCCTTCTTTTGTGTAACGTGTTTGTTTTTTTTTTATTTGTGGGCATTTCATGTTTGGCTCGCCCAGTCCCGTGGCTGTCTCGAGAACTCGCAGCGTTTCGGAGAGCGAGTCCTCCTTCGGCCTCCCCTCCTCCTTCTCCGCCCCCACTTTCCTGAAAAGCATTTACCAGGGCTCACTGGGCTCCCTGAGCTCCCTGGCAGACAGTGGGAGCCTCAAGAGGTGAGAGGGGGTGCTCGAACAAAGCCCCCCTGCTTAGACCCAAACGCATCAGCCAGGGACAGAGGGGATGAGATGGGTGGGAAGGCGAACTGATCTTTGCTGGGATGGCAGTAGCCGCGTACATGTTGGCTGTCCAAACCTTTTAACACCCAGCTTTTTTGTCCCTGAATTTCCTGTCTATCCCTAGCAACTTTTTTTGGGGAAAAAATACCTTCCAGCTGTGTCTTTATTTTCCCGTTATCTCTGCAGCTGGACCCGCCCTCTTCCTGGTTCACTCAGAAGTAGAAGGGGATGCTGATACACCCCTCTCTTGTTGTATTTGCATGCGAATTTGACGCTGTTTTGCACGGCTAAACTGTATTTAATCTGGATTTTCAGCCTTTATTAACTGCACTTCACACTTGTGCCATCACCTTTCCTGCTCATGATGCCCGGGGGAGTCTAAGCATCATGCTGACTCAGTTCAGTGATGTGTTTATTTTGAAAGGTTACTGCTAACGATTTAGCTGCACTAATCAATCAGCTAATCTAGTATGTTCGAGAAAAGAAGACAACCGCTGTGTGCCAGAGAGACTCTAGATCCTCTGCAGACACGCAGTCTACTAGATGTGTGGATGGCAGAAAGTAAAGGGTAACATTTCCATTATGTATGAGATTCAGTGGAGCAGACCTTTGTAAAATGGCGCGATGTCTTTTCTCCTCTGACAGCAGTCAAACCCCAAGTACACTTACATTGATAACGCAGCAAAAGGCGGAAAAAAAGCTTTTCAACACAAGTTGCACCTGATGATGAATAAGAGCTGAAGCCTTGACCTGCAGGGTATCTAAATCTGAACATGCCTACATGTTTGTTGCATTGTCAGATTTCTTTTCCTCAGTGCTAGCGCTGTCTTTTCTGTGACTTTCTGACTTCACTGGCAGGGAAACTTAATGAGAGGTGATATGTCAAGTGAAGAATTTGAATCCGTTTTAAGAGGCGATGTTAAATGTGCAGAACAGCTGAGGGAGTCAAAACATGTTGACATTTGTCTCGATAAAGGTCACTTCCTGTTTTTCACTGTCCACATGATGAGACGGGCACTGGTGTGCTGAGCAAGCTTACTGACTACTACAGCTATCAAGTGATCCACTTGTTGTTTTTAAACATACTACAGTGAGTCATGAAACAGTCTCAATTTAATGCTGAAGCCTCAATATGAGCTACATAACAAAGGAGAACATCAGTCAGAAGATTTACTATTTCTGTATAGTTGTTATACTTATTCTTAATGCCAGTCACTGGGTTGGATTTCTACTTATCGAATAAGTCAAAATTTAAATATTTTTTCATGGCAGATTGGTGAGTGACTCTTAAGTGTAAAACAACAAAGTTTACTGAAACAAAATGTACTATGTTTCGGTATCAAATATGATACATATTGCATCCTGCAAGCAGCTGTGTTTAAAAAAGAAAAATAGTGTTGAAATATGTTTATATCACACTGCTTTTGTCTACAGATGCGGCCAGAATCAACAAAAAATGGAAGTTCCTTTTAGCTGCTCTAACAAAGGAAAAATGCTATTTGACTGTAAAGGCTCATTAACGTATTCATGAAGTCTCTGCAGTAGTTTAGATTTAATTTTCACATTTAAAAGCTTATTTATGTATGACGTGTTTGTGTGTTCACAGCTTGAAATTAAAATGTAACATTCACTATTAAATTTAATTTGCAAATTGGTTGTCTCAAAAATAAACCCCAACAAATTATTGGTGCCAGGATTTCAATTTATTTGTACAAATACAAAATGTCCTTTAATAGATGTACCACATGTACATTTAATGGTGCTCATAAACTGCAATGAGGAATGCACTGATATGGAATAATTCCATATATAGCAAGACAGAGAGCTGCAAGAGGGAACAAACGCTGCATTAATGGTTTAGCAACTGTAATATTTTAGACTGTTACATTAAATAAGTTATAGTGACATTGACCTCTGACCTTAACTTCAACATTCCTTCCTATTAGACATTTTCTGTAAAATGTTGTTGTAATTATCATATAAATTGTTGAGTAATGGCCAAAACTATGTTTTGTGAGGACACAGTGACCTTTGACCACTAAATCTGAACAGTACATCAACGAGTCCAAGTGGCAATTGTTCCACATTGGAAGAAATTCTGCTCCGAATTTGAAGAAAAGCGTTTTTACACGCATTCACATTCACAAGAATGGGACGAACAACCCCAAAACATAATGCCACGGCTATCGCTGAGTGGAGGCATTATAATGAAACAATGAAAAAACACAAGATAAGGTTTCACAGAAATATTTCTGTGTACATAATTTGTAGGAAATGGATGCTCATATGTATAATATTACAGTATTACAATGGTCTGTGAAAGATGGAGGAGCCTATACAGAATAAATTACAGAAAAGCTGTAAAACCTATATCCTACTTTAGGTATCCTCCATACATCTTCTTATACAGTATTTGGGATACCTGGATTGCCTTATCTGTTGTTTTATCTCTGTT
Organism: Pagrus pagrus; assembly: GCF_965226575.1. Classification (NCBI taxonomy): domain Eukaryota; kingdom Metazoa; phylum Chordata; class Actinopteri; order Spariformes; family Sparidae; genus Pagrus; species Pagrus pagrus. Next base: position 22,846,967 of record NC_140193.1, read on the forward strand.
GTCCAAGAGCCCCTAAAACATTTTTGATCTATGTTGGATTACATAGAGCAACAATCATGTTTTTTCCTTTTCACATTATTTTGGATTTGGTTCAGCAACTGCCAAGTTTACTACAATGTCTGCATTGTTGTGTTGGCAGCTGTGAATTTCATTTTTTCTCAATGAATGTGAAACACAAGTATCATGAGGAAACTCGTTTGTTTGTTTTTGCAAGTTTTCTTCTCTACTAACAAAAGCAACTTCTTTTCCAGAAAATGAGTGAGCACGCATGCGCCTCAGCTGTTTTAGTGGCTGATGTTTGTTGTCATTTTACATACTAATTATGATATACTGTCCAACACTACATTCTGCTTTATTAACATGCACATTGGGTACATGTTTTTCAGTATGTTACAGGTTCACCTTGACCATTTCTCATCAGCTCAGAGAGTCTGTTGATGAGAAGCTTGTGTAAGGTTTCTGAGTGGTGATGTTGGATGTGTGTACCTTCGTGTACTGAAGGATTTGTGTGTGTGTGTGTGTGAGATAGAGAGCCTGCATTTGTGAAAGCTGCTGAAAGGGTGTTGGTGTAAGACGATAGCTGACTCATTTATCGGGTGTCTGTGACGCTGCTGTCTTGTCTCGTAGCAATGGGGAAGGCAGGAAGAGGACCCTGTCTGGCTGCAGCAGTGACTCTCTGAGTGGAGGTCTCCCTCCAACCCCACGCAGGGTCTCCTGGAGACAGAAGATCTTCCTGAGGGTCGCGTCACCCATGAACAAGACATCTGCATCCATGCAGCACCCAGGTCTGGTAACACAATCCCTAGAGCAGTTCATGCAAGGCAAAACACGATGCGCGTTGAATCCGCTCTGAATAATCCACAAGTGCATAGCAAATGAGTACAAGGCAGGGGGAACATTTGATTCTTGTGGAAAATTGCTATTCTTAAACTCCTGACCGTCTTACATGCATGCATGAATGGGAAGCATTAAAAGCAAAGAGGAATTTCCCACTTCATCATTGTCAGATAAACACTGATAAAGGAGCTTGTGAAAGCGATCCTCCTACCTGTTCTCATGACCACTTTTCTTCGCTTTGGCATCGTATTTCTTATCTTACTCAAGGGAGCTAAAAAATGTGGTGATTAGCCCCATATCCAGAACATTAACACCTCCTGAATTCTCTGGCTTTTTAGCTGCTAGTGCTCCACTTTCCTCTGCCGTTAGTTAGTGTTCCATTGGGTTTATCAGAGTATTTTTGCCAAAAACAGTTGCCTGCTGTAGCTTGGGACGGGATTGATGAGAGGTGTGTGACTGAACATGCAGTAAACTTGCCATAAATCCAACACAATTAGTTAAAAGAGGCTTAAAAGCTGTGTTGAGCTGCAGAGTTGGGTGATAATTCTAAGCATTTCTTACAACCCCTTTCATAAGACACAATAGGATAAGACACAATATAATACCATAAGACACGACACAATACGATTATACACACGATATGATATGATATGACACAATACGATGCGATATGACACAATAAGATACGATAAGACATAATACGATACGACATGGTACGATATGACACGACACAATACAATAAAATAAGACGTGATACAATAAGACATGACACGATAAGTCACGATACAATACGATAAGACACAATATGATACGACACGGTACGATAAGACAGGACACAATACGATATGACACGACACAATATGGTACGATGCAAAAAGACATGATACAATAAGACACGATACAATAAGTCACAATAAGACATGATACGACACAATATGATACATTAACACAAGATAGGACATGAGACGATACGATAAGACACGATACAGCATGATACAACACAGTACGATACGATAAGACAGGACAGGACACAATACAATATGACTGAACACAATATGATACGATAAGACATGACACAATACAACACGATAAGGTAGGACACGATATGATACGTAAAGACGGGACACGATACGATATGACACAACACAATATGATATGACACGACACGATACAATAAAATAAGACGTGATACAATAAGACACGATACGATAAGTCACGGTAAGACATGATACCACACGATACGACATGTTAAGACAAGATAGGACACGACACGATACAATAAAATAAGACATGATACAATAAGTCACGGTAAGACATGATACCACACGATACGATATGTTAAGACCAGATAGGACACGACACGATACAACAACACACGATACGGCATGATTCAACATAATACGATAAGACATGACACAATACAACGCGATAAGACAGGACACAATATGAAACAATACGACACGATACGATATGATACGATATGACAAGACACGACACAATACACATTATCACTAGATTCATTGATCATATTAAGAAACTGTGGCATAAACAGTATGTTTTCTTCATGTACTTGTATTAAAGTTTCTTGATACTGTGTTTTAGACCACTCTGATGGCCGGGAGCTGTTGCCTCTCTCACCCCGTGCCTGCAACTCAAGTCTGGATCCCTTGGGGCGTCAGCTGCCACCGGGGGAGAGACCTAAGAGGACGGGGGCTGACTACCGGGCCCTCTGGAAGACTGCCATCCACCAGCAGATCCTGCTGCTGCGAATGGAAAAGGAGAACCAGAGACTGGAGGGTGAGTTTTCAGTTGCTGGTGTGCACATAAAGTATGATAATCACCCTGGAACGAATCCTTTCCTTTGGTCACATGAATGAGAAAATATGAAGAACATGATGTCCGTTGTTGTGTGCTGCTAGATCATTCAGTATCCTTTTGATGTTAAGTGTGTTTGCTCCTCTGCAGACACTGGTGGTATTTATAATTTGTCACGGGGCTGTTCTTGCGGAAAGCGGCTCATACTGGGGCTTATTGTTAGGGTTGTTAGGATATTATAACTGTGGTAAATTCCTCACTGCACACTTAAATACTCAAGTCATTAACACTTTATATTAACAATCATTCATAAATGGTAAATATATAGTTAATTACACTTTAGTTAATAGTGATTTCACATTAAACAAAGTTTTAATAAAGTGACACTATAAACTATAAGCTTACCATTTATTTATGATGGTTATTATAAAGTGTTTCCCTGAGGTCTTGCCGTTCCTAAATGAAGCTTCATGAGGTGCACAGAGGTGGAAGAGTTGGCTTCTCCTATGCTGTGATATCTGTTTATTTAGAGAGGTCAAATGTTGCCATCTCAGACTTGGATTCTGGAGCACAACTATATTTAGAGTCAAATGTTTTGGTGTTGCGTATACACATAACGACATATGAAGACATGCAGACACACAAAAGACTAAAGCAAATACTCACTTGGTTAAAGTACATGTATGGGAAAAATCAGTTCAGGTCCCCTCCAGTGCAGATTGTGTTTTTCTTCTCATTCATAAAGTTGAACGTTTGAGCTTTGCTGTGTAGAATGAGGATTGTGCAGAGTTTGACACTGGAAGGCTGTTTTCGCATTCATCGCTGAAAGAGTGCATTTCCTCTGTGCTCACTGGTAATCTGATTTTAAGAGGGTGGGCCTGCGAGCATGATTTGTGACATTGCAAAAAGTTTGGAAGCAATTTGTAGTCAAAAGTATCTCAATACATGTAATGTAAGGCACAATCACCTAGAAAGTAGCATTTCAATGAGATAAATGGGACTTGTTTTTCAACAGTTTTCATTGGCAGATGTTTTTTTTTTAACTTATTACTACCAAGACACACAAGGTATTCATTGTTTGTTTGTTTTTTTAACTTATTTTTCAAGTGGCATTATTTCTACTGCAATATTCAGCGTACACAAATGTGATGTTGAAACTTGAAGCCTCCAGTGCACACACACTGAAAATGGACTTTATATTGATCAGGAGACATCTTGTGCAGTTAAACTTTAGAACTGAAAATATTTGCATATTCATTTATCCTAGAATTTCTAATGCGAGAGGAGTAGGTGCCATTTTAATGTGGTAATTATACCTTTTCTCTGCAAATACCATACCAGGCACACATCAGATGCTTTATTTATTATGCCTTTATAGAGGTGTGGAGGGGACTGGATATAGCACTGGAAAATATCGCCCTCTAATGGCCATGCTTATTGAGGCTGTATCCCAAAGTTTTATTTTTAGCACTCCTTTTTTTCCCTCTACTGCCCTCTCAACCACTCGACTCTTATCAGGAAGTAAACAGGCAAGAGGAGAAATGGAGTGGAGAAGAGGAAGTAGAGGCCATTTCGGACAGTCAGTTAACTACTTCATTATCAAGACGGCATCTTTCCAGTGAAGTGGCATGAAGTTAACTCAACCTAATGAGAACGATCCAAGATCATAATGTGTAGCTCAGAAAATGGACAAAAAACAGCACATAACATTAACATCCAGCTCTCAGAGAAAAGGAGAATGAAAGAAAGATACTTTTTTCATGTTTTGGGATGTACTTACTTTGTATAGCTTTAATATTATATTATATTATATTATACCAACACATCTCTTTCCCTTTTGTTTGTTACTATGACACCAATGCTGGTCTGAGGACCTAACTGTGAATAACCGTTATTCAATAGAAGGTAAGCCATATAAAACGAGCCCTTGGGATTAGGGCAGATAGATGTCTTGCATGGTTTCGGGTGTTTTTTATTATATCCATTCAGTTCAGCTTTTTTAGTTTGCATGTTCAGGTACTCTCATACTTTATGCTCCTTTTGTTTATTTTGTCCTTTGCACCTCTCCCCACAATCTTGATGTAGCTCCTCCATGCCTCCAGCATAATAAGGATGGATCTTTGGTGTTAATGTGGGTACTGTGGCTTGTGTTTACGTGCTAGGCTTTCAATGGTGACTGGTGACAAAAAGGTGTGAGGGGCTATAAACACACTTGCCATCAAATCTGATGTATTTTAATCTGCTGCATTGTTGTTTCACAAATACCGAGGGCTTTTTTGTTTTTAAGTACAGCCCTCCTTTGGTGGCTTTTGGTGTTGATTTCCTGGAGCGACAAGAGAATCTTCACTGACAAAATGATGCAGAATATGTTCTTTCATCTCGTTTTGTTCTGGCGATTGTGTTGCAGCGAGCAGAGATGAGCTGCACATCCGCAAGATGAAGCTGAACTACCAGGAAGTGGGCCAGTGCTCCAAAGATGCGCTGGCATTGTGGGAGAGAAAACTGACAGCCCCGGGCAGAACGACAGTCCCACAGGACAAGGAGGAGATGTATCGTGCTCTCTGCCAAGGTGAAAGATGTGTATGCGTGTAGGATTTTGTGTGTACGTTAGTGAGAGAAAGAGGTTGTAAAGACATGTATTGGTGTATCTTTGATTCTGTGACGTTCTGAATGAGCATTTGCTGTCTCCATCTTTGTGTACAGGTGTTCCCAAGGGCAGGCGGGGGGAGGTGTGGTTGCTCCTTTGCCATCAGCACCGGCTGCGTCACAGACTGCCCCAGCGTCAGCAGGCCCCGGACATCCCCTACCAGGACCTGCTCAAGCAGCTCACCGCACAGCAGCATTCTATTCTGGTGGATCTAGGTGTGCACGCAGTTGTAAAAAGGGGTCCATGCTGTCATGGAGGACAAAGAAAAGTCATAGAATTTGATTTTTTTTGTACTTGAGGCATTCAGAGAAGCTATCGTTATAATTAGTACTTGTCAGGTGAAGTAGCTTGATTGTTATTCTCCTTAGTTTTAAGAAAAAGAAATGACAAAATACTCATGCCTCTTCTTGTCAAGTTGAAAGCTCACTTGTTTAGTTGTAAATATCATCAATGTCTCCCTGCACAGGCCGGACCTTCCCCACCCACCAGTACTTCTCAGCCCAGCTGGGTGCAGGGCAGCTTTCCCTCTACAACCTCCTCAAAGCCTATTCTCTGCTGGATACAGAGGTACATTCACAATCCTGTTTCCTTCCCCACAGTGCATCATTTATTTTGCATGCGCAAAATATTCCAGTTTTGCCCTTATTCTGAAAAAAACAATATTCCTAATAAGCTGGCTAATGAAAATGAATACTTCCCTCATATTCCTGTTGCAAACACAGCCTCCCCTTTCATTCCTTCAACCACCTTCACCTTCTGAAAAGGTCGGCATTGCGATATTTGTGCATACCCAAAAGCCTGTTGATATCTGAGTCTTTCATAATGCTCAAAAGTAGGTTGGGTCCTCCTTCTGACCGGAAATGTGGGCTTTTCTTTTGTGCATGCATTGCTTCCTCAGCCTTGCAAACGGTTGGCTTGTTGGTTTGTGCACAACACACAGAGCTGACTGTAAACAGGCAAGAGGCTGTGTGATGCAAACTGTGGTAAAAACCCCAATTGAGTAACATTATCTGAATGTGCTGTAGATATGTCCAAAGAATGCTCCTAAAACTTGAGCAGTACTGGCATATCCCACGTGTCGTAAGCTGGAAATGCTCAATATGGTATAAGGCCTAATTCAGAATATTCAAATGGAATATAGAATATGAGCAAGTAAGGCCATAGTCTGGTGAATGTCATGACATTGTTAGTATATACCATGTGCTTTTTTTGTACCACACAGGTCGGCTACTGCCAGGGTATCAGCTTTGTGGCCGGAGTGTTGCTGCTGCACATGAGCGAAGACCAGGCCTTTGACATGCTGAAGTTCCTCATGTACGACCTCGGCATCCGGCAGCAGTACAGACCTGACATGGTCTCTCTGCAGGTCAGTACATGAATGAGTGTACGGACCACTAGAACATGCTATGAGAATATGAGTGATCGCGTTACTGTACGATAACATCTTAGATGCATTTAATTCCTGCAAGGTAATCCAGGGGTCACCCCAAAATACATATTTTTCCTCTTACCTGTAGTGCTATTTTTACATCTAGATTATTTTGATGTGAGTTGAAGAGTTTTAGAGATAATGTCTGTCTTCTTTCAAATATAATGGATGGCACTAGAGGTAAGATTTTGGGATGAACTGTCCCTTTCAAACAGCAGCAGCACACACTGCCTCAGAATTGTGTCATTACTCTCTAAACAAAAATAAAACTCGGGCTCTGAATAATTAGTATAATGAGTATTTTAGTCCATAATAACAGAAGAGCTATCGTCACAACAGGACTCCAACCTTTTTCCAACCTTATCAGCACAGTATATGAGTAACAGGCACACTGGGCTTTCACACTCAGGATTTCGCTGTCATCGGTTTGCTGTGAGAGGCCTTGTTTGAGTTAGTAGTTAGCAACAGCAAACAGTAGTCAAGTGTCTCCACCTCTAAATCAAACCACACCTGCGTGCCTGCTCTGTTAGCTTCAGTTAAACATCAGCCGACCTCACTGGAGTGAAAGCATCAGCAGGCGTGGTAATGTTTAATCTACATCAGGTAACCATTTAGCCCAGCAGTGACCCGCTGGTTCCCTCTACACTGCAGTTTCCACTTCTTCTTAGACTAATCCAAAGGTTGCGAAGATAAGAGGAATTCGTGCCTTTTTCAGTGTGCGGCGGTTCAGTACGAGGAGGTAAAGGTGTAACTTGTCTTCTTTGTAACAGTCAGGAAATTGTAAGACTGATAACAGTCTAATTTTAGCTGGAGCTAACTTCTGCTTCTCTTTTTCTGTCTGCTCTGCATTTCACTGTAGCACTTGTCTGGATCACTGTAATACATTGTCAGAGAGTTTGTACTGCTCATTAAATGCTTGGCCTTGGTGCGTGTCTCAGCAAGTCTCTAACACAATACTGGTAATACTTTAGGAGCTTCCTGCTTGGGTGAAGGTTCGTTTGTCGGCTAGTATTTCTCAGAGTGCCTGGTGATATTTTTATTCTTCCATCTGCAGACCCAGATATACCAGTTTGTTCAGGAACAGCATGTTTTGACCTGTGTTATCTGTTTAAATGTGTCTGTTTGTGCCTGTGCACACCGTCTTTGTGATCCCAGATTCAGATGTACCAGCTCTCCAGACTGTTACACGACTACCACCGCGAGTTGTACAATCACTTCGAGGAGCACGAGATCTGCCCGAGCCTCTACGCAGCGCCCTGGTTCCTCACTCTCTTTGCCTCACAGTTCCCCCTCAGCTTTGTGTCCCGCATCTTTGGTATGTGTTTATATATTATATATTTATGACAATGGCTGTGTTTACTTCCACTTATCTGCACCATGCCACTTTTTGAAAGAGGATGACATTTAAGTAGCCTCCTAGTAATTATGGCTTACAGGGAAGGTGTTAAAAGCATTGGTGTTTTTATTGGTGTGCCTGTGCTTTTTTTTGTTTTTCAGATTTTGTGTTTGTCCAAGGGACCGGGGTGATCTTTAAAGTGGCCCTCTGTCTGCTGAGCAGCCATGAGGGGGAGATAGTGGAGTGTGACAGCTTTGAGAGCATTGTGGACTATCTGAAAACAACACTTCCTGCCCTCACTCATGCGCAGATGGAGCAGACCATTGCGAAGGTAAAAAATGAGAAGTTGAAATAGTATAAAATAGAATCACAAGTTTGCAGACAATTAAACACAGTGACGCATGTAAATTTGATACTTGTGCATGAGTGGCAACGTACGTCACTCCAGCTTTGTTGTACTGGTAAACTGAGAGCTTCCTGATACTTGTGACAGTGAAAAATTTGTTTACAGATGGGATGTACAGATCCAGTATTCACCATGATGCAAGACGAGACACATTGTCTTGTTTAGTTTAACTGAATTTAAAGCTGCAAAGCTGCTTGGCTGAGGCTCACCTGCTACTCCAAATTAGCATGATGAATGCATTAAGTGCTCGCCCTCCATCTGCAGGTTTGTCATCAAATATCCACCCCTCTGGCAGTGCGTTTTCTCTAAGCCCAACTGAGGTTAACAGTCAACTGGATGGTTTAAAACCTTAAATGTGGAGTTGATTTAGATCCTTCCCTTCTGCACCTTAGTGCTCACCTACTTGATACCTCTGGCTCACGTTTTTAATCTACCGTTCATAAGGGATTAAAATGGAAAATCTCAAATATCTGTAAAGCTGCACAGGTTATTTTGTCAGATAAAGGTGGGAGTTCCAGTAATTTGAATAACCGCGGTCCGATTTCAGACTCAAAAACACACATAACAGCCTCAGCAGTCAGGATTTAGATTATGCTCCGTAGCACCGTAACAGCTGCATTGTGTGTACGATATTGTTAAAACCCTCGACAATTATCAGCACTTCTAATAGACTTAACAGAAGCATTTGATTCTGTTGATCAAATGATTTTACAGGAATAACTATTCTTGTTAGGACTGATTGAACAGTCCATTATGGACTGGTTGAACGAGGCATGGGTGACCCACAAGGGTGTACTTTTGGTCCTCTTTATTGTAATGTAAAATAATCATAAGAGCACATTTTAACGTACATTTTTATGCTGATTATGCTGTTTCATATTCCACAGGGTGCTCTCTAAATCTAGCCATTGCAAAATGTGCACTATTCTTATTATTGCCTCTGTCCATGAATCTCAAGACTCATCTTAAAACTTTTGAGAGTTTTAAATACACGAGAGTCTGACGAGATATGAATAGTTTAACATCAGCTGACTTCTTATTTAAACTGAGCTTGGAAGTACTTGTTTCAGATACAATGCTCCTCAAGTGTCAAGTGGAATGAGCTGTACAAAACCTTGAAACTAAGATCTCTTATTCACTTGATTTTAAATGAATGTATTAAAATATCTGCAGTTCCACATTTATTTCCACAAACATTTCCATATTGAAATGGTTTATATGTGTTCTAGTCAATTTTTTGTTAAACGTAGGCTTTTGGTTGTCAGTTTTTCTGTAAATCCTTCAAAGTCAATCACAAATCTATGCTTTAATTAACCTTAAAACAGCTGGCACTGTACTTTTTAGCATATGTTACTCAAACAGACTATTTTGAGTGAGTATTTACAGCACCAGGATGGTGTATGTGGGACTGACAGTGCCCATGTTCATTGTAATGTGTTAATATGTTACCCATGTGGCTTAGTGATGTGTTTTTCATGGTTGTTTGTTTTGTACAACGGTGCAGAGGAATTAGCTATATCAGGCTTTGGATGGACGATAGAATCAATAGATGTTAGTAATTGTTGCTTGTGGTATTTTCGTGGGTTTGTTGATAAGATAAATATACAATATCACTAACTTATCCTTTATCCCTTCCTCTCTATATGGACTAAATTTGATGCTACTTACTGTTGGTTTTAGTAACGATATCGATATACTGTGATGACTTGTCAGTTGATGGCATCTGTCTCACTGTGTAACCTGCTGTTCCCCAGGTAATGGAGATGGACATCTCTAAGCAGCTGCATGCATACGAGGTGGAGTACCACGTCCTGCAGGATGAGATGTTAGAGGCGGGGCCGCTGCCGGATGACTCCGACCGGCTCGACAAACTTGAAAAGACGAATGTGCATTTGAAGAAACAGAACATGGACCTGCTGGAGAAACTTCAGGTAAGGAGAGATCTAGATGTATAGTTTATGATTCATTTTCATTTTTTTAAAGCTTGATCATCGAGGGAATTCATGTGATCAGTTTAAAATTCCTTTTTTAAATGGAGTGGTGAACAGTCCTGTCGGATGTGTGTTGTGTGTAGTGATCCACAGAAGTTGCCAGTGGTTATATCTCAGACTTCCCATAGATGGCACTAAAACACAAGTTAAAAACACAATAAAAATGACAGCGAGACAAAGGGATTGAACACTATATGGTCTCCAAACACTCTCAACATTTTGATCAGTAGTAGTGCTAAAGTCGCACCTGATGGTCCGCATGTTATTGAGGGTCAAAGAGCTACTCTCACAAGTGATTTAGACTTGTCAAATGTGGATTCCGTAGAAACTACAATCATACTTGATGGCACTTTTTATGAGGTTTTGTGTTATGGTCCTGGTACAAAGTCCCACTAGTGCTGTCTTCTTCTTGAGCTCTCAGAATTTGCAGCCTCTGTGCTTTTTATATTTACCCTCCATCCAAATGTGTGTCTTTGCATCAAACACAGCATTTACTGAGGTGCAATGTCTGTGTCCCCAGGCTGCACGGCAGAAGATTCAGACGCTGGAGACGAGCATAGAGAACTTCCTTTCTCGGGAGAGCAAAATGAAGCACATGATTCGCTCTCTGGAGCAGGAGAGGGCAGCTTACCAGAAGACCATTGAACGCATGCGCTCATGCCTTCCCCCTGACGCCCTGACAGATGTGGAGATGACCCAGATCAAAACAGGACCCAACGGGAAAGCCAAAACTACAGCCAAGAAGCCCTGATGGCAACCAGGGGGCTGGCTGCTGTGGGCAGACACACAGGCAGGAGTGAACAAACACAGACTGCTTTAGTGGAAGGCTGCTGAGAGCCACAGCTATTGTTGTACTGCTGCACAAGAGTAGCAGCATTTTGTAAATGTGTGACGTCTGGAACTTGAGAGTTGCAGACTGTATGGGAAATATCTGCGTGATATTTGTCAGCATATAATGGAGCGGTGGGAGGATGGTTATCAGTTATATTAGCAAACAGACTGTTCCGTCAGTGCATCAAAGCTGCTGTTCTGTCTCATCTGTGTCACTGCCAGTTTGTAGGTGAGATCAAGATGCACAACATCCTCCCCTATTCACGTCTTTTTGATTGTCCCAGGGGAATTTTCTAGATTGACACGAGTAAGAAAAGTGTCTGCCTCTGCAAATTTTTCCGTGCACTGCCTTGATGTATTTACTACCGGTCTCAGTAGCACCAGAAAAGCATTGAACAGAAGGTGCCTATTGGCAAACAATCCTTTGGACCTCAGGTTCAACTTATAGCCATTACCAGTGTGTATGATCCTGGAGCTGATAACCATTGTTTTGTTGTTTCGAACTCTGCGTCTGTGATGGAATCTCATTGCTTTGTCATTTCCTTTTATTCACTTGAAATTTTTGTGAATGTAATTTCCCTCCAAAGATCATCGTGATAACATTCTGTCCTTCACAACGAAAACACCTGTGTGCACTCCTGCCGCGTTCGGCTTGAAATTTTCGTCAGACGTACAGTATTTCATCGCTCAGCTCTCAGCACAGCACCACTGCCTTCACGTGAGAGATCTTTAGTAATTGCACTTGCTGCTTTTAAGGAGGAAGTGTTTCTTCCAAAGCTCAGGCAGGATGTGAGGTCGTCTGCCTTCGCAGTTTCCTGTGTGACTGACCGCGGTGTCGCCTCGTTTTAGCACCATGCTCAGACACCGAAAAAACAGACTACAGTGGAGGAGTGTTCTGAATGTACAGCACGTGTTTCTGTTCTAGATGCCTGTATGACATTCTTGTTTTTTTGTCAACCTAAGGTTTGACAAAACTAGCAACATCCTCTCTTCCTGTCATTCTTGAAGGTGCTTTAAGTGTCGTTTGGCTCAAGATTGCAAAGCAACACATACCTGCAGTTGCATTGCTGTTGGTCACACAGTCAATTTTATGTTTGCAGTGAAACTCAAGTGTTTAGGTGAGTAGAGAGACTGCAACGGAAATAAGAAGAACTTGAACACAAATTAGTTTCCTCTAGAGTGAGGACAAGTCTCTCCTGATGCTGGGTAATATAGACAGCATATGTACACACACACACACACACACACACACACACACACACACACACACACACACACACACACACACACACACACAAGCCGTGCAGGGAACTGGCTGACTACGTGGACAGACAGTTCAAATGAGTTGAAAGAGTGTCCCTGGCTCTTTCCTCAGTTTTGTTTTATCCCACCTCCGTGTCTGACTCACCATCTCCAGTTCTGATTGAAAGCAAAACAGTCCTGGGCTTGACACGGCTTTCATAAAACACCCTTACATTAAAAACCAAGGTGATGTCTATCATGAAAAAAGTACCTGCTAAAAGTGTCTATCAGTCTTCCTGTCCTTGGCGACAAGTTGTGGTGACACATTTGTGTCTATTTCAGTATAAAGTTTTGATTCTGGAACTTTAGTCCACGCCGACATATCCTTTGGCATACAATGCAATATGTATACGTTTGGCAATCCTGTGTATTTGCATATACCCAGAGTACTTGCCTACTCTTGCTGAGTTACAGGAGCTACAGTGAAGTTGGAAAGGTTGATAAATCTGGTCTGACGTTCCCTGTCAAGGTGAAATGTACTTGTGGTGATTGAGGTGACGTTGTAAAGGTTTGCACTAAACCTCTCATGAATAATAGAGAAATAGTCATCTATGAACAGCAGGGATTATCTCGACAATTCAGAAAGTAAAACATATCAAAATACTCATTTTGAAATCTGTCGACGGATACGTAGGATACAGTCCTACACAGCTCTCCTGCCTCTCTTTGCCTACTTTGCTTATCTACAGTATTTGTGCATCATATAAATTGACCATTGAACCAAAGATATGGTTGTTTTTAAAAAAATGAATGAATGCAAAATGAATGAAATCATCCAAAATGCTGTAATATATTGTATGTTAAATGTGATAAATTTGTCGTCACTTCAACTTTTCAGCATTCTTCAGGTTTGTACTAAGACAAAAGCTTGAAAAGCTACCAAATAGTGGCGGTAAAAACTTGACACCCTTAAAAAAGACTATTGGCAGTGTTGTTTATGCGTCGGTCTCATCTTATTCCTCTGTGCCAAAAGTTAACAATGGCCTTCTCCATTAATCGGAGATATGAGATTGTTTAGTCAATATCTAATGTTAAGCACATCCTCGTGGTCAGCGAAGTGTCTGTATTTTACATCAGACGCTCTGAGTCCTGACTGCTTAATAGTATCACTGTGTTTTAAGGAAAAACACTTGGATGGATTGTTTTTCTGTCAACATGAGGGCTAAACAAAAGCAAACAAACTGTCATGAATTCTTCAATAAACTTCACCTTGCCTTGTTTTCTGTCTACTCATGTCCGAATGTCTTTCCTGCTCAGTTCTCATAAAGAAATCATGTTCCTTTACCGCTCTACAAGGTAGCGCTTCAAGTGCAAGACGTAGCCTCAAGCTGAAAATGGTCCCTGTGTGTGTAGACGTATTATTGCGTAAAAGGCCAAGGTAGACTTCGACAGTTTTAGAGAGTCTATTTAAAGACCTTTCAAGAGTTGTACTTTTGTTAGCGCCTTAGGCAAAGACAACTACAGGTCTCCAGTGGGAAAAGATCCTCTGTGAAATCCTACCCTTTACAATGTATCTGAAACGTCCAACCAAGTGTACATTTCTGAATTAGCTGTAGTGAATAAAATAATAGTCCCCACATGACCTCTGATGAAATACAGAAAAATGCAGTGGCAGTTCATTGAAATAAATTAAATCAATATTGCACACTAAGTTGGTCTGATGATTCAGACCAAGGCCTACCTGACTCGAGAAAATGAGCAAGCTATTTCGAAACGGATGCAAGTCTAAACAGATAGTTTAAAGTACTGGATGAATTGCAGGTAAAAGTATTGAATGAACTGTTGAAAGTAGTTACCTAGCTAATAGTGAATGGATAAACATTAAATATTTAGCTCATGTTAAAAGTGAGGGATAAATTGTGGAAGAGCTAAAAGTAATGCTAAATGGTTCTAATTAAAAAAAAGTAATGGTCAGACAGCTAAAAGTATTGGATAAACTCTTGGAATAGTTCACTTAAACTCAAAATAGGTAGCTATCGAGTGATCTAAAAGGATAAACAGTCTGCTAATGTTAAGAGCAATGGCCAGGTAATGGTGGAAAAGCTAAACATAATGTTTAAGTGGTTAAAATAACTGACTTGAAGTTAACCATGTGCAAATGAGCTGGGGGCTGAAACATGCCAAGAAGTATTATGAATGCCAACTTACTACTAGCTTCAGTTGTATGAAAAAATTATATTGTAGAGGAAAGTGGGGGGCAATCTCAAACTGTACTGATCAGAACCATGAAACTCATCATATACATGATCTTTGGTGATATCTCTCTGCCTGCCTACTGAAGGACAAATTAATATCATACTGATCAGAGTTGTCCTGCCAAGACTCAGTTTTGAGGTATAAAAGTATTTTTTTCTGTATTTTCTCTTAACCACTCTATTGATTTAAATCTATCTTGTTTTGATTTCATCATTCTGGTGGCTTGTTGATACCTTTGTCAAATAAGGGGTTGTAGCTTTGAGTTGCAATTGACCCTGGTGCTATCAAAATGGTGTTTGGCTTACTAATGACATCAAAACTGATTTTCTTTTTTTCAAATAAGTGTTATTTGTTCAGTTTAAATGTCTATACTCATTATCTATTTATTATAGAATTGGTGGCATAGTCCATCCAGTCAAAGTCTTTAATTGCGGGATGTTGGTTCAGTTCTGGCCAACGTGTTCAAAAACCTCAATGTCAATGAATCAAAAGTTGTTTAACTTTGAAAAGCCCTCTACATGCCATATTGGCTGAAAATCAACATATTTTTAAAGTGTTATTTTTGTTTTTTATCCTTGTATTGAAACTCAGCAGTATTGAAACTCTGATTAAAAACCTGGTCATTTCATTTTTACACATTTTAAACAAGGGGCATTATTAACATCTTAAACTGGACCAATCAGAAACAAGACAGAACCATGACACTGCACATGCTCTGTTATGATCTATCTCTGCCAGTGGACAAACCAGTGTCTTTAACTTGTCAAAGGTTTTACATTTTTATATTTTCATAATTATAAGATTAATCACACTGTTTTAATCAAACTGAAAATATTTTTGCAATACTAATGTAGCTGCCTTCTTAGTCCTTTGTTCGATCTGTAGTTCATGAATACAAACCACAGATTGAGCCCAACAAGAGCTCCATCAGCCAAGGAGGGGCTTTGAAAGATAGCAGCCATAAGACCAGTCATTGTTTTCCTAGGAGGGTCTTACCCAGAAAGGACTGTTGAGTGTGGCTCTGATCAGCCTCTGCCAAGCCTGGAGCTTGTCACACATAAGACACACAAATGCCGCCAAACAGGAGCCTATCGCACACTAAACAAAAGGGGCCACATTCCTTACGTATTCCCACACGAGGTTACATCCTGCAGCAGGGGAAGAGTGGGATGCTGGGAATCCACTGGGATTCGGCTGAGAACGACACTTCCTCTGCCGAAGGTCTTATCAGCTCTGTGTTTTTCTTTTTTTGTTTTTTTTTCTCTCCGTCTTCACTGTCCTCATCTTTCAATCCATCTTTGCCTCCCACTCTGCTTCCAGCTCTCCCAGTCCCGTCCCATTGGAATTGTGAGGCTTGATCTGAAGCTTTGGTACAATATTTACTGTGTTGTGGAGCTTACGGAGGAAGATGCAGATGTCCAAACAGGTATTTCAATGAATGACAGAATGAAAACACAAAATGACAAGGGATGTGTTTGACACAAGACTGTTGTTCTCAGGCAGCCCTCTATAAGACATTTGCCTATGTGTGTGTGTGTGAGAGAGAGAGTGTGTGTGTGTGTCTTAAGGGCATTAGACCACAGCCTTAGCACAAAGGGAAGAGTGAGCTGACAGTGTGAGCTGGTTGCAATGAAGGAGTGAAGGGGTAGAGGAGGCAGAGTGGAGGAGGAGGAGGGAGAAGGTTAGAAAGGGTCCTCCTACCTTATATGGGAATTCACACTGCTCCGCTTGTGGCGCAGTCTAAAAGCTGGAGTTGTTTCAGCAGAAAACACTGGGCTACAGCTGTCAGAGCAAAGTATAACAGGTCATGGAATATCTATGCAACAGCTCAACTTTTACTTTGATTGTAACGCGATTGTATGCAATCCAAATCAGCAATGCGGTTCAAAGTCACGAACATTACACAGTGAGCGTTGTGCAGTATATGGGCTCATCTGAGCGGCACCAGGCGGAGATTTTGGAGTTACTGAATTTGGAGGATGGAGATAAGGGTGATGGGGGACGCTTTGGAGGTGGAGAGGGAGAACAGCTGGAGGGGTGGGAGAGAGACTCAGGTGGGCTCAGTCTAGTCCAGAGAGAGGAGTTGGCTCCCCCGAGGCCTGGAACACACACACACACACACACACACACACACACACACACACACACACACACAGACACATTTCAGCGCATCTCATAGTTTAGCTGCGCTTTGATTTCACTCCCCCCTTTCCCCCCCTACTTTGCAGATACACCGGCTGCTCCAGCTCTTTCAAAGCTCCATCCTTGTCTCTTCCTCCTCTGTGAAATAAACTCTTCACTATAGCAGCCTCGGATTCCAATCAGCTATCCACACTGTGTGCACCTACACACACACACACTGCACCACCACACTGACATGTTTTAGTTAGCGCGGTGACAGATTTGCTTCCTACAGAGTGCTTTTCTCTCTCTGTACCTGTCATGGATGTAGCTGCCAGAGGGGCTTATGGTAAATGGCCAGAGCCAGGAACGGCAGAAGGAATGGGGAATTGGGCAATAATGAAGCCACAGAAGAAACACAGAACTAAACACACATACACACACACACACACACACACACACACACACACACACACACACACACACACACACACACACACACACACACACACTCTTCGTATTCCCATGACTAGTCCAGTCCATTCCTTTGGTTCCTTCCATCGGGAGCAGGTAGATCCACGAACACTGCCTGGAGAATCTTGTGATTAATGACACGCCTGTCATGTCTAACCCTCTTCATCTTTTTCCTGACGAGAGCCACTCTTCCTCTCCTCACCTCCTCCTCCCCCAGCGGTCTGGCAGACACACTACTCAAAATCCCCCGGGGCCAGCTGCAGCACATGCTGGGGAGTATCGCCCGGCTTACCTGATCCAATGCTTCATTCATCTGTGCAGCCTCTGGAGGCCTGAAAAACACACTCAGTATCCTTAGACGTACACACACACATGAGGATCACCAATATATATATATATATATGTATGTACACACGCATGCACTTTAAACTGCCACAGACGTGCTGTCCAAACCCTCTATTCCCTCTTGTCCCGATGCTCAATGGCCGTGCTCACAAACATCTCGGGCAGGGCTGGTGCACACATAGTGACACTTTCGAAAACAAGGCAAAAACGAGGTGAGGCTCAAACACCGTGAGTAACGAGAAGATCTTATTGAGGCCATTCTCCACCTGGAGATCCCCGACAAATGTGACCAAAGTCCCAAGTGACTGGAATGATCAGAGTCGAGACTTTGCGCTTGAGCCCCTTCTAATCACATTATCCACTGGCTCTGCCTGGCCCACATCACCTCAGCAATGATTAAGACAAACACTGGCGAGAGAGGAGGAGAAGGAGACAGCGAGAGACACAAAGAGAGAGCTGGCTGGCCAGAAGGAGGGGGTGGTCAGACAGACAAGGAGTGAGTCAGACAGGCAGATATCCTCCTACATGTAGGTCCGTCCAAAGAAGTGCAAATAATATGTACAGATCAAGTCCAGCGCAGACAGTCTTTGAGCCGACTTTATCTGTTTGTGTGTCCGGGGTTAAGCCCTGTCAGACCTGGGCGTATGATATCAGTGATGAGGGACTCTGGGTGTGTAGTGATGTTGGCGACGCGCTCCTGACATCATTCAGTGTGTGTACGTACATCCTTTTCACAAGGCCACCAAGGGCACAAACACAAAGAGGTGGTGAGCAGAGCCTGCATGTGTGTGACTCAGTGCACTCTGGACACTTTCTGACGTCAGCCTCTGGAAATTCGATGAAAGGAAAGTGATTTGTCCAAGCAGAGGCTGCCAGAGGTTTTTAAGTGTCCGCCATGGCCTCCAAGAGCATCACAGGGATTTATTCAAGACACTCTACAAGCTCAGGGCAGAGTTGATAGGATTTGGTGAAGCACAATTCTCATCGCCCTTGTTCACCCAGCTGTTCCTGTGAGCACGTACTAACACACTGGGTTTTATTATGCTGATCTGACATTGCTGAAGTTGGGAGGGGAGACAGCTGTACTTGTGTGGCCCTGGGCGCACCCGTCATTAGTGCCAGCCTCGCTCCACTCCTCCTCCATCCCTCCCTTGTTCCAGATCGCCCTCCCTCTTTCCTACATTGTTTCCAAAACAGCACCACACCCTTTTATAATATTTGCTTGCCCAGTATCTGCCACTCTTCCCACCTGTCCTTCCAATCTTAACAAGCCGCTGCACCCTCGCACATCTTCACCTCCCCGCTATCTGCCATCAAGATGAAGAAAACAACCAGGTATTGTGTTGGTAAAGAGGCTGAGTGCTGTGTGCGTGCCACTCAAGATTTTCTTGAATAGATAATTTCCAAATTGATTCAAGCTGGGCTCACATCTAATGGTCTGTGTGGGCTCTAATGTGAACAGGAGATAATCAACACCCTGCGTATCTCAGCTCTGTTTTTCACTCATTTAAATTTCTTTTGGCTGTCTCTTCTCGCCCATACCTTCCCATCGCCTTTTTTCATTTTTCTCTCAGGATCTCATCATCTGCTCCCTCTCATATAGCCTATTTCTACCCATTCTCTTCCAGCCCTATACCTCTCTATCCCATTTCTTGTGATACTATCTGTGATACTTAGAGGTTGATTTCCCACTGTGCGTCATTAACCTTTTCTCTCTGCTCTTGGTTAAACCCAGCGAGTATGTTCTGCTGTTTGAGACGGCGGAGACTTGGGGAGCATGCTGCGCTCACTCAAGTGCGATGGGGGTTTCACCAGCCATCGTAACTACATCCTTATTAGCCACTGAATTGATACTGTAACTGCACTTCTCTCTCTTGCCATATACAAATATTTCCTTCTGCCGTGTTCTGTGTTACATAATTTCTATCAAACCTTTGTTTTTACGTCTGCGCGCAGAGGAGATGCCGCAGACGTGCCAAAGAAAATTACTCTACATGAAACAAATCTCACCTCCCTGTATCTGCCATGTGACGAGACAAGAATGCACATGCCAGACTGTCACTGTGGATGCAGTCCGATGATATGACCCAGTACAGTTCTTTGTCACTCCTAAGATGCTTCATGCCTCCGGGGAGGGAGAAAGATAATCTTTGTGCATGAAATAAAGAGTCTGTCGACTTCCTCTAAAAGTGTGTTTAATCACAATGAGTGAGGTGTAATTAATGTTTCGCTGGTGCGCTGTGTATGTGCAGTCGAGGACCGTGGGTGAGAGGATGTAGTGTGCGGTCTCTCTAACAAGCTCCCACTCACCCCAGTGGAGGCAGGCAGGGAAGGCTGGAGTGACTGCGAGGCTGTTAGAGCAAGTGGGTTGCGTTGGACGTGTCCATGTCTGTGTATGTGTGTGCGAGTGTGTGTGTATCTGTGAGTGTGTGTGCTCGTCAGTGAGTGTGTGTTAGTGTGTGAAAAGTGTGCATGTGTGTCCTTTTGTGTGTGCTGTACTGGGATGTGGAAATTGAATGGAGCCTTTCAGTTCTACTGCTCGTCTCCCCGGGGGTGAGAGACTGGTTGCCATGGTTATCCTGGATTCCTGCCGCTAATGGGTGGGAGTTTGTGTAGCTCTGGCAACCTGGCCTGTCTAGGGTGGAATACGTGTGTGTGTGTGTGAGTGTGAGTGAGTGTGTGTGCGTGTGTGTTTGCCTGTGTTTGTGTGTGTGTACCAGGGGGGTGTGGTTGGGTGGAGGCAACATTCTAGGACACAGGAGGTCACATATGTGAGAACACAAGCTTCCATTCCTGTACGCTCCTGCACTTACAAACGCAGACTCTTGTCATGTAAACGTGTACTTCACAATGTAGTGTAGATATTCTGCATGCAGAAATATCAAATGAAACCTCCCATGTCCACTGATAAATCCCAGTAAAGCTCTGAATCAATACCACAGTGCGGCTTGATGTCATACTCTCCAGCTGAATTCATTGTGTCTCCCAATAGCCATCCACCATTTGAAAAAGAAAAAAAAAAAAATCTTTGATTTGCTCACCCTGCAAAGTCAAATTACAAGCCTGCTGGATATCATAATCATGCGGTGATGAAATAATCTTCTACTTTTACTACATTATTGCAAGTGTAAAACATAATGCAGTGAAATAGTTAAGCCCTGCTCTCCCGTCATCCCCATTACCATCCTTTTACCCTCAGGCGAGTGGGACTCTTAACTGGGCACAGAGACCCCACTGAACAGGAACACAGTGGATAGTGGATAATGAAAAACCGCCACACAGAGTAGATTAGTGTAGGGAAAGATACATTGTCGCTGTGTTTCCCGTGCTGCACAATTTCAGATATGATTTGAAATGCTTGTCCAGAGAAGAGTTCCACCTCACAAAATATGTTAGCGCATCTAACAGTACATGCTAATTGGGATGTATTATTCAAATTACATTATGAATTTGATACAGAGCACTTTATGGATAGCAGCGAGGCTGGGCATGTACCATTGTGCAGGGGAATATATGCCCGTGATATGCAATGTGACCAGATAATCCTGGTTTTCCTCTTCCCAGTGTTCTGGTAGAGGGGATCAGTCTCTGCTAGTCACACAGATGTCTTGGCTCCTGTTCCTCTTGGAAGACTGATCCATATGTTGCATGAACCCCTGTGGATTTAAAGGAACTTGGCTTAGGAATTTACTCTCCTCCATTCCAGTCATTATGTATGGCCAATTCACTGTAGCCTGGAAACATTAGGAAAATGTTTCTCTTGTACGGCATCCAACATGCATAAAAATAGAAAATAAATGCAATGTTGTGATTACCTTCATGCAGGATACTTTCAGTGTGTGCTCTGGATGAGAGAGCTGGGACCCGGGGATGAAATCATCCGTCAGGAAACTTGCTGCTGACAAGTATGATGTGGTTTGATTCATTTTTGTAGCTTTCTCAGAGCGCGGGCCGTGAAAAGCGCTTAGAGTGCCTCAAAACGCGGTGAGCAGAGGCTGAAGAATGTGGGCTGGACTTGTGGTCAAACCCAGCGAGTCATGGGGGGTAGAAGGATCTTGTATCTCCACCCCTTGCTCCTTAGCCCAGATTTATGGCGAACAGTTATATAATTCAATAAACACTTCCAACTCTGTTGCTGAAGTCCAGCCACAGGCCATCTAACCCTCAGACAACCACATGATCAGCATTTTCAGTTGTTTTACTACCAATTTATAATGGTGCAATTGGAGAAAATTAAGCAGCTATTACATATTTTGGATGATGGCTGCTGATATGTTAGATAATATGGGACCGGAGGCACATAGCTTCTTTCTTCCAGCCTCCCCTATTACTTTAAGATGACCACTGAACACTAACTCTGTGTATGTCCTGTTGAGTGGATATCTTATCTTCTTATGTAATGCATTCCTTCCCACTGTGCTGCTATACGCGCAGGCAAAGGAGAAGTGACAGTAAACTTAATAGATTTGCTGTGCTACAGAATACACTCACATCCATTTCCTAGCTTTCCTTCACCAAAATCCCAGAAAACCTTCTAACCAGGTCACTATGCGAGTTCCCTCTAATCCTTTATTTTGCATGTTCCCCTCTCCCCGCCCCTGCCCTTAGCCTTTTTTGAGATTTCCACTCACTAGCCCAGACAGCCTTAGCCTTGACTCGGGGCCACCCCATGCTCTCACTGTCCAACTATTTAACAAACCGCAGTGAAACAGCTTTAATTTCAGCTTACTGCTCAGCCTGGCTCATTGCAGCATCGCTTGGGGGTCTTTCTGGAAAGCTGTGGTATGGGGGCCCAACAGGCCAGGCAGGCAGACAAGGGAGAACAACAGCCCTGTGCAGTTGGATCTCAGAGACCCCCAGAGACACATACAGTCAGTGAGAGAGCCTCCCCCAGGAGTCGTTCAGTTAGTTATGGCTCTTTTAAATGCTTCTCTGGACCTCTGCTCAGTGCATGGAGGTGAGAGTTATTGGATAGCCAATAGTCAACGGCTGGATAAAGAAAACAGTTAAAGATACATCGTTCAAGTGTGCTGAGTGTGCTGGCTGCTAATTTTTTTACATGACAATTTTTGGTTGTCCTGTTCTGTGGTAATCCAGCTAAAATTACTTAGGTAAAGGAGTTAAAAGGAAGAAAACAAGCTATGGCCATTATTACCATCATTTAAGATGACTTTCTACTCACCATGTTTTTATTGCATGGACACGGGGACGCAGTGACACCCCTAACCTTGGATGGGTCACAAAGCTTTTGAAATCCAGGCATGTTTTAAACAAGTCACCACTTAACGCAAATAATCAATAACAAAAGTAAATGCATTGAAAATATCTGCAGCAGTCTTGAGCTACACTGTAAAACTGTGGAGGGGAACTTGGGTCAAAGAAGAACCAGGAAGAAGCTTTTAAGTTTAGTTTAAAAGTGACAACCGTTGTTTTAGCTTAAATATTTAAGAGAAACTTAAAGGAGCAGTTTGCAAGATATAGCCATAATTTAAAACTTTCCAAAATTGTTTGAACATTATCAACAGACCGTGAAGTAGCAGTGTTGATGTTATGTCAAAGACTTTTATGTAGTGTGTTGCAGAGATGTCTACTGAAGCTAGCATGCTATGCAGCTAGCCCCAGCCCGCCCTCGCCACTGGCTCCACAGCTAACTGAGCTATGTGCTAATGAGCTAGCGGTATTATGGGATTACCAGTGAACAGCTAACAATCATGCTAATGTAGCTATGTGGAAAATAAGAAGTTCACGCTAAAGCCACTGGATGACACTGTGCCTCAGACTGTAAGGGACTGTTGGGGAAATCACGTGAGAGAAAGCGAGAATTGCAGACTAAAACAGGAAGTGAAGAGCTTCGTCTGTTCGAGCGAATCACCTGTTTGCCTGTAGGACATTTCCTGTTTTCCAAATGGGTAAATATGCGTAAGATGTTATCTCTGTACATAACGATCGACAGATGTACATTAATATGATTGTATAGAAGTACGACATGTGGTGTTTGCCACAGATAGTGATGTAGTTGGTCTGGTGTTTACAGATTTTCTGTACATGTGCTCTGTCGCTGAGTGGTTCATGGGGGGACGGCGAGGCTAATACTTTCTGAAAGCATTGTAAGTTCATTTTGCAGAGATATTTTTGTTATCTTTCATGCTGGAGGACATTTAATGTGTGTGCATGGTGCCGAAAATAATGTTTTTTTTCATTGTGTGGTGCTGTATGGAGTTGATGCCCTGTCACCACATAATATGCACCTGAGTTAGCACAGAGATAAAACCTGGTGAGTATATTGGTCTACTGCACCATTTAATTTGATATTAATGTACCCATTGTTTCATGTTCTTTTGAAATTAACTACATGGTTTTGTTTATTTTCTTTTATTCTGTTTAACAGAAGAGCTACTGCTGCAGTTATTCGTGCATTCTCGCTCATGCACTCTCGTTCATGGACTCTTGTTTATGTAGTCATTTATGTACAGTTATTTATATACAGTTATTTATGTACAGTCATTTCTGCACTAATATTGAGGCACTGAGCTTATGCCCTGAGCTGAATTACTGCCTTAGGTACAATTTGAGTCAGCCAAGGATTCTAGTCACTTAATGTGATGGGTTGATACTCTTCAGAGAGTTATATATTAACCAAAAGTTGAGAAATCGTTTGGATGAAAAGTAAGCTACATGTTAAAGTGAGAGTCTTCGTGCCTTAAATTGTAAATTTGCTTAAAAATCTGTGTTAAATCTCAACCAGATTGAACACACTAAGATCATTTAATACTACTCCTCCTTCTGGAGAGCAGTCGAGAAATAAAGTATAGTTTTGTGTCCTTAAAAATTAAAATTACACCAGGCTACACAACATCAATAACTAGACATTCAGCACTGAATTTATCATGATTGATTTATCTAACCAAGTCTTCAAAAAGACGCTGCAGTTCAAGGCAGGATTGCAAAGCTGCTCATAGAAATACGATCACACCAGGGCCTTCGTTAGAACAACTGTATCAAAAAATAAAGTAAGTCTCTGACATGCAACTTTCCAGAGAACATTTAAACTTGTGAACTATGATTGAGTAACTAGTAAATCTTGATCTGTGTGACCTGAACTCTGAGCTAACACTTGTTGCACCTCTGTGGCACCTTAATGCTGCAATTCTTTTGCAAGTCAGAAGACGATTTTTCCGAGTCGGTATTCCTGACTTCCAGTGCATTTGCTTGGAAAAACATGGAAGCCTGCAGCGCCAACAAATGAAAACACATGGAAAGAGCACAAACACTACATAAAGTAAAAAGTGATGAAAAGATAGAAAGAAATTGTTCACTATGCGTGCCATCATACTCCTGTGATGTCGCCTGTGTTTTGCCGGGCTTTATGGATCTTGCCCGAGTTCCCGACTTGGAATTCCAACTTGGATGACAGGTCCATGGTTCCATGGATTGCAGCATAAACCAAAGACCCTTGAACCCAACACCACCTAAGGGTGATGTCACAGATTACTGACACACCCTGGGGAGCTACATCACCTCAGTGAGGTGAGAAGCTGAAAAACAAGAATGTTTTGGATAATATGGAGTTGGTTTTTGAAAGATAGCTCATCTGGTCACTATGCAAAAGTCTGTAATAGTGACATAGTCCCTGAGGAAAATGTTACTGAATACAACTAATCGGAGTGGTAGGCAAAACTAAAAGCGCAAATGCAAAATCAAAAACCCTCATCCAATATTACAAGTTATGAACAAAGTGTAAGGTAAAACAAAAAGTGAAGAGTCTATGTTCCAGGAAAGGTGGATGTGTGTGTGCATATTTTTGCTGACACAGTAGACTGTGGATTTGTCTGGATGAAGGGGAATACATTTATGGTTTTTGAGGAGTGAGGGCCCACACCAGCCACCCTAGGGTCTTGTTATCCTCTCCTATGCCTGTGCTCTTGGGGCGACTTTAATGAATACTCCTGCTCCAGCCCTCTTCTGGCTCCAGTCAGGCTATCTACAGGGCTCTGCCCCCCTCCTCCCTGACTGCGCCTGCCTCCTGTATATGGCAGAGCAGGTCCTTCTACAGCAAGAAGGAAGACTAAGATGGAGACAGCATGGAGGCTAGGTGATCGAACTGAATAATTGATGTGAGGAGTTCGCTCGGGAACACCTCAAGAGTTTGTCTGAACACGCTGACCACCATATGTGCATTTGCTCCTGTACAGGTTTGAAGGAGAAAGTGCAAAGATGGGTTGAAACTTTATTTTTCTATTACCTAACTTATGTGAATTGAAAGACAGAGATGTGCTGAGTAAAAAATGGCACTGATTACAAGTATCAAGTCAAAACTATCAAAACTGGCATCAGATGAGACTATAAATGGATGTAAACAGCATGGTGAGGAGTGAAATCATTACTGTTGCCTGGGATGATAAGAGACACTTAGTGTCTCATATGTGTACTCCTGATAGAGCCAAGCAACAAGTGCTAAGGGCAACTCCCATTACCTCATGGATAATGGGAGTTGACAGTTTAGAACTGCCAGGAAACATGAGGCAGCAACATGAAGTGAAGAAATGTTTCAACACGCTGTCTCCCTTTCATGAAAAAAGGGGTCTCAAATGTTCTTAATAAAAGTTCCCTACACTGTAGCTGAACTGAGTCGAGGAAATAAGCTTCATTTATGAAGTCAAGTGAGAGGTGAAGCAACAGCTGTTGGTAAATGTGATGTTATGGTGTCTGTCATCTGTAAGCTTTTCATTAGTTTGTGGGCTGAAAAGGATTACGGACGCGCTGCTAATGGATCTCAATTTGACAAATTGATACATGTGTCCCCAAAGTGTATAAATTGTACCTATTTTGAGTTCTAATAGTGTATGTTTCCTGTTGTTACAGTCATACAAGCATAAGTGAGTCTAGTATTTTTAGGGCAAGGGTAACCACATAGTGTGTGTGCGTGTGTGAATGTGGAGGACGGCTCAGAAAACTAACACTTCTGGAATGCCCCCTGCAGAGTGAGGACTTCGGGGTTGGATGTGTGTTTATGGGAGCGTTTTGGCAGGAAGAGGCAGGGACTCGCTCCAGAATAACGGAACAACAGTGGAATGTGGTACAGCAGGGAATATCCTGAGTCAAACACAAGGCAGTCGTGGGGTTTGAGGAGGAGCACTTTGTGGCAGTACTTTTTTTACAATTTTTATATTAAGATAGATGACACCCACTGCACCGCTCTCTTGTTGCGGCTGACAACACTACATGGATGCCTGCGATCGTTTTTCATTTGACTCTTTTTCATTTCACACCACAGCTAAATTAGAAGACCATGTCCCATGGAATATCTTTCAAACCTGTGACTCATTCACTGAAAATCTCTATCCAAATGTGAGAGCCTCAACTGTGGCGGTGTTGAAGTCACAGTGAATATGAAGTGTTAGTATTTCTCTTCAGGCTGTGCATTAGGCCGGATGCCACGCACCTTCGCCCACATGCCTCCCACGACCCAGCGCCCGTATATAGAGGGCAGAATCTGAGCCCAAGCTGCAAGCAGGCAGATAAAGACAATCTCATTGATGTAGGAGCAGCTCACTGGTAAAAAAGAGACATCTCTGACACAACCCTGCTTGCGTTACCCTTGCTACAGAATCAGATTAACCACCGCAAGAATATGCTAAGGCTCGAAGGCGTAGAGTCAGCTTGTACATACATATCAAGCATTTATGGTGTATCTGTATTTGTGGATTTATGCGCGTACATGGCCATAAACCTGGTGGCTGTAGGGAAAGACCTTTAACTGAAACATTGACAAGCAGCTCAATCCATCTATTCCTCCAGAAACCATGTCTACACTTGTAATGACATAAATATCCACTGTGGAGCCGGTGAATGACATGTTCCACCCACAATGCAGTCGACAGACTAAAACATCTTAATATTTTATGGTCTTTCTTTTATTATGTGACGACATTAGAATTTACAAAGAAAATTGAAATGTAACACTGAACATCTCTTTTGGGAATTCAAGGGACATTTTATTCTACTTGGTTGGCTCCGTCGCATTTTTCCTCGAGTCTGTGTAATCCACACAATGTACCTATCAACTCTAGTTGAGTACCACCCACATTACACCAAAGGATATTTGACAAACACCACCAACAATCCTGTGCTGTACCTCTTACGCTAAACCTGCCTTCAGAAGTATTCCACCTGCTTTGTCTGTTTTTTTTTTTTTTACTATTATGAGCAAGATTTGTACAGAGTGTGATGAGCGGCGGTGTACTACAGTATGAGCTGCGGCTGGCTTGTCTTGCTCAGTCTCCCTTTTTTCCCAACTCTATGCTTTCTCTCTTGTACTCTTTCTCTCCCCCTCTCACTCCCCGGTCTGTTTCCTCTCACTCTCTTTGTCTTTGCTGTTTTCTTTTGCTCTGCCTCTGCCAGACCTCTACTTTACACTCCCCCTCCTCCCTGAAACCAACTCCTTGGCAACCAGTTGCAGCGTCTCCCAGAAAAGGTAGACAACCTCCCTGTGGTGCCACAGCAACCCAGCGCAACATCAGACAGTGAGGCATGCTACATTATTAAGCAGAAACAGCCAAGAGGGGCTGTCGAGGACGGGATCGTGGACATGAGGGAGAGAGTGAGCGAGAGAGAGAGAGAGAGAGAATCAGGGGGGCAATAGTCCCAAACTGCTGGTTGTTGCAGCATAAACTTCAGAGGGGAAACAGCACTTTCAGCTGGACATGCATAAGCATACATATGAGCACAGAGTAACACATTTGCACACTGTGTGAGTTGTGCGAGCATGTGTGAGAGAGAAAGAGCGGAGGGAGAGAGAGAGAGAGAGAGAGAGAGAGAGAGAGAGAGAGAGAGCAATTTTGGAGCGGTTACATTCAGCCAAACCCACAGGGGGATCAATAAGGAACATCTGGGTCTGGGGTGGACAGGGCGGCTTTTGTTTGCAGGCAGTACATTGGCCTGACACCTCACCCAGATTCTCTCTGGGTTTCTACATGGGGGGAGGGAGGGAGAAATTGCTGGGGGGTGCGATCAGGGAGGGAAAGGTGTTTGTTTTTCTGCAGGCAAAATGTGTCTGTTCCAAGGCCAACGATATAAAGCAGAGGTGCTCCTACACATATTTGTGTTTGTATTTGTGAGAAACTTGTATCTATTTTTAGACGGACATTTTTAAGTTACTCTATCTTTATCTAATATATTCAAATCGGCGTTCTGTGATCAACTGTGTGTGGTTGGGCTTGTTGATGTGCCAAATTTCAACACAATCATTTCTTCAAAATGCAAAACGTGTTGGATATCAGATGTCCATCACACTTGACTCTATAATGAGGTCAAATTGCAAATGTCACAGTGCAGCTAGTATTCTCCAGGAATGTCTTTCAGAAATATTTCTGGGAGAAATCTGCCAATTTCTTTGTGTTAATGATTTGGACAAAAGAGCTGTGTGTTGTCATAACACACAAATACTAAGACTAGGAGTTTACAGCAATTCTCGCCGGACTTTCTTCATCAGAAAAACAACTATAAATGTCGACTGTGCAAGCATCTTATTAAGACCCAATTTAATTTATGTTTCTTGTTTGGCAGCAACCTCTAGTGACCGTAGTAATTATTAAGGCAGCAAAGGAGACGGTCAGGTGAAGTAGTATAAAGAGTGAAGAAGTACGGTTGGATGGTTGGGTGAAACAAATATAAGACTGTTACCCAGAATGCTTCTGTGTCCTGTGAGAAACCAAAAGTTGAACGCTGATTTATTTTAACTTACTAATATAGTTTAGATTATGTCACTTACATAATGTAACTAGCTCTGCACATTACATATGCAAGGTAAGTAAGTGCGTACCTTGAGTTATATAAGTAACCCAAACTAGTGAGCTAAGCTCTATGGCAAACTAAGCTATTTGCGAATGGCAGCTTGTTACTTCAGCCAAAGAAAGCTACAGCAAAGAGTAGCAATAGTAGTATAGTGAACAGCAGTAAGCAGTAATGCTTCCCCCCTATAGTTTGGGAGCTACCTTACTATTCTGGCCATTTCTTATAAAATACACCTTTTAGGAAACCTTTCTAAGCTGAAAATGGGGCTTTTTGTAGTTAGCTGGAGTGCAGAACGATCAGGTGTTACCCTGCCTGGGGTTCAAGAGAAGAAATTCAGCTTCTGGCACCTATTGGCCTCAAAGTTCTCCACAGTCTCTGTGTATTTTAGATGTATCTTGTTGCCTTTTAGCACCTATTAGGTATAATGAACAGACCCCAGAAACCAACTCTTCTGGTTTCTGCTCTGTAAAACTACCCTTTCCCAGCTGTGGCTGTGTCTAAAATCACAACCTATTTAATAAATTGTAGAATGCAAATTTATGCACTAAATTGTGCCCGGAAAAATCCCCACAGTGGAACAACAATGAAAAACATTGTTTATTGAATGAACAATCTCTCAGTGGTTTCAGTGCTTTCAGCGATGATCCTCGCTGTACAGTGAACTTCTGAATGTAAATTAAAGAGGAAGGAGCGAATGGATGATCAAGGGAGTGATTCTTGACACAGCTCATGTGTATAAGTTACTTTGTGCTAATTCGATTAAGCACCTTAATATTCAGAAATATTCCCAAACACATTTATCATTTCTGAAATTACTAAAACAAAATTGGTAGAGTATACCTGGGGAAGTCGGTGTACCTGAGGGTCTGAGGCCCTGGTGCAGTTACTGTACCTGGCTTGTAATTGAGCCTTGGATCAGGAACTAAAAAGAATGCCTCATTATAGACATTCTCCAACAGAAAATCAAGAGACATATCAGTAGGAAATACTGTTTAAGTAATCTGTAAGATACCCTGTCAGAGTGTAAAAACTACTCTGTAGTTGGACAACAGAGGAAAAACTTGTTAAAAGCCAGGGATAAAGAGGGTGAGAATTACATAAAAGATGAATCTGTTAACTTTATGAATCCGTTTACATGCTTTATTGTTGACCACAAGACACAAATAGCTATTGCATGTTGAAATCCATCCTTCAGTAAAGGTCTGAACATGATTAAAATACATGCTGAAAGGGTTTCTCTCTTGTATTCATCCTATCTTTGACTGTGCTGAACTGCAGAGCTCCACAGAGTCGCGGCGACAAAAGAGAAACACCATCTATTCTTCATCAGGTAGTTGAGTCTCTGACAGCCCACCCCACTTCATGTTCCTGGAGATGAATGTACTTTCCCCAGTCTGCTCCGCACTTTAAACCAGGGGAAATACACAAACGTTGAAAAGGCGAGACAGACAGAGCGAGCGAGCGAGCACAAATAAAGGCAGGGGAGGACTGAAATGGAAAAAAGTGGAGGAGATGAGAGAGAGGGAGTGAGGCTGAAGTGGATAGAGAGGGGAAAACTAAAAAACAGAGAGAGTTGCAGGGTGGTTTACTCAGAGAGAAAGAGGGGGAGCGAGAGGAGGAGAGAGGAGAGGTAATGAGGCCAGTGACTGGCTTTACACCTCGTCTCTGTGGAAACTAATTGGGAGAGAGCTGGAGGGCACTAATTTGAGCACTCTGCTGGGTAAATGTAGTGCAACGAACTATGAAGGGTAAATCAATGTACTACCTCTCCCTACACCTCTCTCTTTCTCCACCTCACACCCCCCCCTCCTCCTATTATTGTTTCCTAATAAAAATTCCATTGACTTCAACTATGCTTGTGGGCATAAAGGTATTGACCTGGGTAGACATGATGCGTGCTGATGAGGTACAGCTCACCAGAGAGAAGTTCAGCTAGTTAGCTGGCAAGAATGAAAAACTGAATCATCAGGACTTGAGGATCCCTTTTCAGTCACACTGGCGCTGTGAGGTGTCGGCATGCTTTACTGTACATCCTGTAAGGTTATAGCATGATCAGCCAATCAGTCTGGAGATACATTTTTTTCCCACAGCCAGCGAGTATGAGAGGGATGTGATGATCGAGACGCAGCGATACTTACTTGGAATGTATTATGTACAGCATGTGTGTGTTCTCTCCCAGGGCGGTGTGCTGTCTGATGGGAGAAAAGGGAAACAGAATGTATGGTTGCCCCCTGTAGTGAGCCCAAGGGTGGCTGAACAAGGAGCCAGAATTTGGGAGGTCTTAAGGGGAATTATCCTCACCCTGAGGCTCAGGGATATAGCAGGCTTTTCATCCTCACATAACAGAGGAGCCTTGCTCTCATCGACGTACACAGTGAGATTCAACAATGCTGAAAGAGAGGACAGGAAACAAAGACTGAGCTGTATGCTTTGATAGAAAGACAAGTTCTTGGTTATTCATCAGATACAGTTGTTCTGATCAGAGGTGCGCGCATACAACTTATTTGTCAAGTCTCGCAAATTAGAAACACAAGGTATAAAAAAGTTGCTGCATGTGAGCAAGGATGCGCTACACAGACTGATTATGTGTGTTTGTCTAACTCCACCTTTCTTTGTGGTACTTGGAGGATGCTGATCTGCTCCGCTCAGCGCCATCTGCCCCCCTCTCTCGGTGACTGTGCCTTGCAGCTCGGCCCCCTGGGAAATAGCTGTGGATAAGTTATTCAATTAGAGGGGCATTATTGGCCCGCTCTCTCCGAGGACAGAGCTGATGATGCTGTGATTATACCGCTCTGCATTCCTTTAAGGCTCGGCACCCTGTCTGCGTGTGCGCACGCTCGTGTGTGTGTGTGTGTGTGCGCGCGTGCGCGTGTGCCGAGTCTTCTACACACACACACACACACACACTTTTGCAGTGTGAGTGTGTGATTCTAGGCGTATGTGTGTTAGTGCAAATCAACAAATAATGTTTGTAGGGTGAATGGATGTGGAGAGGAGGTGGAGAGGGTTAACAATAGGGGTCTATCAGAGATGCTTGGGTGGTTTCAAATGAGCCCATCTAAGTTTCAATTAAAATACACACTCACACAAGACATATGGGCTGACCACGCATCGTCTTGGAGAGGATGGAGACGTGCCCCTTCTGAGTGACTAATCAGTGTGAGATGGAGAGTCTCAGCGACTCCCACCAGCTTTCAAATATCAGTTCATTTAAAAGTCTTGCTTCATGGCAGAAAAGATCTAAGTTACAGTAGATGTGTTACCATACAATGAACTGTCATCGTTATATCCATGAGCCGCCATGCATGACTGTGAGTTTTTCAGTTTCAAACTGGGCTCAGGTGATTTCTTTTGTCACCATACTACTGGTGAGAACAAGAAACATCACCGCTCGAGACAAAGAAATGGAAGGAGGGACATCTCAGCAGGCCAACACAGAGGCCCAAACACCCAAATCCAAACACATTCCCTCTCTGCGGACCACTGAGGTGGTCTTTAAAGTGCTGCCATGATGGGTCTGCCCTATCTGCCCAGTGCAGACCCACAGATGCCCTCCCGGGGGGACAGGCTAGAGGGGAGCGGGGCAGCGGGCCTGGAGCCTCATCTGCTCTGCCCAGAATACAAATAGGTCAGTGTGTGGTAGGAGAGGAGGGGCACAGGGAGGGACACACACACACACACACACACACACACACTGACCATGAACAAGAAGGGGTCCTGCCAGCTGAATTCCTCCATTGGCCATGATGGGAAGGGCCATCTGGTATCAATGTGGGGAAGTCAAGCAAGCTTGTGAGAGCACACACATTCACACCCACACCTCCCAGCCACACACACACACACACACATACACACACACACCAGACATGATTCTGACCCTCTAAGAGATTCAGGACAGCACCTGAACATCATGTCAGTGACCTCTCATTCAGACTCTGATGCAATAGGCCACTCATCTCCCAATTGGGAGGCACTATGTCACCTTTTAAACCATTCAACTTAGATATGCAAAGCATGCAGCTGTTTGTTGCCTGAAGTGGTGGAAGAAGTATTCAGATTCTTAAGTTTAGTATCCTTACTTTAACACTGTGAAATACTCAGCTACAAGACCTTACTTAAGTAGGTACAATTAGCTAAATGTACTTAAAGTATGAAAGTAAAAGTACTCATTGTGCAGTAAAATGTACCTCGTCTGTGTTTTCCTTGTATATTGGATGTTATGATGACTTAATGCATTTACTTCTGCATGCCTTTGTTAATTATTCATTAACAAAGTGCATAGTGTTCCTATCACTGGTTGTGTAATAAGTGCAATATGTGTAATTGTTACTGTATGTGCTGCTTTGTTTCTTTGCTGTTTTGCCACTATCAACACTATGTAGGCAGCTATGCTGTGTGTGCACAGCAGAGTCCAAGACAAATTTCCTAACACAGTATATTGTATCGTATTGTATCGTATCATATCGTATCGTATCGTATCGTATCGTATCGTATCGTTTCGTATCATGTCGTATCATAATCGTCCTCTTGCTAAAACCATAAAAGAAAAAACCTGTTCATTGTAAGGTTTCTTAAACTTTTACATTTGAAAAAGTGCCAAACTAGATTGTGATTTAAGCCAATTCACTATCACTGCAATTACACAGCATTTGAAGATTGTTGTTATTGCAGTGTTAGTGTATATCAATGTATTGCAGCTTTTTCCACAAGAAAATCTTATGAGACAGAAAACCTGGAAGCGTTACCTTAACAAAGACTCCTAACCCCCATAGATTGCAATTCCAAACAGCCCTGGACAATGTTTAATCCCTGTTATGACTCCGCTTTTATGACTCTAGTTTAATTTAATTTTTGCTCACTGCACTCAATCTTCCAGATTTCTCCTGTTTTGGAAATTCCTGGAAGTAAGAAAAACTTGAGCCGGGGTAAAAATAGACATTGTTTGGTTGTGATGTAATCCCGTGGCTATATTCTAAAGTTTTCTTTCTGCTGCTGGTGCAGGCTCAACATATCGCTGAAAAGGGAAACTGATTTATTTTGGCTTAATATCAAAACCCCTGGCCTGATGAGGGAAGGCTTGCACAGAGTAAATCAAGTAGAAAATAAGCAGGGTTGAATTATTTTCAAAAGCCAGCATGCTATTAAGCTGGAGCGGGCCCGTGGCAGCAGCTCATGAAAAGAAAACATTTCTGGGTTTTCCATCATACATTTTCTTGTTCTTAATATCAGCACCTCTTCCTAGACACATAAACTTTCAGAAGGACACCAAGAGCTTTACATCAGCCTGCTGCAGAAGTGTATAGAAACATGTGCACCATAAAAAGTGTGCAAGACCCCTGCTGTACAGTATATCTGCCAGCGGCAATGAAATGAGAGTTGAAGAGGTCTGGATAAGCACTACTGTTCGTGTATTCTGTGCTGATGTTTCAGACACTAAGCTACAAGTTACAGAGATGGATCTGGAAATGAACCTTCAAAATCACATTAACAGCGAGCTTGGAACAAGGAATTGATTTGTCTCCCAGACATTCACATCCTCTCACGGAGACGCAGCAATTGAAATTATTACGACTTGAGCCTCCCCTCCTGCACTTGCATTGGCGAGATAAGTTCTGCACCAAATATCTCCAGCAATCCTCGTCTCCACCCACCACAGTCTTATGTCTGGTAAAAAAAAAAAATCATTTGTTGTGCAGCAATCTGCGTCTTTTTGATTAGCACCCCCATTCTACTTCCTTGGCGTGCCCCCGCCTCACCTCTCTTTTCTTCCTCCCTCTCCCCTCTACGCACATCCATCTCTATGATTATTTAAGCGGGTGCCAGAAAAACACTGTGACCCGTCTAATTTGGGCTGTGCGAGCGCGTAGAGAGGAGAGAGGGGCCCTGCGATTTTCCACACTCCCTTTTACCGAGCGGGGAAGTGGCGGGTGAGAGAGAAGCTGTTGCCATGGCTACCTGCTGGCAGCTTCTGTCCTTGTGTTTGGAGAGCACTGGCTGTTCCCTCTCTACCCAACGCCTGGGAGGGAGGAAGGAGGTGAGGGGGAGGAAGGAGGTGAGGAAGGAGGGGAGGGTCTGGGAGGGGTCGAGCTACCAAAGGGGGGTGGGGGGGTGGGGGGGACAACACGAGGTCTCGTTGCCACAGAACCAAAGGGCTGCCGGCTGGGAAAAGAGCAACAAAAGAGCAACAGTGAGGGCTCTGGTGGCTGACACACACACCAGTGTTGATGACAGGGTTGACAGCAGTGGGGAATGTGGAGGAGTGGCAGTGGATAATTGCTTCAATGCTGCTACACAATTCAGGTGTCTCCATTGCCATGTGAGGAGTCACTGCATGCTCTGGTTAGAACAGATCAACCGGAAAAATGGATGTCGTTATCATCAGAACTTTACATGTGTGCTTCAAGTTGCTGCAACAGTGAACCTTCCCCACATCCCGTAGGTGTTAAGGTGTTGCATTTTCACTTTGTGGTCTCGCTGATGCCCGATGTTTCCAGTTACAGCCTTTTCACGGTTTTCCTTGCGGCACTTCTTGTGTGCACACAGGTGAGTCAGGTATTTCAGAGTCTCAGGCTCCACCCTGCGTCTAGTCGCCCAGTAAGATGATCCAGGTAATGGATAGCTATAGAATGGACATAATACTGAGCTGGCAGGTTAAAACACACAGGTCCCCTTGTTACTTTCCTAGATACCCTTTCATCCTCTTACGCTCGGGAGCAATAGCGACTTTGTCAGCTAATCCAGACTATTTCCGTCTCTTTGTGCCTTTTCTGTTGTCTTATCTTATTTGCAGAGTAAAAAAATGTGAGAGGCTTGCTACAGGCAGCCCCTTTCCTCGAATGTGTCCCTATCAGGACTTTATTGTGTGTCTCTGTATTGGTGTTAAAGTTCATTCTAGGAGTATGTGTGTGTGTGCAAGAGCTTTGCGGTTGCTATTAGACACAGCGTGCCTGGTGGTCATGCTGAAGCGTCCCTCCTCCCTGCCCCCCGCTCCCACCCCCCCTGGCAGGAGGCTGACCTTGGCAGGGCCTGACAGAGAGCTGGCCTGGAGGGGGATCCACAGAGCTCCACGCCAGCCCACTGAGCCAACCCACTGAGCCAACCCACTCAGTCTGTGCAGGTGTACTGACGCCTGGACAAACACTCGCACACACACATACACACACAGACACATGCACACACATGCATGCATGCATAGCCACTAGACCAGGGGAGGCCCCCTGAGCAAGCAGATGTCCTAACGCTCCATTTCTCTGTGTTACCTTTCTTCTGGATGTCTCATGGTCACTCTTTTCATTGTTCATTTTAATTGTTTCTCCCTGCTGCTTCAAATTTTTTCTTCTATATCCTTTCCGTTTGTCACTCTCGCTCTGTATCCTTGGCTTTTACTGTACTTGCAGCCCTGTCTTCATTAATTGCAATGGTACACGGAGAATACAAATTCACAGAAACGTGGATAACATCACTCTTGTCACAGACCACAGAGTGTCACAGACTTGAATCTATTAGTTGATGACAGATGCACATGAATAAATAGATGTCTAAATGTATGTATGAATCAATAATTTACTCCATATAGCTCTCATAACCAGAGTTCACTATTAGACTACCCGTGTAGCAGAATATTGAATGAATCTACTTCCATGTCCAAACCCTCAGTAGGCATCATGTCATGTTGGAAATTCAGCAATCTG
Source organism: Pagrus pagrus (assembly GCF_965226575.1). NCBI lineage: Eukaryota > Metazoa > Chordata > Actinopteri > Spariformes > Sparidae > Pagrus > Pagrus pagrus. Next base: position 22,884,181 of record NC_140193.1, read on the forward strand.
TTCAAACAAATCATCAAAATTACATTGAATAGTCACAATAGCATTGCATCATGGTGGCCCCTCTGAATCAGCTGCAGCATCACTATAAAACACTATATACTGTATATTTGAAAAAGAATTAAAGGAAGAGGAACCCAGGCATGTTTGGATTATTGTGCGGCTTTATCAGTAAGTAAGAGAGCAGGTCATCATCCTCAGTCATATATAGTATGTTGTACACACTGTATATACAGTTCATTCCCTGTTAATTATGCAGTGAAGTCATGGAAAATCAAATCAAATCAAATCAAATTTTATTTGTATAGCCCAAATTCACAAATCACAGTTTGCCTCAGAGGGCTTTACAATCTGTACAGAGACGACACCCTCTGTCCTTCGACCCTCGATTCGAGTGAGGAAAAACTTGCCCCAAAAAAAGCCCTTTTAACAGGGAAAAAAAAAAAAATGCGGAAGAAACCTCAGGAAGAGCCACAGAGGAGGGATCCCTCTCCCAGGACGGACAGACGTGCAATAGATGTCGCATGTACAGAGCAGATCAACGAAATCACAATGTATTCAATTATAAGCGATGGTTGACAGGAGTGAAAGTACATAAAGATGTGGGAAAATCTGGGACAAACAGAATTAATGTGGAAGTATATGTAAAGTAGAACAGGAGAAAATCTGAAGCATTTACGGAGGAATGAAGAATTATGAAGCAACAAACAAATAAAATATCTATATTGTCTGAAGCAAAAATGAGCTGAAGTTAATTTTATACATTTTTCACTCCTGGGTGGAGTTGATGAAGTCTTCAACTTGTACCAAAAAGTCTTTCGATGTCCCCCTCCTGTCAGAATTTGCTTCTCTCTTTGTTACTTCACTTGAATGTTTGACCTTCACCGTGCACAGTTTGCGCAGGCTGTTTTCACATTCGTCTACTGAAGGGTCGAAGTTTCTCGACGCTCTCTGTGCTGCGTTTTTGTGCTGTTACAGAAAGAGAGGCATGACACGCATCATTCCCCAAAGTTTTTGTCAAAAGATAGAAGACAGTGCACGACAGGCGGGCAGACAGACGAACAGGCTTGGGCCAATCCATTGTACTTCTCAGATTTCATTCTGGAGCGCAGAAAACCTTGACTTGTGAAGCCGAGAGCAAGCGCTTCTTATTTTGTGTCTGTGGCCTGATTGTGTTGGGCTTTGGGAACAGAGAGGGACTGCAGGGGGGGAAGAGAGACTCCAGAGGTGAGCACTTTATTGTCTGACAGTATAAATATATATTCATGTCCATCCTTCTTTCAAGGTTTCATATTGATTCTTCAGCCAACTTTTTGTATTTTATCTTTTTATTCACATCCTGTAGATTTTTTATGCTTTCTTTATTCCTCAGAATCGTTTGTGAAATATGTGAAAATGTGCGCTCAATTATAAAGGAGAGGCAAACAACATGTCTTTTAAGTGCAAACACATATTATATCATTAAGCTCAACCAACAATAAAAGAGATTGTCTTCCGTTTCTTCAGTGTTTTTCCTCCCCGTGTTCCCACTCCCCTCCTCCTGACTGTGCAGTAACAGGTTGTGTTTAGCTTCTCTGCTCCCTACTTCCTCGTCTGGCATGCCTGTTCTTTCAGTCCAGTGTCTAAAGTTCAGCCAGAGACAACAGGAAGGGAGCATCACCACTCACTCGCTGCATTTCACAACACTTTTTTTTTTTCTTTTTTTTCCAGACAAATACAGGCTTCCTTTGCACAGTAAGAATGCTCGCCCCCTCAGTGTAGAAATTTAACAGTGTGTGACTAAATGATGAATGGTGTTACAATAATTTGATGAGATTGGGTCAGATGATGCAAGGGAGAAATATGTAATGATAATGCTCTTCTTGATGTCTTACAGCTTATTATGCCGCTCCACAAATGATCCCCCCTGACACCCACGCCGTCTTTGAACTGCTCCCACCCCAGGGTGATGCATTAGCAACCTATCAGGAGTCTGTGCAGCCTTGGGAGAGGTGCTTGTGTCTCAGGTGTTTAATAAGCCCTTCTGGGGGCACAAGGATGGAGCTTGAAGCTCCGACTCGAGAACCCGTCCCCTTCCCATGCCTGCTCCATCTCTTCCTGTGACCCCTCCCCCATGTCCCTCAAACCATCTCCCATCATCCTCCTCATTCTTCCTCCTCTTCATGCTCTTGTCCAACCGATTTCCGTAGCTTCCTCCCCCATTATACATCCACACTCCGCCCTCCTCCACCTCCCTCGGAGCGCCTGTTTTGCGCTCTGCTCTGCCCCCCTTCCTTCAACACATGCCAGGGCTCCTGGGGCACCAGTTACACAGCGAGGATTTCATTTGAAAGAGCTCCTCAGGACGTCATTATAAGGATCATCATCACCGGGCCTTATGGCTGATGTTACATTAGTGTTCCATCACACACAGAGCCTTCAAAGTGCCTATTAACTAGCCAGCCCTCTCATCACACAAATCAGAATTTCTCTCTGAGTTTAAGTAATGTCATATTAATCTGTAATTGACCATTGTCATGTATATATGCACTCGAGACCGAGTTTAGTAGCCATATGCCAGTAATTTAAAGTGTCTGAAGTTTTTATGCAACACAGCATTGTGCAGATTCACTGATTGCTTTGCAAATCCGTCAGATTACAGTAAGAGACTGACAGCGAGGGAAGCTTGATAGTGTTTTGCAGACAAAACGACATGTTGCATTGTCATTAATGGGTTACTCCACCAATTCTACACATTAAAGCGAGTTTACAGGACTTGTGGGGCACTACGGCATATGTGGAATGTGCATGTAATCTGATTAATTGCCTCCAGTGATGTCACTCAGTGGTCAATGTAGGCACCAGGTATAAAAAGCAGTCCTCTGGTCTAACATTTCTCTCTAGTACCACTGTTGGACTCATTATGAAGTGTTAGATATCACCCTTTTTTATTCCACACATTCTTCTTCCTTTCCCTTACCCACAATGCAATTTAGGGTCTGAGTGACATCAGTGGAGGCCATTTATCAGATTGCATGCAGCTTCCTCTGAAGCAACAAAAGGCTTTAAAATACTTTTTCCACATATGCAGTAGTACTCCTGAAAACATGCTTACACACTTAGATGCTGGAGTTACTCTTTAGGTGCCACAATGTGCACAGACTGGATATTAACTTCAGACACATTTTACCTTCTGTTAGTCAGCACTGAGGTTTTTTTCATGTGCATCTTTTTCGCCACATGTTCATGGGACATTTCTTTGGTCTGCAACGCGTTCCTCTCACACCTGCTCATTTCCAATAAAAATAGACTCTTATGTTATTATGAAAGGATTTGACCATTCCGGTACTCAAAAATGAAGCATTTAGCTTTGTGTTCAACAGCAGTTCAGTTCTGTTTTGTGTTTTTTTTTTCCACCCTGAGAGCTGTTCTTATGGCGTGATTGGTCGGTAGGTGGCTGGGTATTGTAGTAGGTGTCATGGAAACCACACACAAAAAGGCTTTTTGGGAGCTTTCCTGGTGATAGAAATTGTGTAACACAGCCTTATTTCACCCCTATTCAATAAAAATAGGGGTGACACTGATGTGAAACTCTAAATTATGCTGGTATGAGCTATTATAAAATGTACTCAAACATATCATCTTTAGATAATGATGTGTATCTATCAAAATGCTTAGAAAAAAAAACATTTGAAACCAGATTTAACCACGCTTCTATAGCGAATGGTTTTGCAGTCTGCAATTATATCCCATTAGAATTTACACCACGGCCAGATCATCCCTCCTCTCCATTATTCTATGCATCCATTCATCCTTTCATTCAACCAACCCCTCTTCCCATTGGACACCTAGAGCCCCTCCCATCCAGGCAGCCACAAAATACACTTCTTAATTCACCCGCATACAATCATCACCCGAACATCCCTCCATCCAGCCCTTCCAACCTTATTAATCTCGTCCTCCATCCCTTTCGTTCCATCCTCTCGTCTCCACCCAACCATTTTATCCTCCATTCACTGCAAACAGAAGACGTACAGTATCTGAAGTGAAACAGAATGAATATTAAGTGGGTAGCATTTGGACCAGGCTCACTGTACTACTGTCTCCTCTCCTCTCTGTCTGTCTCTCTTTCTCTCTGTCTCTATCATCTCTGGCTCCGTCTCAATCATGCTTCCCCGGCTCCATGATAAAGAGTGGTATGAGCTCCATCAGCCATGCAGATGAGTCCTGCTTCCTTTACCTTAATTAGAGCTCTCAGGGGACAGGCTGTGGGCGCCGAGGAGCATCAGCATCAGCCACTCATACCACAGAGATACCTTTCATCGAAAGCCGGAGAACACCAGGATGAAAACTAACACGGGCACAGCGGCTCAGGCACTATACAGGAGAGAAGTGAAAAGCAGTCATTATGGAGAAATGTTCCAGCATGGTGTTCAAGGCCAGTCACTTAAACAGCAGGCAGAAATGCTGCATTTCACTGTTGGGAGAGGAACTAAAAGCCAGTCGAGAGGAGGGAATAATAATCATTGAGAACTTATACATACAAATATCATGTTGATTTATTGAGAAGTCGCTCAACAGAAAATCAATTTGCAATTTTGATGATCAACTGATTGTTGTGGTCATTTTTTGAAGCAAAAATGCCCACATTTCACTGGTCACAGCCTCATTTGTTTTAGACTTCTATAAAATCAACTGAAATATCTTTGAGTTTGGGTATGTGGTCAAACCAAACATGCACATTGAATATACCAACTTTGATGCACTATTTATCTTGTCTTTGTTTGTTACATTTAATCGAGCTAATGTTGTAAATAAAGGTTTGTGTTGATTAAAACATAAATATTTTTAATTCAAATATTTTTGATTTACAAATCAAAGATTTATAGATGAATAACTAAACTATGAAAATTAAGACCACAACTACTGATTATTTTTGTTATCAGTAAATCAGCCAATTATCTTCTCAATTAATTGATATATGATTTGATCACAATTGTCTCATAAAACATAAGAAAAAATATCAATTTGATGTTGTTTTGTCTAAAATCCAAAATATGTACAGTTTAATATAACATGATAAGGGAAAGCAGTGAATCCTGACGTTTAACTGGAACAATCAGATGCATTTTGTGCATTTTCTTCCTTGACAATGTTCTTAAATCAAACCCTAGTTTCCAACTGATCGAGTAATGGATTAATCAACTAATCGTTCCAGCCTCTAATGAAAATAAATCACATCATAAAATGTTTTAATTCAAAATATTTTAAACAATTTAACCACAATCAAACGATGAGTTTGCCATTAAAGTGTAGCTATATAGTAGAAGAACAACAAACAGCAATCAAATTATTGATTTACAAAAAAATACTCACAGGACTAAACTAATATTTAGTTGTAAGTCGAACAGTTACACCTTCCCTCTCCGTCCCCTTTAAACGGGGAGGTGCTCCGGTGCTCACCCCCAGCCCGGGGCTCTCCGCTGCGCTCCGCTCCGGGAGGGGTAGAGCGAGAGTTCGGGCTGACTGAGGGCGGACGCGTCGGAAACCTCCCCGGAGGGGCCCCGTGTAATTCGATGCATGCTGTTAAAGCTTAGAGTATATTGTCTTCCCTTTGCTTATGAAGCCTCCACCCACCGGCCCACCCTACATTTAGCGGATCATGTGACTCGGGGTAAGTCATTTGCAAGTACAACAGTTCTCTGTGCGCTCCCATTCATTTCCTGAGAACTGCCTGAGCTGAGCAGCTGAGAGGCAGAAGGGGAGGGAGCTGCTCACTCACTCACATACACTCACACTCACTCACTCACTCACTCACACACACACTCACACACATACACACGTACATACACGCAGCAGAGTGAGAGGAGAGAAGAGGAGAGGAGAGGGAGAGGAGGAGAGGAGACAGAGAGGACTGTAGAAAGGAAAACAGTCTCCTAGTCTCCACGGCTCTGCAGCTTCTGACAAGGTCTGTGCATTTTTTCTCGTCCTGTTCCTCTGCTGGCTGCTGCTGCTGCTGCTGTGTGCTTCATTTGTCACGTTGCTGGGCTTTGTGCTTGTGTTCAGTTCGTCTCGTTCAGCTGTCATTTCTCTGTCAAAGCAGATGACAGCTCAGATCACCTATGGCATTGTGTTTTGGTGTGTGTCAGTGGGGGGAGAACAAGAAGACCCTGCATGGTGCTGCCTGGACATGCAACACCTATTCCCAGTGCAAATCCATAAGCTGTCATGACAAGAGAGAACAAAAGTGATCACACACCGAATGACCAGCAGCATCCTGACTTCACAGTGCCGGCACCAGTTGTCAAGTCTCACTTATTTACCTCAGAAGCAACTTCAAAACACATCAGCTTGTTGGAGAACGATACTGCCTGAGTGTGAAGTGAGACAGTGCCGCACCAAACTCTCTCTCAGCACTCTCTCTCGCTGGAAAAAAGTTTGCTGCTTGTCAGAGTTCCGTGCATGCCTTAAGAGAGCTGTGTGTATGTGTGTGGGTGTGCATTTGTGTGAAGCATTGTGGTGTGTGAGACAGGCTTGTGTGCCTACCGTTTCCTACTGTAGCAGCTTAGAGACAGAGGAACTGGGCTGTTAGCAACGGGTTAAACATTAGGAGGCTCGGGTAGCGGAGGAAGGACACTGGAGGGGTGTGTGTGTGTGTGTGTGTGTGTGTGGGAGTGTTGCAGGGGTGGTGTCTTGGATGTCATCGGCAGCACTCTCACTTTCAGGGTAATAGTCATTGGTATTGATGGGTGGCTGTCAGAGAGGCAGAGAGCCACCAGGTTGGGGAGAGTGGCCGGGGGCTGGCCCTTGGCTGTTATTTTCAATTACAGGGGACTGGGGCAGAGCTGACAGCAAAGGCATTTGTCCATCCAGCAAGGGGGAGGAGGAGGGTGTGTGTGTTGGGTGGGGGGGAGTGGTGGCCAGAGGAGGGGAGGGCGGAGAGCAAGAGAGAGCAGGAGGGAGGGAGGGAGGGAGGGGAGTGGGAGGGGAGATGAGACTCTGGCCTCTGCTCCTGGGTTTGATGTGGAAACTGAGCACTGACCTCTGTGACTTTACCCCCGCGTTGTCGAGAGGCCCTGCCTTGCCTTTAACTGTGTGACGGCAGTAGGGTGTGTGTTTGTGTGTGTGTTTAAGTGGGGGTCTCATCAACAGGGGGGAGAAAAAAAAAGAAGAGGGGGGCTGGGTCATGTGTGTGTGTGGATGAGACCCCCTGCAGCTCACGGATGTTCAGCGGGTGAGATTAGTGCCCATTTAAACTCTCACTTAAATCCATTTACAAAAGGGGCCTTCTCCCTGTGCATGAATAATCAGGCTGATATCACCACACATGTAGAGAAGACTCGCGTTGGAAGAAGAATCGTGTTGGAGCCCTGAGACAGAAAACATATAAATATTTCCTGGCGTTGACGACCAAGTCAGTGAAGCCTGTCATGAGGAGAAAGCGCTATTAGCTGAAAATAATATTATAATACTGCAGGGAGTTTTTTCATGATATGATAAAATGCTGAAGAATACCTTGATCTTATTTGCTGCAACAATAAACCAACCATAGTTGTGATTGAGGGGAGGTCGGCACAAGATGTGTAGTGTAGTGTAGTGTTGCTATTAAGGGCAGTACAGGTACGAACAAATCTTCAGACTGAACTGACCATAGTGAATCATCATTGTCACTTAACGAATTTAGTTGCATTTAGCACCAGAGCTTTTCTCATTGTTGTCAACTAACATACATCCTTGTTAAAAGCATATAAAAAAACCTTTTGTATAGTTTTGGACTGAACTGAGCTGCTCCAACAGACTCTTAACTGAATCAGCGCAGGACATCGCGGCTGTGTGAAAAATGACGTGTTCACTCACTGATAAATTCAGTTGGAAAATAACGCAATTGGTAAGCTTGGAAAAAATGAATGATTTCGAGTCAGCTAAGTGCTTCATAAATTTCCGCCATAGCATTTCTTGTACGGGCGTTAAGTGAGTTATTGCGAGCTGTTCTTTTCAAATGTTTGTATCGCCATCTTTATGGAAAACAAATCTCGACCACTTCCTGTTCACGTTCGCGTCATGTAGCCAGGTCAATAATTGGAACAAGTTCTCCAAATTTAACATCAAAATATGTTGCTCGTCCATGCTGACGATGGAGTTGGTCAGTGCTTAATCGCCATGGTTATTGTTTGGTTAGGCTTAGGCACAAAAATGATTAGCGGGGAGATCATGGTTTGGGTTAAAATAATACTTTGTTAAGGTTGGGGGAACTTCAACATCACAAGGGGGGTTAGGGTGAGGGTTATTATAAGTGAACCACAGTCTCTACCTCTACCTGTACTCAAACAGGTTGTATTGTCCTCTTTTGCTTGTTTCTGCTCTACATACACTTATATATGGATGCTAGTAGTGGACTATATTAAAAATGATAGTGTAAACATGAAAATAAAAATGTATTTCCACAGCAGCATCAGAATGTGTACGTGTTATTGGCGGAAAAACAGTATGATGTGGTACACCCCTAGTTGTTCTACCCCGCTGTCGCATCAAGCTGCTACTCCCACTCATGATTCCTTCGATGGCTCAACCCCCCACCCAAGACACGGTCCAGAGGCTTATGATAGAGATCAGTGCAGGTGGGGGGACTCAATTAAAAAGCCAATCACCAACGGATAGACTCTATCTGTCCATCAACACTGCTCCGCCCGGCACGTTTAATTGCGCAGCAGGATTCACCCTTTAAACGCATCATCTGTCTGCCACAGATCACAACACACAAATTGGGAACGTGTTGACAGATTGCATCTTTCAGGAAGAAGTGACGTTCTCTAGTGTGTGCAATCTAACAGCGTGGACAGACGCTTGTCTCATTCAGGGAGATGTGAAATTCCCCGTATTACCCCTAATCAGCTGGGTTAACTGCTGGCATATTGACTGAGCGCTGTCTCATTGATCCGGGTGGGTGTTATGGAGTGTATCGTCATTGATTGCAGATAGACTGCAGCGCACTATATGGCTGGATTCATTTGGGTCCCCGACTATAAGCCAAGGCCAGAGAGGAATGAGGCCAATTATGAAGATCGGGTATGCTCAAGGTGCATTGTGGTAATCAAGGTGTGTCACACTCGCATTTTCAGCCACGGGAGATTGCCATATGTTAAGACCCTGAGACACATATACACCCACTGGCTCTTACAATAGACTAGCATGTCAAGGGCATGCATGTGCAATGTGTGAGACAGACTGCACCCAAATAGATGGGTGACTTTGTATATCGATAGATGTACCTGCCCGCAAAAGCCACCTCAATCGACAGGACAAAAAGGTCATGGATCAAGAGGGTTAAACATCCAAAACATCTGCTGTTGTTTTGCAGTAGTTTCGTTCTGAATGACACATGCGTTGGTAATTACGTCGAATATCCTGTGCATGCGTGGAATGAGTCTTATACTGAAAGGTGATGGCTGCGAGCTGAACTCCCCCGAACATCAGAAGATGACAAAATGTTCTCTCCCTTTGCGATTTCTCTTGTGGATTCAACCTTTGACCCATGTGTCCAGCCCACGTTTGTTTACCAAAATTGAGTTAAGGGTGTACATGGAGTGCTGGAACGTGTGTGTTTTGTGACTGAGCGAGAGTGAGAGAGAGAGAGAGAGAGAGAGAGAGAGAGAGAGAGAGCGCATTGGAAAGTATTGTGCAACAGCCAGTGACTGTGGTCTGAATAGTGAACACAGACAGAAAGAGCTACAATCTAACATGGGTGATTACAGTTTGTCAAACACTCATGTGAGTATTTTGATTTTTTGCTGCCTTGCTGTGTTGAGTACTTATAAGGAGCCCGTACTCTCCGGAGCGACGGAGCTTATCTTTTGATGGAAAGAAAAACTGTCATCAAACAACAAACAGAATTTAAGATGATGTAGCCCGACCAGCACATTGGCCCAAGTTCTTTTTCGAGTAATGACACAATCTTTGGAGTAGCACACTCAGTGCTTACTGGAAGTGACTCATTTAGCAGAGCTGGTCCCCAGACTCATGATTTAAGGTTTCTTGACATGTTTCCGTGGCGAGGATGGGGAGGTGTGTCAATGGAAGTCCTGTCCATCTGTGCTAATGTTTCTCCTTTCCACGCTATGTGTTTTACTTCAGCCAAATATGGTCAATGAACTGGAGGAAGTAGAAGAGGAAGGAAGCCAAGAAAAGAGGATGGAAGAGCAGTCAAAGTCAGCATTTTCTGTGTGTTTTGGACCCTTTTTTGAGCTGCTTTTACAGGAAGAGTTTCCCCTTTACAGAATCTTTGGGGAGCTGCGTCTCTTTAGCTCCAGTGCAGATGGTTTCAGCAGACCTGTGCAAGGATGCTGCACGGATCGCTTTGTTTCCAGTTGTACTGTAGGTCAACTGTTAGGAAAGGAAATTATGCATACAACATGTGGAATCCATTTGGGGTGCCTGTGGCATTCCACAGGCTCTTTGGCTTTGACACAACCGAATTCAGGTTCACGCCATGGACCATAACTCCTCTCAATTAGCTGCTTCAACCAGGTATCAGCACGACACAGCAACGGTTGGAAAAGAGAGGAAAAATAATCGAAGTGAAGGCGTGAGTAGATGAGTAATGGAGGTAAACACAGCTGCTGGCTTTTATTGAGTGGCGTTGGAGAGCTGGAATGGGTCAAATCAAGAGGAAAAACTCGTGAGCGAAAATAACTGCGCGCGCATTCGATGTAACAAGTGTCAGTGTGTTGGAATGTTTTAGTTGGTCCGGTATTGTCTGTTTCCATGCGCTGCGCGTTGAGGTGGATTTGGTTGTGTCAGCACAAAGTGAGGTTAGACGGGGTAGGCGCTTGGTGATGCTGCGTCAAGAGGACTATTAAAAGTGTGATGCATGTGTGCTCGTGTGTTTGCGTCTATGCCTGCGTGCATCGCTTTGTTTGCATCGTAAGAGACAGTGGGTGAGAAAAAAAGGGACACGGAGAAAAGTGTAAAAAAAAAAAAAAAAAAGCGTGTTTATGTGTTTGAGCTGGTATTATTTCTATGTGACTTGTTTACAGTAGATACAGTAGATGAGTCAGTGTATTGGTGCCACTGCGTGCTCGCATTGTACAGCAATTGTAAAACATCTAGGTCGATCTTTGAGAGTGCATGTGAGTGCACATGTGCTGTGATGCATGCAGTAGACAAGCTATTGTGAGTAGTATGTACACAGTGCATATGTTGGGGGAAGGGGGACCGCTCACACATACACACACATGCCGGCATACATGTTGTAACACAAGCGCACACACATTCACCATCAGAGCCTAGGGGGGATATAAGGCAGTAGCCAACTCAAAGAGCCCCCCATTAGGGCAGAAGCCTACTGTACTGTCATCCCTTGGGGAAGGGAGGAAAAGAGTGAGTATGTGGGTGGTTGGTGGTGGTGGAGAGATGCAGGTTATTGTGAGGATGCTAATCTAATGCAACCCACCTCCCTGTTAGGACAAGAAATGAGAGCAGGGTTTCTCTCTGACCTCTGCTCCGGCATGTAGAAAGCGGCTATAACCTTTGCATGAGAGGCTGTCATGGTTCGCTTGCTTATACCTTCACAATGTGTCTTCATGCGTTTTTATTCTTAGCACCGACTGTCTACAATATACGGCATTTCTCTGTTTTGTAGTGGTTTCTTTACACTGCGGCATAAGGGCATAATCGCAGAGATTTTTTCCGGTATTCAATTTACTGTGAATTCAGTGCAGGACTGTGCCCACGATGCACCTCTGTCAGTTTGAGAGGATTATGAAGTACTGCAGTGTGGTCACCTCGACTGAGGACCTGTGCACTGAGAGTAAACAAGAGACGAGAACAGAGTCACTGAGTGCATTTTTTATTGATTCACTGGAGCTAACCTCTTTCTCTCTATCTCCCTCCCGCTCATGCGCACATACAGTATCGCCCTACAGTGAGTAAACTTCATCATAAACAAGAAAAGGATATTGCAGGATCTTCCTGAAAGGTTGGGCCAATGACTGCTGACGTTTAACGTGGTGTGCTCAGCTCCACTCCCCCCTCCTCTGGTACAAGCAAGGTTTTTGTGTCAGAGGCTATTTTAGATGCACAGCCACTGACCCTACTGCATTTGCTGAGGTGTGTGTGTGTGTGTGTGTGTGTGTGTGTGTTTGTGTGTATGTGTGTGTGTGAAGGGTGTTCTAGAGAGGTCACCCGATTATGTTGAAGCAATATCTCAGGGTCCATTGGCTCTTTAGCAGCCGTTTTGGTGCGACTCTTTTAGGTTTCTTTTTCGCCAAGCCCAATCCAGCCCTCACACAGAATATTTAACTTATTCTTTCTCATGATTACATCAAAATGATCTTCAATTGGACATAAACGGTCCAGAATGGTGTCACAAATTGCTTTGACTTCTAAGTCGAAGCTCTCTTGAGTAATGCCACCTCACTTTAGCGCTGTCACGGTCACAGCTTGTTTAGCTGTTTCTCTGCTGCATTTTGAGGCACATGATGCAAGAGGATGTCAGACTCTTCTGTTTACCTCTCTCTGGAGCACTGTGGAGGAGTGTGTGTGTGTATTTGCGCTCGTGTTCGTGTGTGTGTGCACACTGTAGGTGTGTGTGGGTGGCTGTTTGTGTTGAATGGGCATCTTTATTCTTCTTTCATGAGCACAGCAGCAATATTGAAAGACAGAGTTGTGTGTGTGTGTGTGTCTGTCTCCTAATCTAAGATAAATATGGTTCATTGTGGGTGCAGGCAGAGGTCACAAGGTTTGTGTGTATGGTAGCCAGATTGTATCAGAGCAGGGGCTCGGGAAGTCAGCTTTATAAAAAAGTGCGTTTGACACAGACTGAGACGCAGACAAGCCAGACAGCGACCAACACTTCTTTTCGCTTTGAGTGTTTCCTCTCAGAATAAGTAGCTTCTTCATTTCCCACAGTTTCATTGGCGGAGGTGGGGAGCTTTCACAAAGACAGAAAGCCACAAAAAAATAAAAAAGAACACTCACAAAAGATTTCCCTTTTGTCCTTTTAAAAAATGATATTTTTGACAGGTTTAGAAAGAAATACAAGGTTTTGAGTTTTTTATGCTAACATTAGAGCTCTCAAAAGAGACACCAGAGACGTTATTATTACTGACACAACTCAGATTTAACTGTCATCTGCTTGCTTTGAATACGTGTATTAGGGCTGACTTTTAAAGTGTGCGACAGAGACAGTATGTTAGATGTTTTTATAGTTGCTCCGTATGTTTAGCTGTGTTTCTGCCTGCTGTTTGAGCACATTTTATTAAAAACTGTACATTTGTTTTCTTGTGTAAACACACTGACACAATTGCGGTGCAGTATGTAGTGTCCACTCAGCAAAGTGTTCCCACAAATTATTTTTATGTGTTTGTGCGAGTGTGTGTGTGCTAGTAAAGGCAGTGGACTTGAGCTGCATCCGGCGACCTCATCCCCCTCATCCCGACAGGATTACTGACACAGGATCTCCCTGCCCCTGGCAGAAATAGCAAGGACCCAAGGGCAATCCACCAGAATATGGGAACTTCCGTGGGCCCTGCTAGTGTGCAAATGTGTGTTGTTTGTGTGTGTGTGTTTGTGTGTGTGTGTGTGTGTTGTATTTACATGGGTATCAACTCTCTATAAATGGAGCTGGTTTCCTCCCAGGTGCTGAGCTCGCTCCCCGGGCAAGAACATGAGTTCACTGCTCTTTCTCACTCTCGCACGCACACGTGCACACACACATGCATAACCCGAACCCCAGTTTTACCTAACTGTCTCGTCAGTCATTGCTACTTATGGAGAGGATTTACTGTATATTGTCCAGTACATGAAGGGACATTTTGTGTACAGGAACTTACATAATGAGGTCATTGTGCATGGATAAAAAAATCTGGCACTCTTGCTAAGCCCATTTCCATGTACAAATACTGTATCGAACCCCCTGAACTCATTTAACCTGACGACGAACCCATTCTGCATCGCACAAAATCCACTTTTTAAAAATTAAACACACTATGTATTTGGGCCACCTCCCAATCAAAACAATGAAAACAAAAAAAGACATAAATTGATGATATCGTTGGTGACGCAGCGTGGGATTGCGGGAGTTGTTGTCATTAAACAACCGCATTTTACGATGAGAATCGTTCTGACATGATTCAGGCAGAAATAAAGTTGGGAGACGAGGTTATGTATTTAAGTTTTATGTCATGTTTAGTCCAACTCGGTGACTTCCTTAGAACGTTGTTGGAAACATAATGTAAGTACACAACTCAATAAAATATAGAACAATGGGCTAGTAAGTTTTAGACATTTTAGTGTGGAAATGTTACGTATTATATCTTTAAATAACTTGCTGTTCCCTATAAAACAGACCACTAGAAACTATATATAAAAAAAAAGATCTGTGATTTATGAAGAGTCACACAATGGGTATTTTTTTTTCTACACTGGGTCTCAAATGTGCATTTCTTTTTAGATTTTCTCAAAGCTGGGCTTCACCACAACAGAGCTTGATTTGTATTCTGACATGCGGATCAATCAGATCAATACTCACCCTTTGCCATCTCCATTCATCCTTTGCAAATTGTTTTAGTGTCCATCTCTGCCGCTATCTCAGCCTATTCTCCTCTCTGTCTCTGGTTTTATTCATGCTTACATTTTCCCTGTACATGGCATTTTTTTGACAAACGTCACAAACGTGTCGATAATGTCCTCCCTCACAGCTCGCTTTCAGAATGATATGCACTGAGTGACTGAGTCGTAGAGTATTGTGTTGCTGGTGGCTGGCTATTTAAAAAGAATCATCCCCTATTACGTTTGTAATGCGCAGCCAAGTTTCGTGACATCGAGAAACGTGACCACGAGATGTGTTTTGAGTCGCAGGCTACATGTCTGAGTGCAGCGGCGAACCCAGTCATTCATGTACATCACGTCAAATTCAACAACAAGCAATCCCCGGAAAGAATCAGACAGATAGAGGATGACATTCAACTTGAACTGATAGGACCTGATAAGCTCCCCATGTTTTTCTGTATGTCCCAGAGATGAAAACATCCAACACATGAGAAGTGTATTCTGTCTAATAATAGCTGTGTTCATGAAGAAAGCTGTGTTTTCTCTCTGTGGAACTGATTTATTCCCAGAGGAAAAGGGCAGGGTGTTTTGAGGTAAAGTGCATCAGTTGAGTGCATCGCTAAGGGTTTTTTAACCCTAAAGGGAACTTTTTTCTCTTTTTTTCAAAGGGTAGTGCACACAAACTGTGGTTTGATACCATTGTGCTCTTCGGGTCCATGCTTCTATGAGCAGCGAGGTAGCGGCACTCTGCTCTCTTGAGCCCCGTTCAAAAATGTCCCAGAAGCATCCAAAAGACTTCGCCTGCTGCTCCTGCCAAGGAAAATACGGCTTATGAAATGGAAATTCTGAGACCATTCACAGAGTGCCAGGAATGATTAGAAAAAAAAGGACTATGTCCATCTCAGTACATCCAGGAGTGAAGTCTGAGGGAAAACACACATCCCCCACCTTGCTCACACAGCTAACAAACAGCATCAACACTGTTTACCTGGTACAGTATGTGCTGTTTGGGGTTAGAAAGTCATTAAAGGGGACTTCCACCAATTTTATACATGAAGGTTAGTAACCTCGCGACTAACCTAGTACTAACCTACTCTGCTTGTGAAAACAGTTGTTATGCGTCTGCTGTGGCTCTGGAGTTCTATTAAATCTGACAAAATAAGCCCTGATGACATCATCAGAGGGAGACGGATTTATAACAGAAAATCTGAGTTACATGGGGGTCTTACGAGAAAAAGAAGAAAGTATTGGGGGCATTCTGGGAATTGAAGGATCTATCTGTTTGGAGTTTGACTCATAGCCTGCTGAAGGACTGAACGTCAGGATATCTCAGCCTGTGCTGCTTTGATTCTAATAGACTTTGATCTGTCTCTTGTGAGAATACAGGTTTAGGGAACTAGAGTTCATCTTAAGTTTTTGTCTCAATAACAGAGGAAGAAAACAGTCTGTGGGGGCCCAAGTCAGCCATATTTGGAGTTTTTCACTTCCTCCTTTTTAGAAAAATTGGTCTGAAGTTACACACCACTTGGCCTAAGAGTGTAGCAAGTAGGCACTGGGCTAGTACAACTTTTGACGATGATCAATTTTAGACAATCTATGACAATCCAGAGGGAATCTAGGCTAGGTATCTTTTAGCATTACTTAGTTTTCTAGTGTCACCTTTTCCCTTCTGTTATGCACATTTATCTCCTGCTGTCTTTAGACTGTGTGGTATAACAAACTCAATTACCACCATGCTGAAACATCAAAATGATTTTTATTAGCTAGCCTACAGGAAACAAGTCAGAAGAACTTGCAACATTTACTTTTGCTAAGGCCAGCTGTGACTGCACTCCAGCTCGTTCAAGCTTGCAGATTATTTTTAAATGTTTCTTTTTTAAGTTTAACAATGGCAACAAAAATCATAATATCACATAAAACAAATATATGGCATACGTTTTTACAGCCTACAGTGAGAGAGATGTCAAAAAGTCATATTCTGGATTTGACTTAATATGTAGTTTATGTGTTTTTTGCTTTGTCGGCCAGCACTGACCTCTGTGGATTGAAGGTTCAAGTCTGTTGAACCTTTGACCACAACAAGCGCAGTTATTTGCCTGGGTGCAGTGATTCTTAAGCAGTAACTCTGCAGGGAACTATCTGAATGGGCTCTCATGACCAGAATGAGGCCAATAAGATGAGGTCATGAACACACACAGCTTAACATGAAGCAGACTGAGGTTGAGATCAGAAATCAGCTGTGTTTCAGCTGTGGCTCTATTGTGTCTACTGTGCTTGCAAACAAGATTATTTTCTGCTAAACATATATTAGGGCTTTATTTTCCAGGGTTTACAGTAGCCTGTTCTGTTACCTGTAAGCATGTTGTGAGTGTCGTCGGCTCACTGCTTTTCTATAAGTTGCTACACTGAGTGACTCAAAAGGGAGGAAGCGGAGGAGTGTGCTGGTGAGCTAGCAGTTGTAGGCTGGTTATCGGGCCAATGTGTCACATTGGGGTGTCCAGGGGCACAGAAGAGGGAAGTGAGTTTCGGCAGAGGCCAGCGGCACATGTGGAACACAGGAAATGCTCATGTCACATCACCTACAGCTCTGTCCTTTTTTGTACATTTGCACACACACAGATAATCATTTGTTTTTGATTTGCAACATTTTGAAATGGTTTTCCTCGCTGTTTCCCTCCCTCGCTTGCCCTTCTTCTTTCTCTCCTCTCTTTGGTTGAGGACCAGGTGGGAGGGGGTCTGTTGGCATTCTTGCACCGTGTGCTTTGCGCTCGACCGGGCCTTGGCTCCGGTCCATATCCCCTCTCTACCCTCTCTCGCTTCTCTGACTCCCACCCCTCCTCCTCCCCACTAAACACCCTTCCCCCCTCCTCAACCTCTTCAACTCCCCTTGGTTGCTTCCCTAACCACTGCTCCTGCCAGCAACCCTGCTCTCTTCAACAAGCCCCCCACCCTTGCTCACTTCTCTTGCTATCACCTTCCTTAGCACTTTCTCATGTATCTCCCATAATTCATTGCCCCCCTTCCCTTCCCTTCCCTTCCCCTCACCCTTTTCCATCTCTCTTCCATCCATGCCCGTGGCAGCAGGTCCAGCCTCTGTGACACAGATGCACCCAGTTGCTCTGGGCGCTCGACATGGGAACGAAGCATTGGCAGGGCCGTCTGTTACAGTGTGTTTGGGGGTGTGTGGTTGTTCCTGTGCATGTGTGCAACATGGGAGAGAAAGAGGGAGAGGGAGATGAGAGAGAAAACAGAGATGGTACACACAGCCAGATACTAAATCTGGTTTCAAGAGTTTGCCTAAGCTTAACTTTCACTTGAATAAAAGATGTTTCATCGGGGTGTGAGACAGTGTTAGGCAGGGTCTGTCTTCACGCTCACACAGCACAGGTAAGATAAAGCTAAAAGGCCTGTCATGAATGACCTGGGACCTGCTCTCGCTGATTGTTTGTTTTTTTTTTTTACATGTTTTCCTCTAGAATGGTTTTGGGTCCACTGGTGTTGTGTGTGTGTGGTCTTGTATAGGCGTGGATGATGTCACCAGTGTATGAGGTCAACATTTGGTGTAAGAAGGTCTGAGGGTTTCTAGGAAAGGTTTGTCACCTCTAATTGATCCAGCTTGTTTGTTCAGGGCCGGGCTTTATCCTTCCACTCCGACTAGTCGCTATCGCCTCCATCAGCACAGAGCTGATAGCCATCGGCGGACATGGAGGTAGTGGAGCTGAGGTCATAGATGAGGTTACGCTGTGGGAGTTTCAGTCCATACGTAGAAATACATTAACAACACAAACAATTAAACACAGACAGAAAAGCATGGGGGAAGCAGCCACTGAAATAGGTTTATTTCAAGTGCTTTTTACGGCAAGGACTGGCCTCAATCTTCACCTGCTCCCTTATTTTTTTATTCTAGGGATTTTGGTGGGGACAGGAGGGCGGGTGGGAGAGAGAAATGAGATGCCTCAACACTCCACTGCCCTCCTCTCTCCATCCGACTCCCCCACACACCTGGGATGGCCATTTCATTTCAGAGTGCAGCAAATGGAAAGGTGATCTTAATCTACCCTGTTTCCCTCTAACCCCCCCTTTCCATCTCCCACACACAGAGCCTCATACCGCTGATGGACAGCACACTGCTGGTAGCCTAAGCCTGCCGCCAGCACACCAAATTTAGTGATAGAAAATACTGGATACACATTGTTTTATTACCTTGAACAAATTCTCTTCATTTCAAACGCAATCTTTGTTCATGCTGTTGTCTCTTCTGGTTTGCGATCCTGAAGTGCTAACTGGCAGACGTGATCCTTTCGTGGGAGCAAAAGCAGTTGACTTCGGTCAACGTATTTCGACATGACCCCTTCAATACACAACGCCCCTCTGTTAGCTCATTACTCAGTGTTAGGTCTCTCTCGCTGCTGTTAGCTCTTTAATCATTACAGGCACAAGCAGAGGTATGCGATGGCTATTGATTTCCTATGAATAGCCTGCTGCAGGCCAGTTCATTAGGAAGGTGATCACAAACCACTGGATTAACTGGGCTCAAGGCACATTGTGAAAGGTTGTTGGTTTCAAGAAATGTCGTGCCACACTGTGCATAAGTCAAAGGTGTTTTCATTTTTTGTTTTTCCAGTAACACGAGTGCACACATTTAGCACAGGGACCAAATAACTTTAGACGGTGTAAACTTTTTTGAGGCTCACTAAAGAACATTCTGAGAAAGTGATTTATTCTGA
Organism: Pagrus pagrus; assembly: GCF_965226575.1. Lineage (NCBI taxonomy): Eukaryota > Metazoa > Chordata > Actinopteri > Spariformes > Sparidae > Pagrus > Pagrus pagrus. Next base: position 22,903,431 of record NC_140193.1, read on the forward strand.
AAAAGATATGTTTTCCTGCCAGAATGATGGTCATCCTGGGGAAAACAAACCTCACTTTCTGCCTCTCTTGGTGCACTCCTCTCTTCTTCATGGCTGGAGGCTGGACGGAGGCTGCAGCTCCACCCGCCTGGCCGTTACTATGGCAACGCTATCTGGGCCTACCAAGACCTGAAGCCGAAGGACATCCTGGACAACAATACAATAGCAGCACAGCCAGGGTACCTGAGGGACTTAGACCTGAGAGGCGAGATCTGGGGGGTTGCAGATTGAGAGAGTAAATCCTCCCTCTTTCTCTACCTCCCTCGCACACAAACACAGTCAGGATTAGCTTTTCGCTTGTGAGTCTAAGAGGAAGTGGAACAATACTTGGCATTAAATGATTTTTCTCTGTCGCAGTTTTTTTTTATTGAAATCTGTAAAAAGAGATGTTTTTGATAACTATCCTGAGTGGATTTTCTGGTGAGTAAAAACCTTCTTGATTATGGGAAGGGCCACATGGATATGTAGTGTTAGATCCGAGATGGTTATTGCAGTCAAATGACCAGCTGCAGAGCGAGATCATATGTCATTCATGATCAGAGCGTTCCGTCTCCGCACCAAAGTGGTCATGATGGCTGCGGCGCTGCTCACTGCAAGGTCTGGGCCACACATCCCGCTGCTGGTGCCAGCAGTGGAGAGTAATAGAGATGTTTAGAGTCTATTTGCCGTGCTTGCATTCCTCCATGTACTGCTGCTAAAATAATAAGAGGGAGGGTTACCTCAGGTCGGCCCCAGCTGAGGGATACGGAACATGCATTGTTGTCATTGGCTCTATCTGAGGATCCCTCTTAAAGCCACAGCGCGGAGCTGAGGAGCCGGGCACTGCTGCCCACTTTGCAGAGGCACAGTGCTCAGAGGCTGCAGGGCAACGGGTGAATGTATAAATGTGCTGAGAAGTGTGATTTTGTGTGTGTTTTCATGTGTGTCACTTTGTGGGTTTAATATTGCATGTATTAACATGAGTATGAAAAAATATCTTAGGAAGTCACTTTTACATCTCCAAGTATCAATGATGGGTTTGTTAAATCAGTTAGAGAGGAAACATGGTCTTGCTCTGTTGCTGCTGTTGCTGTTGGGTAACTGTATATGAAAGCAAGTATTTGTATTCCATTGAAGTGTTAAGAGGATTTTATTCAGCATCATGAAGTGTTATTAGCCCTGCAGCACACCAACAGGCAATTGAAAATCTTTATTCTAGAGAAGAGGGAGTCATGCTGTGCACTGACTGAGTTTACTCAGTTTGTGTGCATCTTTTGTCTGTCAGCTTCTCGTGGTTTTCGAAACATGAATCCGTGTCTATTTAAAATGTGTTTATTTCTCAGTGGGTGCACAAACATTGTAGATGTCCATGTGTGAATAACTGAGTGTGGGACCTGCTTAGTCATGCTAAAACACCCGTCTTACACCTCCTCTGTATCCCTTCACAGGCAGCCTAAGAAACAGGATGTTAATGCTTGACGGAATGCCTGCAGTCCGAGTCAAAGCTGAGCCCCTGGAATCGGAACAAGGGGTAAGAGAGCAGTTGTTTTCCAGACAATCCCCCCCCCTCTCTCTTTTTTTCCTGCTTTCCTTTCCTCCTCCCGGCAATGGGCCGATAATCACTCCCAGGCCTAAGCAAGTGAGCGAGAGAGTGAGTGAGTGAGTGAGTGAGCGTGGGGGCTAAGAGGAGTGGTCGGAGAGCATGGTAGTAAGCAGGAAGAGGAGAAGAACCGAGAAGAGGAGGAGAGCCACAGCTGGAGCAGGAATGCACCGGGGTGTTTTCGGGGAGGTGACTGGGGCCAGCAGAGAGTTGCGCAGATGCAGTCACTGCGCCTGGGAGGAGGGTCACAAGGGAAACTTTAAATCTTAGCCATCTCTGTCTGTTCCCGCCCCCTCTACTCCTCCCAATTTCCCCTCATCCTCCCTTACCCTTATTTCTCACTAACACACATGAGTAATCTCTCTGTCTCGCACACAAATACACACAAACACCACTGTCACAGCTCCATCTCTTCCTCTACTGTATCACACGCATGCCTCTGCTCTCTCACTGCACTCCTCTCGGTTTCCATCACTCACTAGAAATGTATCTCAGAGAAGAAGTTAATTGTCACTCCAGGAATTCTGATGTTAATCTTCTGCTCGAAAAACACGTTTTGTACATTGAATACCAACTCTACATTTCAAAATACAGTTCAAATTTCCATACATACACTTAATGTATCAAACATGGCATACTTGACTCAGTATTAAATCATTCTTTAAAAACATCAGCTGATTTTTTTCTATCATATAGTCAATCATAGCACAGCAGCAATCTATTGTGTTTTATAATTAAGTTCCATTTTACGGTAAACCACACTATATTTTTGGGTTGAGTGTCGAATGTGTGCATGTTTGGCCGCATACTGTACTATGTCATAGTGAATGAGTCATTTACTTTATAGAATGTGCAGTAAAAAGAAACCGTAAGTGACAAAAGTGCTGTAGTGAAAGTTTTATTTGCAGCATGAAATTGCTGCCAGTGACGGACATAAAATCCAATATGCGTGGCCTTTGGTTCTGAATGTGTAAAAATAAAATACACAAATACACTATAAAAAGACACAGAGGAGGAAAAAGCACCGCAATGCAAAGTCCTTTTCTGACCAACTGTACTGTATATGTCAGTGTGAACTGATTGAAATTGGAATCAGCTGTGATTGGTCTATTTCACACAACTATTTACTATATCACACAACTCCGCTCTTTTTTAAAACTCATATCTATTCGATATAGCTTAATATAGCGTTTGAGCTGCTGTTGCAGAAGTTGAAGCGTTATTGGACATCAGGTTTTTATTTCTGACATGCTGTTATAGGGCTGGGAGATATATTGATATCATACTGTTATGATGATATGAGACTATATATCATCTCACAGTTTGGATATTGTTATATAACACTATGGCACAAGTTTTGTATTTTTCAGGTTTTTCCTGGCTACATTACAGTAAAGTGATGTCATTTTCTCCACTTACCAAACTGCTCTACTTGTTGTTGTACTTGCTTTACCCACGTAATCAATACATCCACATTACTGACGATTATTTATCATACATTTTATTGTATTAATATTTAGTGAAAGTACCAATAATCATCCCTACAATATTGATATCAGGGTATTTGGCCAAAGATATCGTGATATTTGATTCCGTCGCTCAATCCTAGCATCTATGAGGTATTTTTATGTCAAAATATCGAGCTATATCGATATATCACTTGTAGCCAAAAAAATATTGCAATAGTATTTTAAGGCCATATCGCCTAGCACTATGCACAAGCATTTGTTAATAAGAAAAATCCAACATTTTGGTATTGGGTAAGCTTTTAGGTAAAGAAACTGAAAGCATTTCAGAAGCATTTTGTTAATTGACTAAATATTTTGTGAAAGCAACATGAATTGCATCGATCATATGGTCCACAATGTACCAGTGTTGTGGCAATAATGTTTAGAGATTTGACACATAGATGTTTTAGCGATTGGGAAATAATTAATAATAATAATAAAAAACTCTGATTCCTAAATGTTTTTGTCTTACATAAGTGTGTTCTGATCAAAAGGCCACATTGCACCATTCACTCTCACTTTTGTGTAATATTCAATTAGACTGTGCATGTCAGGAATAATGGAGTTGAACCTTGTGCAGGTTTTTCATGGCCCACATACTGTACAGTAGCAGTGCTCTCTGGTCCAGCATACCTAGAAATACAGTGGTCTTGTTATGGAGAAGCTGTTGCTAGGTTACAAGGGCTTTGTGTTGCTGCCACAGCTGTGTGCGCAGGGGGTGCAGGCCACTTAATATTTGTAATCATGATGAATTAGTGTTCAGTTATTATTGATTTCCATTCATAACATATCAATAGTATCTTGCCCCCTAATATTTCACAAGGAGCACTTTTGTGGGAGAGGAGCGAAATAGTTTCTGTTGAGACAAACCCGAGAGCATTGGTCGCTGATGGATGAGAAAATACCAGCTGCTGATAACCCATCAGGTTACCTCAGGTCTTGTAGAGAATTGTTCGCTGTGTAGATGCTTTGTATTGATAAGGATTGTGTCTGCCTCTGCAGCACATCTAAGGACCTGACAAAGTGGCAGCAGGTGGTTACTTTCTGGGTGTCCTGCTCTCAGCTGTGGCTCAAGGGTTTGAGAGCTGTGCTCCTGTGCTGCTACCCAAAAACCTGGGGTTTGAAGTCATTCTGTAGTGATGTCAGTCACAGACAGGATGTGAGCACTGCAGCCCACACGGCTTTGAAGTGCACCAAGATCCAATCTTGCCCTAACAGACTGTGCTTCCCTTTAGACGGCAGACACAGACAGACAGTTTAGGCTGCTGCAGAAATGTGGTCTTCATTTGGGTGGCGGGGGGCCAAGGGCTTGCTGGAAATGGTCTGCCTCGTTAGACAATTCGCCCGCAAGGGGCTGGAAAATCTGCCCCGCTAACCAGTATCCCCTAATAAAGACAATGGCATGTGGACAGAGGCAGGCAGGCGGGTCGAGCATATCTTTATACGTGCATGAGTATGTGTAGGTTTGAGCGCATGCAAGTGTTTGTATCTGTCAAAACGAAAGTGGGGGTGGCTTAAGTTTTCCATTTGTGATGGTTTAGATGTGTGTCAGAGTCTAACCCCAAGATGCAAATAACGTTCTGCTCTTCACTTCTGTGTAGCACTAAACACTCTGCTGTTTTGACCTTTCCACACGAGTGTTCCCCTTTTTATTCACACAGGATTGACCAATTCTACCACGTTATCAGTAACTGACCTAGTTCCTAACTGTCATGATGAGGATCACTCCTCCAACAAGCCCACAGGCTACAATGAAACTGAACCTAACACTTCTAAATACAGAAACAACAAATGCTTTTCTTTTCATCAGTGAAGGCAATCCCCCATCCTCAGTTCAGTTCACTCTGAAACAACATTCTTGGTCGGCTGTCACTTTTTCAAAAAAGCACGTTTGAATGACTTCCAAAAAAAACACTGCACTGCCCCCACTGCTTCACTTGATTGATTAGCTAACATTAGGCTACTGTAAGGCAGTTGCATTTTACATTAGCAAACAGCTGTACCTCTGTTTTTGATTTTTCCATCTATGGTATCCAAAGTCTTAACTGTTATTTCCAAACATTGCGTGTCATTATGTGTCATGATTAATGCATTAACCGTTTGCTTGTTTGGTTTTAGCAAAAAGAACACCCTTAACCTGTCGCAACAGGACATGCCATAAGTCAGAGAGACCTGGAGTAGGCTACAGATCATTACAAATCAAATATTATATATTTGCTGTTAAACTGATGTTATTGGGTCCGTTTGCTAATTTCAGAGCCCCCATGTTGAAAGCTGGTCGTTGGTTTACGTTAGCGGACTCCATTTCTAATCTAATGTGTTAGCTACTGTTGCTCTCTGTTAGAACGCGCACAGAGTCCCGACGGAGTCCTTCACAAAAAAATCCACAGTCCAGCAGCATTTAACAACTGAAACAAATCGTCCACAGGCTTGTATAGACAACAGAGAGAGATGGGAAAGGCCTCATTTTTTAACGTCACGTTACAATCTGCTCACATATGGTCAATAAAAAAGACTAATGTCTGTCCTTTGTCGCCGTTAGCTTCATTATAATCACATACCACATGTGACATTTCTGTTTGACTTATATTGCTTTTATTAAAGCAGGAAACAAAAAACACCAACATTTGATAAAACTGTATCGATTCATATCAATTCAATCTGCAACTGGTTTTTGGTGGACAACCTTCGTATATGATGGTGACACTTACTGTATATAATATACAGTATGCTTATTTAGTGAATATTGGCTTCGGGCTCTATTTAAGAATTCAATTGCATGAACAGGTGTGTGTATATTTGCCACAACAGCTTGAAACTTGACTCAGGCAGAGTTTAAGATGTAACACCATATTTTGTTAACCATGCAATATAAGTGAGTGGCATTCAGATGACACTCGAGGTTGGCACATATATTTTTTCTGCAGCTTCCTCTTTTAATTCTGTCTTCTTTCAGCGGCAGGAAAAAACTGGCAATACTGAAGAACTTTAGCAGCCAAATAGACACACTTTAAGAGCCCTTACTGAGTATGACAAGATTTCCAAAACACTCAGATCAGCCTCAATGGGTCTAATGACTTCAAAGCCTTCAGGCAGTATTGCTCCAGGCAGTCTGTGACACTCACATCCTATACAACGTGCAAGTTTACAGAGAGACCATGTGCAACAGCAGCTGGATGATAGCCTGAGGGTCTGTCAAGAAAGGCTACATTTGATGCAGACGTTGATGCAAGAGAAGAGCAGAGGACATTTGACATCAAAAACATACATATTATCAATTAAGTGATATTTCTTTTGAAATGTTTTCAAGGTAAAACTGTGGAGCGGCAACAATAGATCGAGATACAGGCTGGAAGAAAATCAAATGCAAAACTCGGATAGCCCAGAGGATCTTTATTTCCCTCTGTATCAGAATATATTATTTCAAGTCCTCTGCTTAGCATCTAAAAGCACTAAATAAACATTTCAGAGATGGTTTATATCACACTAAAATGTAGTAATGAGCAGCAAAAGTATTTGTTAAAGGTCAGCTGTGTAGTATTTAGGGGATGAAATGGAATATAATGTTCCTAATTATGTTTTCATTAGTGTATAATCACCTAAAACTAAGAATCCTTGTGTTTTCATTACCTCAGAATGAACTTTTTAGTCTACAGAGGGAGTGTGTCCTCTACCACAAAGTCCACTATGTTGCAGCGCGATGTCTCTTCAGTAACCCAGAACGGACAAACCGAACGCTCTAGAGAGGGCTTTTGATATTTTTAGCAAAAGGCCCTCTCTGCAGCCTGAGATGAGGAGTGATCAGTTGGTTCCAACCTGCAATATCACTGCTAGATGCCACAAAATGCTACACACCAGACCTTTAACTCCTCCTGTGGGCAGCCATAAGCCAGCAGGATAATGCATGACAATATACCAAAGAAAATGTCTTTGTAGTTGTCTACAACTATAGTATCAACCATTTATTAAATGTTGTATTACTTCTTGTAAATCCTAAATAGGTGGACTTAGGTTTTACTGACTGCTAACAAGGAGGGTCAATGGTGACTGACTAACTGAACGGAAATCTGCTGAAATGCATTTTTGAGCCTATGAACATTGTGAGGATAACAGTGAGTGGAATTAAAGGTCCAGTATGTTGGATAATTGATAACGATTAATATTCATTGTTGTTAATAATTGTATTTTCATAGTGTATAACCACCTTAAATGAAGAATTTTTGCATTTTCATTACTATGAATGAGCCTTATCTACAAACAGAGCAAGTCAAATAAAATCAATTTTATTTATATAGCCCGAAATCACAATCACATTGCTACAGTGCGCTTTAAAATCCTCAGTCCTTATAATTCGAGTGAGGGAAAACCTGCCATATTGAAAAAAACCCTTTTAAGAGGGGATGTAAGAGCCACAGAAGAGGGATCCCTTTTCCAGGATGCACAGAGTCTCCAGAGTCCACCACAATGCACTTCCACGTTTCTACAGTAGCCCAGAATGGACAAACCAAACGCTGGCTCTAGAGAGGGCCTTTCGTTTGTTTTGCATTTTTGGCAGCCACCTCAGGGGAGGGTGAGGTGATGAGTACTCAGCTGGTCGCAATCTACAACTATGATGCTAGCTGCCAGTAAATCCTAGACACTGGACTTTTATCTCTTCATCTGCAAAGTCAGTGTCCAATAATTGTGTTTATATGAATCTCCACCCATCAGAGTTATAACTTAACAATCACCCCATGGACATGACTCATGGCTTTATGAGTCAACAAAACAACCAACAATCGCAACTCAAACATTGAGCACCGCAGAACAATAAAATAGAGGTTGCATCAGCTGATTGGCGTTCACTGCCTCACCATACTTTGGCTCTCAGTGGCTCATTCATTAGCTTCTTGGCCACCGGCGGACTATTTAAATCCAATCATATTGTTACAGTTGTACAGAATAGCCGTTACAACCTGACACCTCTTACTACAAAGACCCTCATGCCAATGCCATTTGCTACTGCAGCTTCCTTCTCCACCAATCCTCCTCCTGTTTAGTTGAAGCTTTTGACTTTGCTATCTAATAATTATGTATCTATGTCTCCATTAAGGGGGGGTAGCTCTCCCAGCAGAACTCTCCCCTCCACCCAAAGCACACAGACTTCCACTCCAAATATAACTTTATAACTATTTGCTATAAATGGTCAGTTCCTTGAGGGCCTGACTGAGCTGTACTACTAGAAGGAAAGGAGGCAGCACAGCAAAAATAATCATCTCATGCAGTTTTTCACAAAGACTATGGTTAAGCTTTTATCAATTATGATACCTAAGGCTGTTTATATTCTCTTGATATGTATACAGCCGAAAAACAAATTAATTTAAATGTTTTTTTCCACCAAAGTATAATTACATGTGTTTAACTAAAAATGCTTGCTGGGTGGCGTGATGAATCAGACCATAATGTGCTGTAAACCTTGACCTGACACCACTGACCCTGAGCTGAACCCCACCAAGGTCCAGAGGTCATCAGAGGGCATATTTCATGGGGTAGGGTTTGTTTTCCAACCGAGGAGGAGTCACGCAGGGAGAATCGCTTTTTGATTCATGGGGTCGTAACATTTCCTGTGGGCCGACAACGAGTATACAAGTCTGGAGTAAAAATAGTAGGCTACTACACAAAGTAACACACGCACACTCACACACACCACTCAGAAAAATTCGTAATTCACCACAGACCCACTCTCAGCCAGCATTACATAAGGGGAAAGAAATGTGAGTCTCAAAAACAAAAGCAAGGATCAAAATCCAGAACATTTTTCGTATCTGCTGCAGCTGCGATTGGAGTTTTTCCTTTTACTTTAATGAGCTTTTCCTGTACGATCAGTAAAATCCTGGATGTGCTCCCTCCCTGATGGCCCTAACTGTGACTCAGCCTCTGAAAGGCTCCACTGTGAGGATCAACACCAGATCACCACACACTCCGGCACCCCTCCCACATTGAACATAGTCAGTCTAGATCTGCTACATCACATCTAACACAGCTCATTTGACGCTATAACAGAAATTGTGATATCAGAGAAGGTCCAAAGTATGGGAGTCCGGACAAACAAATAGCTAGTAGCAGGGTGAGTGTCCTTTTTCAACCGTGCATGTTCTTCATTATCTTTTCCAAGTAAACAGGTCCCTGAAACTTGTGTAGACAGATGGGGCGGTTGTGTTACAGTCTGCTTGGTGTTAAGTGAAAGATGCGTTGAGGGACACACTGAGCCACCAGCGTTGGCCTTAGGAGGCCCATCGCTGAGAGACCGAGGGAGATGGTCAGGAAATTGAGCCCATATGATGTTTTTCCACCGTCACAAAGGAGATTTAGGAGAGATACGAGGGGGAGCCAAGAGAGCTACGATTCTGTGGGAGTGATGGAAAACAGAGGAGGAAAACAGTGAGAGAGCAGCCCACGCCGAGAGAAAGGAAGGAGAGAGTGTACGGTGGAAGGAGGCGAGCGTGAGAGGCGCTATCTTTACTCCTGCGCGATTCATCTGCCTGTGACATCATGCTAATCAAGGGGACCTCACGAGTGGACGCCTGAATGAACATGAGGAAATTAACTGCTCCTTTCTCAATAAATGTCACTGCATTACCTTACTGACATATCTCTATCACGCACTATTGTTGTTCCTGAGGCTGAATGCCTGCACAAAAACAATTATCTTCGTCCTGAATTCATTAATGTGTCAATCTGTCCATAAATAGATCAATAGTAGACAGATTGTTTCACTTATTTCTTTCTTCCCTGCTGTGTGTGTGGCAGTTTAGTGCATTTTTAACTGATTCATGGTCTATTGGACCTGGTTGCTAACAGAACCTAACCAAGCAATCGGTTGTTACCGTCTCTTTTGTGGGTATTTAGCTATTTTAATGCCAGGGCCTGCCTCCCCGTTCCCCTGCCACTATTTTGAAGAAGCATCATGGCTGTGTTCTGTGTTAAACGCCAGCAAAGATGATTGTCGTTGGTTTAAAGAAATATAAACAAGCCGTAGGTGTTGTTTTTTTTTACCCTATACCAGAATGATAATAGGTGCAACCAGACCTTTCTCCAATGCTGACACTGCACTGTAGAGAAGTCTGGCTGTGTAAGACTACCTGACATCTCAAACCAGATGTGGAGTGAACCTAGAGTAGCTAGACTGACTGACATGGCTGCAGAAATGAAAATAGGATGCTTCTTTCATTTCGCTCGCTCCACGTCTGGTGTAAATCCTGCATCCTGAGGCTCTCAGAATGCATGGACATCCTCTTGTATGCTCATCTGCTACTAGAGAACAACTACATTTTGGTATAACTTCAGCAAAATACTTACAAAAAGTATAAAAAAAAATTGCTTCAGATAGGAGCCACAGAAAGAAAGGCTTACTTCACAACCTGCAGAAAGGACATCAATCTGTAAATGAAGGACAAGTGCTTGAAAAGTGCATGAATGTAACTCTTAAAAAGCTGTATGAGCCAATTTAAGGCAAATAAATGACAGAAATGAATCAGTGGTTTTAAAGCTCTAACATAAATTCTTCTTTTACTCCCACAGTCACCCAAAGTGCGCCCTTATTCTGCGATGGACGGCGTCCCCTTCTTCCTCAGCAGAGTTAAAGCCGAACCTCCAGAAGACCTGCTCGCTCACGACCTGCACTTCCACACGCAGACCGAGCCAGTGGACCTGTCAATCAACAAACCCCGCCCCTCCTATTCATCCACCACCGCCTCATCATCCTCCCCTCTCAGATCTGCTTTCTCTCCGTCTTCTTTATCGTCATCCTCCTCCTCCTCCTCCTCTCCATCGGTTATCACCTCAGCCTCATCGGTGCTCACGCCAGGCCCTCTGGTTGCCCCGGGAACTGGGGTGAGAGGTCAGCCGTATTTGCACATCCTGCACTCTGTGCCGCCGCCTCCATCCAGCCCTCTGAGCCTGCAGGGAGCAGGGAAGCTGGCCAGCCATGTTCACCGCATCCCAGTTGTGGTACAGTCACTGCCCCTCATGTACACCACTGCCGTTCGATCACCCTCCAGCCTCAACAACGCCATCATGCTACCTCTGCTGGACGAGGTCAAAAGCCAGGTCAAAGGTGAGACCATACTCTGTGAAATTACTTCCTGTTCATATGGCTGACTTAGGCCTTTTGGGATTTCTGTTAAACTTATTTTTTTCCAGTTGGAAACATTGCAATTTCAAAGGTGCTGCAACTATAAATTAAGCATTGATAGAACTACAAAAGAAATGACCCCAACCACAATGATTGTGCTAATCCCTCATGATTATATTAGTTTAGCATGGAAACATAAGCCGTCTGATGTGGCTTTTTTCAGCTTTGACAGACAGCTTCTCCACCTGATAAAAATCAGTTATCTCATGAAAAATATTCACCTAAATCAATCGGGTTGATTAATTTCACTTTTCAGCTGAAAACATCTTTATAAGGGGTGCTTTAAAGCCCGTTTAAAGGGACTCTGTGGAACTTCTGTGTTGTGCGAGAAGCCGGGCGTTAGTTTATGTTAGCGGACTCCATTTCTAAACTAACGTTAGCTGCTATTGCTCTCTGTTAGCAGAGTACTCTAGAACGTGCATAAAGTCACATCTATTGGACTGTCACAGAAAATCCTTCACAAAGAAATCCACAGTCCAGCAGCATTAAACAACTTCTACAAATCGTCCACAGGCTTGTTGAGACAACCAAGAGAGACGGGGAAGGTCTCAATTTTGACATCACGTTACGATCTGCTCACATATGGCCAATAAAAAAGTGATTAATACAACTAAATTACTACAAATTGTCACATACAGCCCCTTTAAATAATTAAATACCCATAGACTTTCATGGGAACCCCTTTAAATAAATGGAATAAAATATGGTCCATGTCTGATGGTCAGAAAACAAAGACAGGTCGACACTGAAACCAGGCCATGAAGAAGTAGCTGCAGCACCTATGTACAGTAATGTGGCTTGATACATCCCAATGACAAGCTGTTTATGATGGTAGATTCGTCTGCCCAGATACCGTCTGAAGTCGAGGCACTTGCAGACACAACGCTGTGGAAGCTGACAGTGTGTGTACGTTCTCTCAGAGACGGCCCCTCAGGCGATAATGTTCCATCCTCAGAGTGAGGATAGAGTTCACAAGTTGAAAGGCTTGGATTTCTTAAAAAGCCTCTGGTGCAGGTAACCCGGGCCACACCTGTTGTTACATCTCTCTCTATCGTGAAGCAAATATCTGAGAACGTTTGTGTATTACACCTCGCTGGCCTGGCCGACACTGTGTTATTGGTTTTCTCTCTGGGTGTGGTTTTACTGCCAACCACTGGGAGGGAGCCTACAGTAGGTGTTTCTGTCCAACTCTGAGTCGTACACTGGGCGACTGTTGTGAAAGAGGCTGCTTCTTGTCACTCCCTGCAGGATAGACAGACACACGTGCATGTTGTGTACGTGCAAGCAAACAAACAGATGTGTAATTAGAGCATGTACTCAGACAGACACTTGGTCGGCTGGGTGTGGTGGTCCCCTTAGAGATGGGCGTTTTAAAAGCTGTGTGTCTGCTCCCAAGGAGAGGAGAGGAGAGGAGAGGAGAGGAGAGGAGAGGAGAGGAGAGGAAAGGAAAGGAAAGGAAAGATGGAAGGACAGGAAAAACAAGACTTGCATAAGAGGGTGTGGATGGATACTGAAGATGGGTGGCACTTACACAAACACATGCAAGTACACATATACACATCAGCCCAACATCAGCTCTGCCCAGTTCTGAAGGCACCAAACACAAAGGAAATGGGGTGAATGAGTGTTTAATGTTGGGTGCGGTGCATACAGTCACTTTTAATGAGACAGCAACCAGTAAGCAAACAGAACGTTTGGCTAGTTACTGCACTTATTGTGAGTTATAGATTTATAGAAGAATTCCCACAGTACATTGATTATTGAAGTAACAGAATATTCTCCTGATACTTCCAACATTGACTTGAGTAATCGGGTGATCTCATAGAATATCTTGCTTTAATAGAAAAAGTGAATATACAAAAGAGTGAATAAGGGCTACCCTTCAAAAATATTAAATACATGTACATCATCCTGCCTTATGAACTAACAGTAACTGTAAGTTTGATAATATACATTCATTCACTATGTTGAATGGTATCAAACTAAACTGAATATACCAGCTGTATTGGATTGGTGCATTTTAGGCTCCAGCTGCAACTGACACCACCTAATATTTTGCTTTCTTGGGTGTTTTATGCATCACTATGAGGGCAGTAGGTGCGTGTGTGTGGGCAACTATTATAATAATGACATGAATAAAGCATAACTTTGTCTTTCTTAACTAGCCATCGCAATGAACTAGCCTTCATTTTAACCAGCACTCGTATTGATTCAACAGAACTTTAAAGTGTTAACGCTGATGTTACCTTCTGTTATGTTGTTACCGTAAACTGTAGCCCCATATGGAAATGTAATATATGACATATATGTTACCTATAAGGAAATATATTGATTATTACAAACATACATCCGTGGATATATGGAGATGTACTGTAGGTTTATAACATATAGTACAAAACCCATATTACATTTTACATATGTACACACATGAAAAATTATAACATATATGATAAACGCAAGGCAAAATTTGTATATGGACATATATGAAAACAATCATCACAGATGTTATTTCAATATATGTACATATACAAATGTTGCCATGCGTTTTTCATATATGTTATAATTTTTCAAATGTGTACATATGTAAAATGTAATGTAATGTAAAACTTGCACTGTCATGCAAATATATATAGTTTGTATATTACACATTTATACAAATACATATTTTATATGTATAATTAATCATAAATGTAACATATGGGCCAAAATATGTAATTTAAATACATAAACATATACATTTATACTGTATGGGCTGGACATTATGCCAATATATGAAATTGTTCCAAATTCTAATAGGTTTCATATTTGTTATATGTACATGAGAACTCCATGTATGTCCATACATTACATTTGTATATTGGACTGTACTATAATATAATAAAAACACTAAGTAGATCGTGGTGAATTACCATTTTCGTGATACTATAAAAAGAAGTCTAGCTCCATAATGTACAGTTAATTCAGTTTATTGATTTCCTGATTTATCTTAAATTGTCATCAGGGGGAGCCCGCATCCAGTCATTCCAAAATCCTAAGCCTGTCACTGTGGCTGAAGGTTTGGCTTGCCCATTGTGTCACCCACAAAAAAGCTAAATCTGATGCGTGTCGATACAATGGATTCCAAACTAAAGAAGGACATGGAGATGAGGTGTCCACCATTTATTTATTCTTTATTTATGCATGAAGACCTGTGAAAAACGTACATTTCTTAACAAAATGCATGATAAAGTGATTCCAGTATGTTTTAGTGCCGTTTTAAGTTTAAGTTTTAATCATATTTTGATGATTATTGGGTTGATTATTGGGAGAATTATTTTCATATTGTCCCATGCCTTCACTGTACAGATTTTGGTTTTGTTTGAGCTTGAAATGATCCAAAAGTCTGGACATAGTCTGTCTTTTTATCTGGCCTTGCCCCTCGCTATTTACTCTCCCATGGTCCATTTTGCAAACCACACCATGAAATTATCGCATTGCCAGAGAGTAATGGGAATCCATGTGAAACATAGTGCAGCATGTATATTTATATGGATTAAAGCTTCAGTGCAAAGAATTTGCATCAAAGATTTTATGTAATCGAGGTACTTGAGGAATCGCTCTAGAAATTAGTGCTACAAGTTAGTGAGTCACTAACTTAAGCCCATTCCCCGCATATGAAGTGCAGCGTGAGGGTCAAGAGAGTCCACATTTACCTTGTTTGACTTGATACAAACCCAACAACCATGTGCAGTGATGCAAGTCTCCGTCATACTGAAGCTTTCAACACAGATACAAAAACACTTGCATGCACACACACACTTCCACTCACCCTCATGCACACACAGGTTGGCCATCCTCTTTAAGAGAGGGCGGGTACCCTTCCCTTCACTGCTGTCTCCCTGTCTCCAGCAGGAGGTTGCCATGGAAACAGGGCTTGACTGGAAACAACAGGAGAGAAAGAAAGAAATCCGGTGCTCTGCCCACCTCTCCACCACTCCTCCTTTGTGTCCCTCGCTCAAAATACCCCTTTCCAACACGATGCATTTCCAAGTAATTACAGGTTTCCCATAGGGTAGGAGAGCTGATGACCACTCTGCATGTCTTAGTCTTCGTCCACAGTTAGAAGCCTTTAAAAGCAAACGCTCCAACAGACTTACAGTTATATTTCAGCACCCACCCCCCAGTAATAACACCATGTCTGCTCCTAACTCTAGACCCTCATTATGGGCCATTATGGCCACAGTCTCAGCTGAGAGGGCAGAGAGGGTGAAGTCCTGATAGCCTGTAAAAGCAGCAGGCTTACAGTAACCGGGGATGTTGCAGAACTCAGTGGATAACGGATCACAATATATTTGGTGTTTGCGGTGATTACGTCTTCAGAAACAAGAACAGTTATTAGTTATTTTATTTACTATGTTGTGCATGTATCTCTCTGCAGTTTCCAAGTTGTGCATTCTTATGTATTTTAACTTAACCAATGTTTATTCGACTGGATTTCCAGCAACTTTTCTTCGACAAGCGGTCTCTGGCAGGTTTTTATCTTTATTTTTTGTACAACCATCTCCTGAGTTATCCAGGATGTACGCAGTCTGTGTCCATGGAGACACAGATGACAGAATGGCTGCAGGCCCTGGCAATATATCCAATGAGTGGTTCAGGGGAGAAGTTGTCACAACTTGGGGAATAGATGTAACTTTGTCATGCCGCTCAAGAGACAGAGACCCCAGTGCTCATTGCCTCAGAGGGTCGTGGTTAATAGAACGCTGGCCAGTCTAATGTTAGACATTTTTATTCTTGGTTACTGTGCAAGAGAACAGAATCAAAGACGGGGCGAAGCTAGTTTGCTTATCATCCGGATCTTCTGTGAAAAGAACACAGCAGCCACTTCGACTCTTGTGTTGTCTTCAGGGCTTTTATGTTTTGTCATTACCATGAATATGATTCTCTGTCAGTTGCACATGTAGGGGAAAGGAGGGCAGAGTGCTCAGCAGAGTCGCACTCATGCATACACACATACTTTAAAGTGAGACATGTTCAGTATTCACACGCGCACTCAATCACAATCGCACAAATGCTCCCACTGACTCCCGTGTCTGTGTCCCGTCCTCACAGCACACACAGACCCCAACGGCCTGTCGCCACGGCAGATCAAAAGTGACAGTGATGACGACGACCTGCCAAACGTGACCTTGGACAGTGTTAATGAGACCGGCTCCACTGCGCTGTCTATAGCCCGCGCCGTACAAGAGTGAGTATCATGATCTGTGTGTGTGTGTGTGGGAAATGTTGACCCTCTATACTGACTTTTTCTCCTCTGCTGACCCGAACATGTCTAAAAAAAATCCATTTATCTGTCTTGAGTAACGTCATGCCACAGGAACTAGCTTTCCCTTATTACTCATTTATTAAACAAAATGCTTTATTTATGCTTTACTCACACTGCAAAAACTCAAAGTATTATGCTATATCAGTCAATAATACCTCATTATACATAGTACAAGACAGAATCACAGAGAAATCACCACTTTAATGACATAAATGGGACTTGTTTTAAGACAATTTTCACTGGCAAGTAATACCCTGTATTCAGTGGGTTTTTTATGGCCTTATTTCAAGTGCACCAACAAATTAAAAAAATAAATAAATACAAAAAATGACATGAAGGGAATGTAAAATGTCACTGTGGAATAAATGTAACGGTTATTTTTGAGAACAATATTCTAAAAATGTTTCCAGTGGTTTCTGAGGTGGAGGGCACGTTGGAGTCTCTTGCTCGATAAGTTACAAAACAATCCATTGTGGCTCAGAAGAATGTCTCTACATTTATACAGCTAACTGTCTGATATGTTTGTATGCATTGTATGTAGTTAGCTGACTGGTTCATGGTTATGGATAGGTGCCACACAGTGATTTAGTTTGCTCACATGATCGCATGAGGCATCATGGGTAGACTTTCATCAATGTTATACAAATTAAATGGCTTTTTTTAACAACAATTTAAAGGAGACCGATCATACTTTTTCATTTTTTTCCTTTCCTTCAGTGTTTTATGTTCTTGTGCATGTAAAAGGTTAAAAAGGTCAAAGTCTGGACCAACACAAGCTCTTCTGTCCCACAGAATACGCCGCACCTGAAACGCCTCATCAGTAGTCCCACCTTTAATTCTGTGACTTTGTGACATCACACTACGTCACCATGTCACACATTGGCTAGTTTGGCCATCTAAGAATTGATTTAGCGTAGCTGCTCTGTTGTTGTTAGTGGTGCTGGGTCAGGCGTGTGTGAGCTAACCAATCAGAGCAGACTGGGTATTTGGGAGGAGGGGCCTTAAAGAGACAGTATGAGTTTTTGACCCCGGTCTTTGAATATATTTATATGTGGCAGATGTCTCTTTGGGGCTTTTATTTTGAAAATGTAGTCTTTTTTTCTTCACTATTAGCTATTGTTTATCAAGCTGGTGAGGTTGAAACATAAAGAACATGTCAAATTTAAGGATGTCTATTTGAGTAGGGATCATATAAATTATGCAACATTAAAGTTAGTTAGAAAGTTTGTATAAGCTGTATAAAACTGAAAAAGCACAATGCACACACAAAATTTGAGCTTTGACATGGAATTACAGAGTTCAGAGTACTGATGTATAAAAAATGTTTTCCCTGACACCGCTCATTGTTAGTCACCCTGGATGAGAGCATCATTTACATATAAACCCTGTCTAAAACCTAGTATTGTGCATTTCTGTGTGCTTTCCTCACTGCTCCTGCACATTTGGACCTATCAGCGTGGGTGTGCATCTATATGCCTGACTGCGTATGGCTCAGACGTACTTTTAATACCCCATTCGGCCTACAGACATCACAACTCCTGTGGTGCCAGTCCATCTGTGTTGAATGAAAAGACTTCCCTCTCCAGTGGCTGACAGCTTACAGTATCCTGATCAGAGACGGGAAATCAGGAACATTTGGCTTTGCCCTGCCCTCCTCCCCCCGCCGCCTATAAACCAGAACAGTCATAGCTAGCCGCCTGGCCAGACTCAAGTTAATGCCCATAGGACTTTTATTTAGACTAACTGTAGGGAAACTATTCCAGGACTCTGTGAGAATCCTGCTAATGATGTAGCAGCACTAACAAGGCAGAGGCTGACGGTCGTCCAGCCCCAACTGGCTGTGTTTTGGCGTTAAGCGTCCAGCTTACAGGGCTGACATTGTGTCATTGCATTGTTTGCTTGTGCACTGCTGGCTGCGCGAACATCTACAGTAACACAACTAAATGAGTTATTGTGGTGGCACTGTGGAACACATTGTGGTAGAAACTAGTTCTCTGGCTGTGCTTGTACACTGGTGCAAGTACAGGGTGCTGTGTTTCAGGGAAGACACACACTCTCTCTCTCACACACACACACACACACTCACAGAGACACTCAGTGGAGGACTCAGGTTTCTGTGCAGGTTATTGAAAGGGACAGGCGTGCCCCTGAGTGCCACACGTGGGCACCGGGTGGTCAGAGGAGAACAGGGGTTGGCAGGACCCAACCTTTCACTGCCCAAGCTTTCACTATGGAGAGAAATCACCAGCCAGGCTTAGCAATGCCCTGCCAGAGCCTGCCCACACACTCACTTCTCTGTGTGCAAAGTGCAGACTGTGCTGTGTAGAAACTGTGCTCCTGTGTGTGTGGAAAGTATGCATGCACGTCCGTAGGTATTAATCCACCGGTGTGTGCTGTATGTGTGTTTGTACTGTATGCATGCACGTGTTTCTGCACAGTGGACACAACAGCTGGTTCCAGAAGGAGGTCAGCCATTGTCAAAAGGAACACAGACTTGCATGTTTGTCTGTGAAAAACAAAGCAGTCTGTAGTCTTCTTGAGTTACACGCCGGCTTGGCCACATAGACGAAGAATGTGCGTTCTGTATTGACACAACACATGCGCTCCGTGGACATCTGCACTGCAACAGAAGCCGACAGCACTTCTTTGAAATATATCAGCCCATTGTGTCGCCGAATTTTCTTTTTCTTTTCATTTAAACGAGTGCAGTGTGAGTGCAGAAAGGACTGCTTTACGTAATTTGGTTGCCACATTTACACAAGCAGTCATCCAGAGAGCATCAGAGAGGAGAAGTGTAAGGGCGGAGGATGGGAGTGCCTGCAGCTTTCAATCCAGGTATCCATATATAAATAAATGAGTGAAAGGAGAGAGTGAGATAGGGTGAGTGTGTGTGTGTGTGTGTCTGCGTGTGTCATGTGCTTCTTGGGCAGCCTCCTCCATATTCATGCGTTTCCCTGGGGACGGGTGGATAGGCTATTGTGGGAGAGCACGAGTGAAAGAGAGGGAGACAGTTGGAGAGGGAGAGAAGGTGTGTGTGTGTGTGTGTGTGTGTGTGTGTTGGGTTTAGGGGCTTGTGTTGGAAAGGTTGTCTCTGCTGAAGTCTGGCTGCTCCCCAAGGACCTGGGGGCCACGGAGCAGAGCAGGTGGAGGAAGGAGTTGGGGGGGTGAGGCAAGGGCTAGTATCCTCGGACAGGTACAGGAATGCCCAGTGGGCAGTCTTCCAGAGCACACACACACACTCACACAATCCATTTCCTGTTTTCTTGATAAATCCACTATTACTGCAGGCCTGTTTGAGAACTATGTAGCTGTTGTTATGACCTCGTTTCCTATGAGAAGTTAGAAAAATAGTGTGATATTGTGGGAAACCCCCATTACAGGTGACACGCATACACTTACCCCCTCGCTGTTTCTCGTCGCCTCTGCGGTGCTCACGTCGAACAGCGGATGAAGAGAGGGGGGAAAAAGGGGAAACAAAGGAACCAAAACAGAGGTCAGCTCTGTTTGAAATCGTTCTCAGCTGTACTTCCTATTTCTCTCCGCTGCTCTGGGAGACACAAACAGACACATTCACACAGCCGCGGTGCCGTGGTGACGCAGGGTTCAAGGCAGTGTGAGGTTGCCTCCGGGCTCACATGAGAAAACACAACAGATTGATTCTCATAAAACAGCGAGGATACATATAGACAGAGACGTGGTGTCATAAGATATAAAGCTATATTGTTTGTGTGAGTACATTCACCCCACACACAACTTCACGTTTATTGTTTTCTGCTGGTTTTTGGCACATTTTTGTCTCATTAGTTGCAAAAATGATTCAGCTTTTAATTACACAAAAGACGACTTTTAACTTTAAAGGACAAGTGTTTGGTTTGTCCATTCTGGGCTACTGTAGAAACATGTTGGTGCAACATGGTGGACTCTGTGGAAGAGGACCCACTCCCTCTGTAGCTCGGCGGCTCAAGCTTCAAATGATTATACATTAATGAAAACATAAGTATGATACATATTCTATTTCTGTCAATAGATTCCTCTAAATCCTACAAACTGCACCTCCAAGAGTAAACCCAGTATGAGCACAGTGATCCTTTACTATGGATTTACACATACTGTAGGCCCGCTGATATAAATAGCAGCCGAAAACTGCTAGTAGCTTCTTTCAGATGCGGTGGTGAAATCTTCTCAACCCACAGAGAAGCATGAAAATCCTTCACCTGCAGTTAAAACATTTAACAGTTTATTTTTTATATGACAAAAGCAACATGGAATCCTGAAATTGATACTTACATTTATGGCTGCAGCTAACCATTACTTCATTACTTTTATTGCTGTCTAACCCTGTCATCTTTTTTTGATGAATCATTTTGCCCTAGCACAGTCAGAGAATAATGAAAAATGTCCATCACAGAGCAGGTGATGTCTTTAAATGGCCGACAAAAATGTTGTCCGATCCCCAACTGAGAACCAGTGGTGGAAGAAGTATTCAGATCCTTTCCTAAAAAGTACTACACTGTGAAAATACTCATCTATAAGCAAAAGTCCTGAATTAAAAACTGTACTTCAGTAAAAGTATATAAGAATAATCAGGAAAATATACTTAAAGTATCAACAGTTAAAGTCAGTGTTTTACTGTTATATCTGATATTTTTGGATTTGTCTATGCAGCATTTTACCGCTGTAGATGTGGGGCTCATTGTAAATACTTCCCGCTGAGCAGGCAGCGTCTGTGGACAGCCAGAATTAGTTGATAAATGACGTTGAGAAAAGACGTCCAGTCAGGCCATAATCTAGACATCCACTGACATCCAGAATTAGTTGAGAATAGACGTTCATACTGGCTATGATCTGGACGTCCACGGACAGCCAGAATTAGTCGACAAACGACATATAAACGTCTATACAACATCCAGAAAATACGTATAAAAAACGTTCATTCTGGCTCCCCAGAGGACGTCTTTAAGACGTCTTGGATGTCCATAAATGACGTCTAAAAGACGTGATCTAGACCACTTTTTGCTCACTGGGTTTTTATACTGTTTGGGGATTAATCTACAGCAATTCATCATATTCTATAAAATCATAATATGTTCATCCTCCAGTTTATCACAAACATTTAAAATCAACACATTTGGGGATACATGGTCTTAACTGGACGAAAGGTGTATGAAAAAGTTTAATAAAATGAAACTAAAGCTGTCAGACAAATGTAGTTGAGTAAAAATATAATATTTTCCTCTGAGATGTAGTGAAGTAGAAGTATGAAATATTCTTTCCTATTTATTGAAAAAGTTATGCAACTATTAATTACTCATGAGAAGACATTTACCTTAAGCATTTTATTGTTTGTTAATTCTGCAATTGGATATTGGACTTGCATTGCAAAAGAGACGGATTGGCAGTCACACCTCCTCCATGTTAGTGCTCATCACTGGAGCTCCCCAGGGCTGTGTGCTCAGCCCCCTCCTGTTCACACTGTACACCCATGACTGCACTGACAGCCAGACATCCAGAGAACTCTGTAGTGAAGTATGTGGACGACACCACCATCATCGACCTTATTATAAACAACGGTCAGAGTTAATGCCGGGGGGAAATCAACAATCTTGCAGAGTGGTGCACAGAGAACAATCTACCGTTCAATGTCAGCAGAACCAAGGAGCTGATTGTTGATTTTAGAAAGAGGAGACAAAGACACACAACCCTGTCTACATCAGTGGAGCTGAGGTGGAGCAGGTGAACAGTTATAGATCAGTAGGAATTAGCATCTAAGAGGACCTTCTTGATCATCACACATCACCATTCTGGTTTAAAAAGTTAAAAAGTTTAAAAGCAGAGAAAAGGGCCTTCTATGAAAACTTATGAAAGCTTAAATCCAGAGCCAAATTCTTGTCATAGAGTCATAGAAAGCATCCTGACTGGAAACACCACAAACTGGCATAGAAGGCCGTTTCCAGTCAGGATGCTTTCTATGAAGGCTCTGCAGTGGATGATTAAATCCACCAGAACATCACTGGTACCCATCTACAGAGCACCAGTGATATCGGAGAGGTCAGATGTCTGCACAGAGCCTAAAGGACACTAAAAACCAACACCCACCCCAGCCACAGTCTGTTCACCCTGCTGCCATCTGGCTAAAGATACAGAAGTATCCGCTGCCGTACCACCAGACTACAAAGCAGCTTCTTTCCTCAGGCTGTGAGACTCTTGAACTCATCCTTCCACTCCGGAAAATTGTTTTGTTTTGTATTGATTCTCCTTTGAAGCATAAAGGAACCTAAACTAAATTTTGTTTTGCAACCTGGTTTGTAAAATAACAAATACATTCACCTTAATCCTTGATTAACTAAAGTTTAATTAGCTACAAATTAACCATTTATTATCGGTAGTTATTAAAAAATGTTGTATAAGTTGTATATCTGTGTATCCGTAAGGATTGGAGATCACTAATCAGTATCGTTTGTCCCATTGGGAAATTTCTCCGAGTACCCAAAATGGATTAAACCTAGAAAGCCGTCGCTGAGCTCTTGAAACTGAGCAGTGACGACGACAAAATTATCACCAGCAGCGGAGCAGCAGTCGTGGCACTTGAAATGAGTTAATTTATTATGAGTAATGAGTCGTCCTTCGTTCTTTGTTTTAGGAGCTGTTGTACTCAGAGATTCCTAAATTATATCATAATCACAGAGTCACTTCATGGATGAAGTCAGAATGTAAACATCCGCCTCTTCTGCTAGATGTCTGAGCTCAGAGTGTTTCCACTGTTAATCCTGCCCCTCCTCTTCACTGCCCTGGACACGCGCGCACGCACACACACGCACACACACACACACACACACACACACACACACACACACACACACACACACACACACACACACACACACACAGACCTATGAGGATCATTAGATGGCCCTGTAATAATTTCTAATTAAAACTCACTGTTTTCCTTCGCATTTATAAATACACTTCTTTGTCTAAATGTTCAGTTCTGACATAACGTTGCACTGAGATATTTTTTGGAGAAATGAGAGGGGAGCTGGAGTTCACTTCATATCTGACCCGTGTGCTCATTTCCTGTACAGCTTCAGATTGGCAGCGAGCCAAGAGCAACAGGTGATCTGTATATTTGTGTGTGTTTCTCGATTCCTGTGTATTTGTGTGGCCTGTACGTATGTGTGCGTCTTGATTGCTTTAGTGTATCTGAGTCTGCATTTGACAAATCGTACCTCGGTGCAACGCAGAGAGACAGGAAGTAGGTTGTGTGTGGCGGAGACAGTTCACTGGAGGGCCCGTCTGGCAGCCCCTGCTCCTCTTTCAGATCCCTCTAACGCGACAGAAGCTGCTCCTTTCTCCCTCTTCACCCCTCCTTTTACTCCCCCCTTCACCCTCTTTTACCTGCTTCTCAATATCCACAGCAGAGACTCTGAGACCTGAAAGAAAAGCTACTGTGCTCCACCACTGCTGACAGTTAAATATATCCCACAGATCTCACTCCTCCTCCCCTCTAGTAAACAGAGATGTTCTTGTTTTCTGTCTCCACTGTATCCTTCTCTTTCTTGCCCGTTTGTTGTGTGCATGTACAGCAGTCATGTGCTTATCGCTGTGTGAAAGGTGCTCACTGTTTCACAGTCGACAGTCACTGGTGAGACATGAACTACTGACCGTCTACCACAACCCTGCCCTATTTTCGTTCCGTCCTTTGTGTGTGTGTGTGTGTGTACTGTATGTGTACAGCATCATATTCAGAGAAGCGATGCGTGAGCTGATTTAATTTTTCCACAGATATGATACTACACTACACTGCAAGTGCTCACACACACACACACACACACACTGACACACTCACAAGCCTCGCAAACAAAAGCACACACTTAGCTACAGGGCTTCACTTTCAGAAGTGACAAATTATATAATCTGCTGTGATATTGAGTAGTTATTGGAGAGGAAATGTCATGACAAAATGTATTGATGACAGGAATAACGCAGGAGTCATTAGCCTCATTGAACTACTTTGAAAAAAATAAAACTCCACCTTTGATTGATGAGAGTATCGCAGCAATAAGAATACCAGCCGTCTTACCTCATCTACTCCCTCAGCATCACAGGACAGCAGTGTAACACTGCCACCTGCTGGAAAAGCTACTGTTCTGCACTAGCTTGCAGGGTCATTTTCTGGAGCGTACACTCATCTTTATAGAACCAACAGAAACTATACAGACTTAAGTTCACCTTTTCAAAGCTCTTCACACAGGTTACTAACATGCAGCACAACACTTAAAGGGGCACTATGTAGTTTAACTGAATAAACAAGCTGTTCTCAGAGGAAAATAAGGTCCCCAGAACACTGTTTGAAGCTAGAAAGGCGTCAGGGTCCGCCAAATATAATATTAAGTAAAACAGTATGAAGTGGTGTTGTCCTTTTAAGGTCAGTTTGTTTATTCAGTTTGTTCAGTCATGAAAGCGAAGAGAGTTTGTTTATTTGGTTTGTTTAGTCATAAAAAAAAACACTTAATGAAGTTTTCTGTCTTCTGATTAAAATTTCTTTCCTACAACTACACAGTGAACCTTTAATCTCAGATCCAAAATAAACTAATGCGACAAAACTACAACATACACATGGATCCACTCTATACCACTACACAGTGGTCACAAAAACACTGGCTGCATTCCAATATGGACCACTACTGTCTTTGAAGGGGGCTTCACTAAGAGACAATAAAATATTTTTCTAGGATTACTCTCATTTTTGCAGCTGTGTGCTGCTCCTTGGTTTCCTTTGTGCATTGCAGTGTGTGAGAATAGTGTCCATCAGCAGCATATTCACACATAAATACTGCCTGACATTTATGGGTCCATGCCGGTGTCAGCCGTGGCCGGAAGCGTTATGTTTTCAGCATGTCTGTCCGTCCCTTTCTCATGAACATGATATCTCAGGAATTCCTGGAGGGAAATTATGCAACTTTGGCACAAACATCCACTTGGATTCATTAATGAAGTGATTAGATTTTGGTTGTCAAAGGTCAAAGGTCAAGGTCACTGTGACCTCAAAGAGCTGCATAACTCAAGAATTCATACGCTAGTTTCCCACAAATGTTGAATACAATAAAATGATGAAGCGATGGCATCTTATATCTAAAAGGTCAAAGTTATACTCTTCTGGCCTTTATTCAAAGCAGCAATTCAGGAACAGAAGGGGAGATTGTGACTTCATTTTACATTTGGTTGGATACTGAATTGGTGATATTAACTCTGGGTGCCCACCTTGAAACTGTGATTAGATCCTCTGTGCTGCCGGGTTGAAGCGTCCACATTTTGCAATTTGCAGCTAATGCGACTGTTTTTTGTTTCTCTCAATTAACTTACAGACATACTGTACAGCAGTAGTCCACGTCAAGCTCATTGGTTGTGCTGGTGTTGATCTTCAGGTGATTGTCGTTGCACCATGTGACGAAGCTCTCTATCAGTCCTCCGTACTCCTCTTTAAAAATAGTCTCTCATTGAAGACAGTGTGTTTCTCACTGGAAATTATTCACTGGAATCATACACGTACATATAGTGTTAACTTATGAACTACCCTTATGATCATTATATATATGAGTCTTGACAGACATGGATGTAAACTGCAACTTACATACAGCCACGAGGCAGTAATACTAGTTCAGTATGAACGCAGTGCATACTGGAGACCTGCTTAGTTTCGCTGTGCCTCACATTGTTGCACAAAGTCATCGTCACAGTCTAATAATGCTGTTATGTTCATTCTCCTGTTGCAGTTCCATGTCCCCGTTCAGTATTGACAGCATACGGCGCCCTCGAAGGTCAGAGTCACCAGATTCCAAAAAGAGAAGAATCCATAGATGTGACTTCGAGGGCTGCAATAAGGTGTACACCAAAAGCTCCCATTTAAAAGCACACCGGAGGACGCATACAGGTCAGTGGCTATAAGTGTTTGTTTATATGCTACGATTATTATGGTGTTAGTTGATCTACAGTAATGACAGTAATCACAGTCTTTTTATCCCGTACCCTGGGCTTACTTTGTTAAGGTTGCACTGAAAACCACCTGAGTCACTATGGAGAATGTATAAACTCAAACTTTAATCTGGAGCAGGTCAATGGTTAATGCCAACTCTAGACAAGGACTTGAGCAGTTTAGCTAACAAACCACATCCAAGATAAAGACAATGAATGCACATGTAATGTAATGTATGTAATGTATTTATAATGCTTTATAAGATCTGCTGAACACCTTTGATAATACACTCTGATGTCCTACAAAAGTCGTCCGAAGGCATTATGTCTGATCGTAAAACTGTACATTCAAAGGGCAAAACTCTCAGTTTCTCATGATCACAGACTCTCTTATGAACATCCTGTGGCTTTCTTTAGTCTTAATGGAGGCAGACTGTGGTTATGAGTGCTGTAAGACTGTCCTAATGGCTCAGTGTCGGCTTAAAGTAAAAGGTGTATATTTATAATGACACTATCATTAGACCATGTATCACACTGTAACCAAATGGAAAACAAATTCATGATTGTGGCGTCACATTCGTGTTAATACGATACCGCAGGAACACCTTGAGGGATTTTGACCTGACAAAACACATTTTTGACCATTGCTCAACAGTTTGTATGATGATCATGAAAAGTTTTACAAACATTGTCTAATAGGGTAAAATGATGAACTGGTGACATTTTATATTCAGAAGGTCAAAGGTCAACTTCCTTGTGACATCATAATATTCTGCAAAAAAAAGTTCTGATCATACTTTAGGCCATCGCTCAGAAACAGCAACTTGACTGGTTCACGGAGGGATACAACCATGAGGCGATAATTCTAGTTGACAAAGTACCATCATGGTTGTGAGATAAAAATTGCAGACTTAACAAATCAGTCTGCACCTTAATTTCCTTACTATACAGTGATAATGTAAATGCACCAACTAATTCAGACTTGATGGTCATTGTGATGTACTACACATCGGGGGTCGACTGATGTGTTTTTTTCGATACCGGTTATTAGACATCAAGGAGATTGGAAACCGATATCCGGGACCGATATTCATTTGCAGTGAAAATGAAAATCTTTGTGTCAAAATTTTGAACAACCAGTGATGAAATAAACCTCAGTATTTACTCAAATACTGTTCTTAAGTACAACTTTCAGGTACTTTACTTGCGTATTTCCATTTTTTGCTACTTAATACTTCATCTCAACTACATCTCCACTCTTTGATAATTTTAGTTACTAGTTACTTTGCAGATTCAGATGATTCAGTGTTTATAGGCTCTGAATTCTGACATGTTACCAATCAGATAATGTTGTGGGCAGGACACTGAGTGAGAGGATGCTGCATCAGAGCCAAAGTAACACATTTCTGAATTAGTGTAGTTATTTTATCTGCAATTTGGCAGAAAAATCACCGATACCGACAGTCAGAAGAATGCTCAATATCGGTCAGGGCTGATAATCAATCCTCCCCTACTTCACATCTCAAGCAAGTTTTTATAGTCTGCAAATGCATATTAATATTGTACAAAAATGAATCAATGCCACCGGATGTCTGAAAAGGCTTCCCAACAAAAAAAGAAAATCTGACAGACGATATAGAAAATAACAAAAAAAATATTACAAAAAAGAAGATTTGTAGCATGTAAAATGATCAGCCAGACTGTCAGGTGTACGTGTGTATACTTTACAATTACTATAAAGAAAAGAGTGGACATGGACACACACACTGGTGTGGTCTTAAAAAACATAGATATTGATTTTTGT
Source organism: Pagrus pagrus (assembly GCF_965226575.1). Lineage (NCBI taxonomy): Eukaryota > Metazoa > Chordata > Actinopteri > Spariformes > Sparidae > Pagrus > Pagrus pagrus. The sequence goes on from NC_140193.1 coordinate 22,931,811, forward strand.
ACAAGCAACTGTGATGCTTGACTCATGATGGGTTTCATACAACATTATATAATCCTGTAAAAGCTTATAGCTATTGCTATAATGTGTCGTACAAACATTTAGGGAGACATATCATCATTTATAAAGTATCAAGGCCACTGGCTAAGTAACTTTTAATATGTCAAGTATCCAGTGGCAGTACTGAACTGATCGATCTACAAGCTTCTGACTGCGCACTCTGTTTTCTGTCCTCCTATCCAGGGGAAAAGCCATACAAATGCACCTGGGACGGCTGCACGTGGAAGTTTGCCCGCTCTGATGAGCTGACGAGGCATTACAGAAAACACACAGGGGTGAAGCCCTTCAAGTGCGCAGACTGTGACCGCAGCTTCTCCAGATCTGACCACTTGGCCCTGCACCGACGGAGACACATGCTGGTGTGAATGAGACGGAGCGAGATACAGAGAGAGAGAGAGAGAGAGAGATCAATGGAACAGACACACACACTCACACACACAGGCAGCCGGGGGAGCGGGATCTCCCTATGAATGTTTCTCAGCTGGCCTGGACGCACACCCACACACACATAGACGCACACACACACTCTCATCCGTCACGAGGAGGGAAGATGAAGAGGTGCACAGAGCTTGTGGAGCACAAAACAGGGTCACTTCTGGATCCTCTTTGGGGTTGGAAGGAACGGACGGCAGGATCTGTTATTGTCTTTGTTTGGAGTATAATAGGGAACTGTCTTTTACAGCACTGTTTGTAAATGTTTCACTTTGATTTTTAAGATGAACTCGCACTTCTTTATTTGGACAAAAAAATATATATAATGCAATCGCAGCTGTCTCTTTTTTGGTATCTTTCTTTTCGTTATTGTTCAAATGGCTGCTTCTCCAGCATTCATAATGTGAACGACCCCAGTATGTGGAATGGATTTCCTGTGTGAGCAGAGAGAAGTAGGACTGGATCACAGGAAAAGGAAAGGACTTGGGCCTATTTGGAGTTACAGGCAGCATTGTTGCACCGTGCCTCCCTGTGAGTCTGACTTGTGACCAGCAGAGGGCGCCATTTCAACGCAGATGGCTTCCTTTGCCTGCTGGAGCCTGCTGTCATAGCCGAGGCACGCCATATGGAAGCTAAAAATGGGGGCTGGACTTTCACCTATCTCATACCCAGCAAAAAATAAATGACATGAACTCAAACAGCCACAACCTGAATGAATCAACCTCATCAACACGTCCACTGTTTCACATAGTCATTGCTTTCTTTCAAACAATGAAAACTGGACATGCGTATCATCACACCAGCAAAGGAACACGCCGCTTACCACACGCTCACAGGACCCCACATCTCATCAGTGCTACTCTTTATGTTGAGCCTCTTGAAAGCATTTTCTTCAAAAAAAAAAAAATCTTTGGTGGATTTCGTGCTGTGATTAGCAATCAGTAAAGTGCAATCTTTAAGGATAAATATACTTTCAGTATGGAAACGTTTTGTTTTATTGAATCTTGCTTCTTCTTCTGTTTTTTTTTTTTTTTTTAAATGCCTGCTTATTGCTTATGTTTGACTCAGAAAAGTACAACCCCTCATGTACAGTGAACACTTTGAAACAATCAGAGGAGATATCCAGTATGTGAAAAAGAAAAAAATAGAGGCACCTTACAGACTCTGCTTTCATTCTGTCCTGATCTATCTGTTGTTTTCTCAGCTGGGTTTGACAGTGAAAAGAACTTGGCCTTGTGGTTTTTTTTGCACAGCAGCACTTGACCATAAGCTGAAACTGACATCGGCTGCAGTGTTATTACAGGGATAGCGTGGCACCTGATGTACAATACAGAAAAGCAATACATACAGGACAGAGTGATGAGAGGGAGCGTCAGCGTCCTCGTTGTTCTGTTTGCTGATGTCAATATCGGGGGAGAAGTTTCTAACCGCGACTGCCACAACTCCCTCTGTCGATTGGTTCGTAGCTCTAATCGGGCTCTAATCTGATGCGTCTCAGTTAGCGAGTTACTCCGAATCATTTTATTTTGTTTTATTTTATTTTATTTGTCTCAAATACAGACAGTCACTTGAAATGTTTTCACCTCAGACCAGATATATGTTAAGATTATTATCTGATGTACCTGAGATTTGGCTATAGAAATGACTGACAAATGGAGGAATCACATTTACAGTACATGTATAAAGAATACATACACATCATGTACATGCATGAATACATTATGTATGCACAGGAAGGCCACATTTTTGATGCAGTTACTGGCAGAAACATCTCTTCAATTAATTTAAAAGTTGAGTCATAATAACAGACATTGTGCAGGTATTTGCAGACATAAACTCAGAGTATCAGGCTATTTTATTGCATAGTGCTGCTAAATGCATCTATTGGACCGAAGCCAGTAAAAAGAAATGGTGACCTTTTTGATAACAGCACCTTGAAAACTACACGCGCACACACACACGCACACATCACACACCCTCACTCTCAGTCAAGTAGCCAGATCCAGGAGGTCATTTCCACACATGCACCCCAAGGTATGTGACACCCCTTTGAATGGTAATGGTCTATGTTATCATTATTTATGTATATTGTTTGTGCACATGTCATTATGCCCAGTTGTATTATCATTTTGGCAAAAAGCATATCAGCACCTTGTTTGATTATTAGTATGATTTTCAAATTATTTTATTTCAGATGTCAATTTATAAAAACAAATAATCATGGTCATATTTTATCATCCATATAATGTATGAGAAGGTTTTATTATTGAGGGGCACTTCATCATTGCATATAACTCTTTTTTTCTTCTGTAAAAAGGATCTTTTGAAATGTTGTAATATATGTGATAGTGAAGATAAAACTTATTACAAAGTTCTACAGCCTGTATATACATTGGAAAAATAGGGCTTTTGATTAGTAGATGCAGGAAATACATTTATACATGTAAAGTCTTTTTTCAGAGACTGTAATTTATCTAATTTGATATACAGTGAAATGGGGCTAATGGTATTCATCATGTAAATGATCATATGTGATGTTCTATAACAGTTTGCTTTCTTTGGTTTGTGGTTCAATAAGTTCATGATCAAATCATTTGTATTCCCAAGGCTGAACCAGTGTTTGCTAGAACCGACAAATTATTTATATACAATGACCGTATTAAGGTACTCGATTCCCTGTGTTGCTATTTTGCTATACCCGGACAAGAAATTATATTGATCAAGCACATATCAACAACACGTGTACTCTCGTATTCAGTGTATGAAGTTGCCTGCCTTAATACACCAGTTTTTTGCTCAATTCAATTAGACTTGAATATGGTGTCTCCACAGGACAGGGTGTATTATGTTTCCCTCCAGCATCTCTTTCCTCATTTTAGAGCATAATTTTGTAACGGTAACCAGGGTCAAAGTTATGCAATAATAATGAATAGTGCCTCATATTGCAAACTTGTAATATCAGCTGCTCTGTGCAGAGTTCAGATTTCAACATGTGTGCTCAAATTAATAAATTTCAAATGGGAAACCATGAATTTTTTTGGAAAGAAACAACAAAGCACAGACAACGTTATGCAAGGCGGACCTCTAATGTTTCACTTTCTTTACGCACTGAGCCTTATGCCATTGTGTCAAATGCAGCATCCTCCCATAACACTTTCACAGGCTGTTTATAGCTCGCGTTATTACTTTGCTCGCAATAAGTCACTTCCTCTGAGGGGAACAAAACTGAGTTACGAAGGCCTCATGATGTTTCAGCTTCATCATATGAATGGAACATGGAAGATAGTGAGGGTTCTTACTCACAGGGAAAATATCCTGTGGCTGGGATTCCGGCTGTAGAGCGACGCCTTTGTTAATGAATACTGATCTTACACTTCTCTATCAGTTCAATATCTACTTTACTTTCTGTGTAACATCTGCTTTTGAGTTCCTGGTTTTGAAAAATTTTAAGTAGTGAAGCCAATGCCTTTGTTTCAAGTTTGCTGATATTACGTACAGTAATCGTTGTTCCTGTATTTATGTAAAGTGAGTGTAGTGTAAATATATTCAGATCTTTTCATTCTTACCGTAAAAAAAGAAAAAAAAGAAAAAAATTGTGATATTGCTCAGCATCGCTTCAAAAGGGAGATTCTGCTCATGGAATTCCACATCTGTAAAAGAAATTTTTAATCCCAATATTTTTCAAAACTTCAAGAACAGATGTCCTTCTTTATTTCTGTTACACTTTTCTTTTCTCCAAGAGTTGTTTAAGTATCCAGTCAGTGTTTTGCCTTTTTCTCTGTATTTTTCATATGGATGGAGCTGTGAAATTAAAAATAAGTTCAAACATATACATGTATATCAATATGAATGGAGGCATGAAGGTTAATAAAGTTGCATTTTGTATGTAACACACTGGTATGGAGCTAGTTGCTATCTACGACTGAGACGGCTGGTATGTGGTTTCAATGTCGCTCAGACATCTGAGTACTGTACTCACATTCTCTGGCATTCAGAAACCTAATCTTGGTATTAGGGAAGACATTTTAAATTATTGGTGATATGCAGTACAGTAGCTTGTACACAGTGTACGTCTGATCACTACAAGAAGAGCAGAAAATTATTAAAGCCATTACAAAAAAATGAAAACCATCGATTAACCAGACGTACTACAAGGAACTTTTTACTGGTAATGAAACACTTTTAGTTTATAGGAGACATTCAGTGCTTATCTTCATGTTCATACTTTCAGTTATGCTAAATCAATTCTTACGTGCCAAACAAGTCACTAGACATACGTGTGTGATACGGTGATGTGGTGTGATGTCACAAAGTCATGGAATTAAAGGCGGGACTACTGACGAGGCGTTTCAGGAGCAGTGTTTTCTGTGGGAGAGAGGAGCTTCTGTTGCTTCGACCTTTTTAACTTTCAGGATGTTTTACATATAAAAGAACATATATAACATACTGAAGGCAAGGAAAAAAAATGAAAAAGCACAATGGGTCTCCTTTAATACTGACGCCTCTATATGCAAACGAGACGATCAGTAGGAAGATTGGCTATTTCTGTATAATTTTAATAGTCATTCTTAGTGCTTGTCACCAGGTCGGAATTCTGACTTATCCAGGTCAGTCATTATGTTTTTCTCTTACGCAGTATTGCTGAGGATGAATTGAGGAATTGAGGAAAGAAGCTGCTCTGTAGCCTGGTGGTACGGTATGGCACTACAACAAAGTTTAGTTTTTTGTTTCACCATCGTCATCTTTTGTCCACAGGGGCCACCAGAATCAACAGAAAACTAAAGCGGCATATAAAAATTCTTCAGTGCCTGAATATCCTCATTGACGTATTCAAACATCTCAGTAAAACATTGTGTACCTCTGTGCGATACCATGGTGTTTTGTTGCACCAACAGAGAGTTGTATTTTAAGATCTGCTATTATTTAACACAACATGTAGAGAATGCTGTTTCTAAGAACAGGTTGCACTTAAAAAACGCCCAGCACATAGTGTACGGCACTCTATTATAACTGGATCTGGATGAATGTTTCTGTCAGCCAGCAAAGGATTCAGATGATTACAATAGCGAGGTTTCAATTCCCACCCCACAAAGCATTTCACCGTGCAGTATATCACATGCGTGATTTATTACTCACAAGGGCCTATACAGTGTAGGCTATACTGTACAAGCAAAGTAGAGTCAAAAGAAGCTGAAGGCAAATAAGAGCGATATTATACCAATTGTCAGAGTGAAGTGCCTCTGCATTCGGGACAAGCTGAGACAACTCCTCTGGTTTGTACAGCTTCTCTTGGCACCTAAAGTCTGCTGTGACTCATGTCAGGGACACTTTCCAAGAGTTGAACAAAAGATGCAATCTTGTTCTGTTTTCATGACTTGTCAATAAGAACAAGTGCACTAAGGGTGTGACCCGCGATAATAACTGAATGCTGAAGGCAAATCATTAACCAAAAACGAATTGGCGCAGCAAGGATGACCCGACACTGGGAGATGTGAGGGGAGACGACGGTTTGTTTGGCATTCAAATCATTTGGCATTTTGAATGACTATAATAATTAGACAGAAGTAGCCAGTCTTCTCGTTGATGGCCTTGTTTGCTTATGCAGGTCATATAGAGGCGTCAGTAATAAATTCAGACTTTTTCATAGACAGACAGCCGGACATGAATAGCTACATAAACGGCTGGCAAAATACTGCTTCTACTGGTAGTTCCTGCTAATATAGGTGTCTCCAGGAACACATTATGCCACACAATCACACAGACTCACAATGTGAACCAGACGATACAAAAAGAAATATTCAACTCAGAACTTTTATTTGCACTGTGAGGGTCACATGGCTTCGTAGCACATTAGATCAATTTGGACTGCATCTTCATGTTATGAAGCTACGACACAAAATATTGTAACGCCTTTCATGTCAAAATATTTGTGTGTATATATATTTCAAAGTATTGCAATAATTCACCGGCACATACGTCACTGAGCTGCTGTCTTGGCTGGAGAAAGTGATGACAGTGTAGACTGTAACAATATTCTACCATTCGATCCTTCTTAGACTCTGCCAAAAAAAGTTAAAAATAAACAGTCTCTGCAATTTAAAAAAAGAAAAGTTTAAAATCTTTATACACCCAGAAACAATCAATGGATCGTATCCTTTAAACAGCAGATACAAAATATATACATATTAAAAAATTATAGAGGCTTCAAAAATCAATTTTGTTCAACCTGCCTGACTCAAATTACAAAGAAACTTGGTCATAAATAGAGACAGAGGAGGGGCAGCCAACATACAGAATCACTTTAGTAAAGTAAAGTACCTGGTAAAAGAACATTGTCCCAAAGGGGCAGTTTTGTTTTCCATTCATCCAAAAAAGAAAGAGGCAGTTAAAGGCACTTTCAAAGTGTGTTTGAATATATGGACAGTAGTCAAAGAAAACCAAAAGCTGACACAGATGTTCAGACTGGCAGGTGCTCAGTCTGAATCTAAAAAAAATATCTCAAACTCACAGACATCCATTTGGAACCTCTTATGACGACAAATCACGAGTAACCTGATGCTGTCAGAAGATATGTAATGTTGGACACTTAAATTATTTCCTGCCGAAACAAAGTCAGAATGAACGAGTCTGGATTCGCCCATCGTTACGACTTCCGGGAGAAGGAAAATAACCCTGACCTGCCGCTGAAATGTCACGTACTCAAAGCTCCTCGGTGTAAAATGAGATATTGCTGTGTGGAGTTAACATGGGACAAAACAAGCCCATCAAAAACAAGTTAAACCTTTTCTATAATTAAATAAACGAGTTCTGTAATGACCACATCTCTGTTACAATATGGGGTCATAGATATGGAACATTCATAATGACAATGATAAATATCTCATCGCCATTATCTCCCTCTTATTTCAGCGTTATAAATAGATATAGATTTTGTTGTGAGTAAAGTTGTCCTCAGTGGCAAAGTAATCTATAAATCTGGCAGTGTTAAAGTCATGCTGCACTCTCCACCTGGCTCGCAAACAGCGCTAATTCCAATATTTCTTCTTCTTGCTGTGTCTTTTAGTAAATCCACACCTTTTGTACCTACAAGTGAAACTAACTGCTTATACTTTCTATATTACGCACATCAGTCCTTTGACCCTCGGCTAAAGCAACGTACTCTTTGACCTTCCAGTTCATATATCTGCACTTACAATATGGCAGTTTGGTATTTAAGTTAATTTAATAAATGTCTGTAAATGACATGACGTTGTTGAAGTGACTTGTACAATGATACAAACAATGATAGTTGTGTATGTAGTTTGCAGTACAACAAAATCTAATGAAAATAAAGTCTTAAAAAAGATTAAATATTATGTCGTTATTACATTTGGCAAATTATTTCTCACTGACACCTTGGCAAATGTCCCCAATATTGCGATATGTGTGTGTAAATAAAATAAGGCAACAGTATTATTTGATCCTTTCACAATAAAAGAAATGACTCGTGGGCCAGCACTGCTAATAATATCTCCACTGGGGATGTGAGTGGAATAATCCACAGTTTTTAATTAGTTTGTTTGCTGATATGTAACATGTCCACTTCTACTGAAAAAAAAAAAAAAAAAAAAAAAAAAGATTGACTTGATTTGCAGGGTTAGGTTTTCTAGCTCTGGTGTCTCTTCATGTGCAGGGCCAGGTGATCAGAGCGGGAGAAACAGCGGTTGCACACGGCACACTGGAAAGGCTTCGCCCCGGTATGTTTCCTGAAATGGCGAGTCAGCTCGTCCGAACGGGCGAAGCGCCACTCACATCCCTCCCAGGAGCACTGGTACGGCTTCTCTCCTACAGCAGACACACACACACAAAAACAAAAAGCAGAATGAAGCTACTGCAGATGCACAAAACATCAATGACGTTAATTAAAAGTATGGGATATATCTTTCTCAAATTACTGATAAATGAGTTTTTAAGATTATGGACAAGCTGAGAACCATTAATCACAGTGTGTCCTGTTTTTGAGAGCTGCAGGGTTTATGTGATTTGACAGCAGTGAGATGTGAGCCAGGTCTGTCAGCAGACAGAATGCGTCTGCACGCCAAGTACATTTTTCCGCGATCACCGCTTCGACCCAAAAGAAGACTCGAGTGCAACTCAAAAACATTTTACCTGTGTGTGTCCGTTGATGAGCTTTCAAATGAGAAGACTTGGTGTACACCTTCTTGCAACCTAAAGAAAAAAAAAGCTCATTAACATCAAAATGCCGTCCTGTCACTTGGATATGAGCTTTTAATAGGAGCAAGACTCACCTGGAACATCACAGTGGTGAATCCGCCGTCTCTCCAGATCAGGATTACACCTCCGGTTGCTCTTAAATAGAGCCGACTGGGCCAACACTGGGGACATTGGACCAGCACCAGGTGCCGTCTGAACTGGTGTCAGTGTTGGACGCTGCACTGGCACAGGACCTCGACTTTGGACTAATCCCACACTGGAATTCTGGTCTGGGTTTTGGATTGGAGGGACACTAGAAGTTTGCCCTGGATTGACAGGATTATGGGTGTGAAAAGTTATCTTGGAGGCGATGCTGGCTTCATAGGAGGGAGGTGGGGACAGATTGTGGAGGAGCTCCTTCCCCCTGTCTGGACTGGAGGGCTCAGAGTTCGGCGGAGAAGGTGGCAAATAGGTCGGCCTCTGCTGATGTCGAAAACATTCATTGTGACTGCCCGTGGGTTTGGCAGAATTCTGCAGCGGGGCTACTTGGACGTTTCCCATGGGAAGACCTAACGGGGCCATGGGGATGGAGTTCAGCTGCGACCCATGAACAAGCTGCTCCATGTCAGAGTTCAGCAGCTGAAACAGGGGAACATCCTGGAAGTCTGGCACTTCCTGCTTGATGAAAAAATTCCCGCTAGCGGCGTCGGCCGCACTGAAAACACCTGGGTACTCTGGGAGTGTTGGTGGCACCCCGTTGCTCTGACAGGTGGCGTGCATCAGAGAGTGTGAGGGCTCCGTTTTGATCTGTCTCATAGTCCTGCAGAGACCGGGATGCAGGTATGTGACGTCAGGAAGCAGCAGGCTCATGTTGACACTGTAAGGAGGCGCTAAGTCCTCGGTGAAAGGCTGCTCGAGCATCAAAGAGCCGTCCCTGCACAACATTTTGGAATTTACTACGTCCTGTGGGTGAGACAGGTAGCTGTCCATCTCTGATTTACCCTGAAAGACAAAAGAGAGGCAAATAATCAAGTCAGCCATAGTCAAGTTCTGTCACTTAACAGATAATTGATTCAGGCTCTCTCATTGGTTATTGGTAGGGCTGCATGATGTGGTAAAAAAATCATGTTGCAATTATGTTGACATAAATCATGACTGAGATATGATTAGGACTGCAACTAACAGTTACATTTAATTGTTGCAAGAGGCTGAAATCTTGGAGTGGAATTTTCACTTCTTTTTACTTTAAAAATCACTCAAACCAACTAATCGATTATCAAAATAGTCCGCGATTAATTTAATAGTTGACAACCAATCTATTGTTTATTGGAGCTCTAGATATGATTCATGATTAAAGCGAATTAATTTTCATTTTCACAAAAAAAAAAAAAAGAAATCTGTCAAAATCACAATGATGTGACATTTGTTGGGGTCTGTGTCAAACAAACATGTTCTCTTACACCTAAAGAACAAGATTTATAGGCCAAGGCATCTCAGCACTGCAGTGTGTCGTTTAAAGGATGTTTTGACGCACATTTTGTCTTTTTCAAAAAAATACATTGAGACCATATTGCGATTTTGATCATATTGAGATGAATTGACAGTGTATTCCTTGGTTTGTAGAGGACTTAGGTGAATGTATTTGGCGGGAGATTTGGATTTGTTTATTGTTTTCGATTAAAAATCATCAATGCAATTTCATATCATTTTGGAGCAATATTATGATCATGTCTGTGTACAAAAAGTTGGATAAGCAGATAATAAACACCCAAAAAGCTTAATGACAACACTTTCTCAGTAAGTTCACTGAGGACTAACTACAACCATAGTTAGTTTTGATGCTCTCCACATTGATTTTACACTCATTCTGCCAAACAGCTTGACGTGCTTCACTTAAACCTGAACCCTGAATGTGCAGCCTTAAATATTGGTGTAAAATCGTTGATTAGATTAGATTAGATTAGATTCAACTTTATTGTCATTGTACACAGTACAAGTACAGAGACAACAAAATGCAGTTAGCGTCTAACCAGAAGTGCAAAAAGCAGTAAAGTGCAGAGTATGTACAGTATAAATAGTGCAAGACAGATAATGCAAAAGCGGTTTAGTTTAGATTATTTCGGTCATTTTCCAATTTATAAAATGCAAATACACTGGTAGATAGACAATAAATTAACTTTCTAGCTTCAGAAAACAAAACAAACAAAAACAAATAAACAAAATAGGAATAAAAAGGTGTAGGCTGAAGCCTTAGCTTATTACACCTACCCTTTAAACATTAATTATATTTTGTCAGCTGCCTTTAAATTATACAGTTCAATTTAAGAAAGTAACAGCAACTAAGAACATACACATTTTACACACAAAAATCCCAAACTCATCTTATGTACACACTGATGTTCATACTTCTTTTATATTTGTTAATCACCTTGTGTTCAAATCATTTTTTAAAATCAATTGTGTGTATTACACTCTTTCATTTCAAAAGACTAAGTATAAACAGTAGAATAGCACGAATTTAACATGGACCCTGAACGCCTCAGTGGTTTTCTGCTCTTGTGTTTTGTATTATTCTTATAAAATGATAACTCCAGACCTGCTGCTGAGCATGAACACTGACCAGAACTACCCACCATTCTCCACTGATGGTGAAGCATCTGACCAAACTCCCTGTTATGAACACATTTGGGGCCTGCATGCACTTGCGTACACACCGCCACATTAAAGACGCCAACGCCCCCCCCACCCTCACCCCCACCCTCACCCTCACAGGCAGCAGACGCCCTTCTGAAAACGCTCCAGCAGCCGAAGCTGTTTGTTAATACATGGCTGAAATTAGACCATCCAGTTGCTCTGCAGCGCTGCCGCTGCTGCTGCTGCTGTGCATCTCTTCCTCCCAAGTTTGCGGGAGCTTGTGCAACCTCTCACATCCCCCAGCCGTGCCCTGCTTCTTGCGATTCAAACCCAGTCAATGTCAGCATCACATTCGGCTGCACAGAGCGATCTCAGTCACGTGTTGGGACAGTAGCTGTGAATATTACAGCAAACAAAACACACAGGCCCTTCTCCCAGTGATCGGCTCACATCTTTCAATGAAAAAGCAGCCTGTTTCGCTCTGATCAGCAACATCCACTCTTCCCACGTCAAACCGGCAGGTATCGGTAAACGGTGTGATGCTGAGAGGCAGAAGAAGAAGGGGAAAAAAGGGCAATCTCTTACCAAATTATAATCTTGAAAGGAGGAAGTTCCCGGGATGGCATCCCTCGTGTTACAGAGCACTTGTCCATGATCTTCACCCCTCAGACCGTCGGCTGTCAGCGGCGCAGCGCTTTTACGGAGAAGCTGCGCGTCCTGCCCCGGAGCGACCCAAACATTATTCCTCACGGCGGCGGCCATAAAGGCAGAGGTGACTGTCTAACTATCCGAAATCTTTCACCAATAAATTAAGCATAGGTGTACCTTTTGTTTTTTAGACAACAATCTGTACGAGCAAAACGAGCCAGCTGTCAAACGTTCATTCTGCCTATTTTGCGCTGGCTCGTCAAATTACGCAACGGCGTGGATTGAGCGCGTCTGCAGGGCGGGGCTGAACATGTACAAAATAAACAGGACAAGCGGGCGATCAGGATACGCCTCGTGTAATGAATACTGGGGTTGTATGATGAGGTGAAATGGCTGAGGGTTAGAAATAACACTGAACGCCCCAAACACGTGGGGACAAAGAGGCGATTATGGAAGGTGAACGTGTCAAGTAATTGAGCAGTTTACTCACACACTTCAGAGTAAAGTGAGCCACTGGTTTGATCGGTGCAGTATCCCTCAGGATCGTGTTGGACAGGCTGAGACTGATTTAACTCTCACATGACACGAAAAGTTCAACTAGAATATTCTTTTATTTTAGTCACATTTTATTACAAAGGTTGATTTGGGTTGATTTTGACCTCTAAGACCTGTAAGAACAAACCCACACTGATGATATTTCAGTGTGTCACCTGCCACCCCAGTCAGTCAAGTGAGTGCAATTTTTCCTGTCAGTTTTCGATGCACTTTTCTGATCTTCTTCAGAGCCTCCAGCACGCTTGGGTCCTGGTGTGGCATGTTAAAAACGCCACTGCAGTGCAGCTGTCTGTCAGGACTGCATACTTGATGCCAACATTCCTGAGCCAGCAGTGAAGCCTGCACACACATACACTGGCAGGGGATGTTTCCATCAAAATAGCTCAGCATTTCAATCAAATGCATGGTGTGCCACTCTCAGATTCAGCGCTGATGATCTGCGCTGAACCTGCCTGCAGTTGTCGTAACTATGCCCTTTAATAAACCAAGCTAAGCTGCGAATGCTGCGTTCGTGTGCTTATTTTTACTCCCTGCACACCTTTCTGTCGTGACCTTGTAGGAACTCTGACATATGATGTTTTTATCTTTCCATTCCTGTTCTTTACATCCTTGGATATACTCTAGATTTCTGGCTCAGCAGTGACAAAGAATCAGTAATCCAACCTCCAGCCCTCTGGAGATCACGGTGACAGCGGCTTTATACCTCAGCTTTAACAAAACAGAACTCACTTGACAAGGTTTAGTTTTTTTCCCACACAGGTGTATGTAATATTACCCCATGTCAATGATATTGCCAGTGCAACATGCTGGAACTGGAAACACTGGTATGTCACAACATTGGCACGGATGTGGACGAGGTTAAGCATCATTACATTATGAAAAAAAAACCCTGTGTGTGTAAAAGGATTGTTTAAATGTGACATTTACTGCCACTCCCATCCATGTTTGTCTTCAGGCAGTTTCTGTCCTCTTATTAAAGTGTTGTAACTGCACCCACTGTAGGCTTGACTGAGCACGTTTTAAATGTGAGTATCTGTGAGGTTAGATAAGGTCATGTGTCAAACCTAAACATAGTGAAAAGGCTGTAGATACAGTATATGTTACTCAAAATACATTATTTTTTCACCATTCATAGACTGATTCATACAATATGTTCATCCACTACTTTTTGTTTGGGGGTTTGTAAATGACACCACATTGCTGTCCAGGCCCCTCGGCTGTGAGCCTCAAACACCAAGTCTTCCCCCCCTCATAAATACGTAGGAGGATCAGGGCCACGTCTGAACAAATTCTTGATTTCCGACTCTTATGTTCTTAAATTCTAAGAATTCTTTTTTCCTAACTATTGGACAATCAGCTTTCTCCATAAGGGGTTGTCAACTCTGGGATACTTTACCAACTGAAATCAAACTAATTCCAGATATCAAATCCTTTAAGTGCTGATTAAAAGCAAACCAGAGCTTTACCTGTATTTTGCTGATTGTGCTCTTGATGTCAGGTGTATCTGTGATGTGTGTTGTAGTATGTGTTGTTAATTGTACGTCCATATCACTTGTGTTCTGTGGTTTTTATGATACTGACCACTGGCAGTTTTATATTTTAATCACGCTTTACATGTAAAAGCCCAACCAGGGACAAGAGTTAAAAAAAATAACAACACCTATCTAACCTGACATCAGTTTCACGCTCTGTATTGGAACAAACTCAAATTACATCTTCCTTATTAAATACAATTTAATTAAAACTCAGAACTTAAATCAGTTTTTTAGCTTTAATTAATGAATTCATTTATTTATTTTTTGCCCTAATTGTCTTCTGCACATAGATCTCTAGACATAGACACATATAAACTGTTTTATAAAAATCTTACGTCCTTCTCCTAATTTGCTTTGTTTGTTTAAATTGAGATCTCATTTTATTGACCCAGTTTAACTTATGTTTAACCTTCTGTTTTCTGTGTTATCCTCTTCCTGTTACGCAATTTTGTAATGTAATTTTTAAAAATACATTATTTATAAAAGTTAATATCATAATGAACTATTATCAGATATTGATCAGTTTCTACTTAATTTAATCTGATTATGTTTCGATATTGTTAAGGACGCCACACGCAAACTATTAATATAATCAGAATCACCGAGAAAATGCTCACATATTCATATTTTTCACGACCCAGTAAAAAATCCAAAACATATTCAAATGACTGCTGATCAATTAGGAGCTGACTGATTTGCCTGTCATGTGCTGACCTTTCAAAGTGCAATCTAAATCCATGGATGTCTCAGCTCCAAGGGGAGCAACTGTCATTCTTGGCCGTGGCTCTTCCTGTACAGCGAATGTGAGCCGAGCCCTCCTCCATATCCCCCGTATTAAAACCTCACAATATGCCCAACAACTGCACAGCGGAGGAGAGAGAATGCACGGTATGTGCTTACAGCATCACAACTCCTCTCTCGTCTCACATGGACTAATATGGCCAAGCCAAGAGGGGATAGGACAATAAACACATGTAGCACATTGCTACTGTAACCAGAGTGTGTTTTTTTATTTTGAAAGGGTAAAATAACTTTCAGCAAGAGGGTTGGTTTATTTAATGTGCACTGCTTGAGAAACTGATACGACTAATAATGTGCATATTTGTGTGCAGCGCTCTTATCTTTGTTTATCTATTAATTTTCTGTTTATTATCTTAAACGTAATGATATTCAGTGTAACACAAGTAATACAAATCTTAAGCTCTATATATAGTCTGTCTTCAAGCAGGTGCTTGGCACTCCCACCAGAGGGCAATGGTCAGCTGCAGTGGAACTTCGCTCGTGCATTTACGTACTGAAGCTTTGTACTGCTGAACCATCAAAGTAACACTGTTAATGCATTCCTGTTTTATATTGTGTATAATTACCTTCTACAGCAAGTGAGTGGAAACAGCAATGTGATGCTTTTTTATGCAATCAGTTGACACTTTCATTTAGTGCTATTAAGATTTGTTTTTGTCTGAAAGTGTTTTTTATGACACATGCAAGTTCATTTTTAAAAACACCGATTGTTTCCACTATAAATTAAAAGCTTGGCGTGTGTATTGACACAAGGACGATTACTTTAAAAAGCCTGCTTGATATGTATTTCCTTTGACTTTCCATATTCTCTTTAAAACCTCGAGTATAAGCACTCAGAATTATAATTTATTTGATGTCTGTTTCACAAAGCCTGCCCTTGAAAAAAAAAAACAGAATCAATAAATTCTTCTTTGGCTTTATTATTTCGTCTCAAGTTTGGCTGTGTTACAAGCTTGGCTTGTTGACTCCGTGCAGCATTTATCTGATCTGACACAGTTTCATTAGGCATTAGTAATCATTTCCATAGCACACAACATTAGAGTACTCCTGTTTGTAAAACAGCAGATGAGGCTAATGCCGTCCTCTGGGGAGAAATTCAATATAATTCGTTAATTAAATGGAATAATTTAATTACAGTAACTTAGAAAGCATTCATCAATATAATTGTTTCTGGAGCCACCATTATAATTGAGGTTTAAGTGAAAACAAGTCCGTTTCTAATGTTGGTAATGTGCTGACATAGTTCTCCCACCCTCCATTTGTTCCTCTCTCTGATCTTCCACCATGCCGTTTCTCCACAGTGTTTTCGTTTGATAGCCAGCCATACCACATCAGCAAGACCAAAACATTTATTACAGCCATTTAATTTAACCTCTCTACAGGCACGGACAAGAAGACAGAGATGATAGCACAGCCGCACTGAAAGACTCTCGCTGTTCGGCTTCTAATCTGATCCTCTCTGTTGCCCTTTCATAAAGACACCAGAGTATTACCCTGACTCCAAACATACCTCTGCCATTTAAACTGTCTTGGATTTCAGCACAAAGACGACTAAATAGAGTCCAATTCATTCTTCAGGGCCCAAATAATAAAACATAATTTTAGTCTAATCTGCCTAAGGAATGTCCTCTGTTTGAAGTTGACAGTGCTCTATCTTCTGGGAGGAATAATTGCCTTTTGAGTACAGCAGGAGAGGCCACTGAGGTAAGCCTGTCGAGGGTCTGCACCTTACAGGTGTGCCCTTGGACAGACAACCTCCTCGTTGTTCTATAGAGACACAGAGGGAGAGAGAGGGAGAGAAGGGGGGAAAGCCAGACTGAAAGAATTCATCTGCCAGTTGAAACTTTACAAGGCACCGGCACAGCAGCTCCACTCTGCATTCTCAAATCACCGTGTGGCTGAAGTGGAGTGAACAAAGACACACTGATCTGCTGTAATTCCTCCTGTCTGATGCAGCTGACAGACTCTTGTCGTTAAAGTTTTATCATTTTGTTGGACAAGTTTTGTGAAATTGACCTGCTTGTAATCTGCTTGATTTGGACAACTGCATTCATGACGAAGTTATGGACAGCCTTTGTCCAGAAATGTAAACGGCACTCCTCATATAGTGCAGGCTTTGTGTGCTCACAGGAGCACGTTTCAATACATGAGCCATTGACATCCTGCGTGGCCATTGATTATTACGTTAAACATTAATTTCCCAATCAAGTGTAGCTATTCATCGGTGATATGAGGTAGTTATTTTTGAAGCCCTCTTTCTAAGACAAACTGAAGCTCTGCTTCATTTGTCAAACTTCTCCCTGCTTTTTAATGGAGCCTATTAATTGAGCAGAGAAATCTGTCCCTTTCTGAACATGGCATTGAAAGCTGCTGAACAGCTGTCCCAGCTCTGGAGAATCATATGGAAGAATGCATTATCGGCCTTGTTTGAATATTCCCTTAGATTTGGAATAATCAGGCAGCTATTCAGCAGTGAGATGGCCACGCACAGATGCCAAAGCACAGCTGAGGGGAGCACAACGGTGTAATGCCACACAGACACACACAAAACCACCGGCATGAAAAACGTGAATAATGCAGGTGTGCTTTATTTCTGTATAGTGTGCTTATCATACATAATAGCCAAGACGCTTTCTTTCAGTCCTTTTATCTCCCTTTTTCCCTTCCTTCTTGCCTTGTTCAAGGTGATCCTCGCTTTGCATATGGCTGATTAATCTTATTGCACAGTAGCTAACATTGATCACAGAAATGATTAGAAATGCATTAGTCAGCAAACTGTTTGGAGTGGTTGGGTTTAAGTGCTAGTGCCAAGCCATTTTCCATAGGTGTCCATGTTTTTAATTTTGTTATATAGAATTTTGCAAATGGATGCATGCATGCCGCCCAAATACAGCATCAAAGCTTTAATGCTTACAGACATAATTTAATCTCCTAGATGGCAGGCCTGATGGACTGTGTAGAGAAGGCATCCCTGCTAAATTCATTATGCTAAAAGTTGCTAGATCTCACGAGCTGATGAGAGAGAGACAGAGGAGCATAACCCGTGTTTTGTATTTAGTGCTGTATAAGATATCCTGGCTCTGCATTGCAATGTTGATGAAAGCAGACTGTCCTCGATCAGGGTGTTTGCACTTTTTTACCAGAGAGCTGTCATCAAGTTACAAAAGTGGACGGTACCGACTTCAGCGTGGAAAACATAACCTTAGCCATAATGTGATATTTAGTCTGAGGATAATAATCCAAATATCAATCACATATAGTAGACAACCAGTGCTGGAGAGTGAATAAGGACACTGAATATAATAAAAAAAAGGCTTTTAATAATTATACTTTTTCCTCCAATTTCATTCCATTAAAGGTGCAGTATGTAGACTTGGAAAAGAAATTCAAACTCAGTGAGCATTTACAATATTAATAAGGTAAAAATACAAACTCAGAAATATTTATTTGATGTATTTCTATAAGTGAAGAAACAAGCCATCCTCAGAGGGTAATAAGACTCCCCAGAACATTGTTTGATGTGAAGCGGGGGGACGCTTGGAAGGGTCCTGCAAATATAAACAAAGTAAAACAGTATGAAACGTTGTTGTCCTTTGAGGACAGTTTGTTTTTCAGTTTATTCAGTCATGAAAAATCAATCAATGCAATTTTTTTTTCAATGCAAGATTTTTTCCCAAAACTACACAGTGCACCTTTAAGATAAAACTTTATTGATTACCAAGAGGTGGGAATTCACAAGATATCCAACAGATCATCTCTAAAGTAGTTAAACAACCATTACCAGCTGCAACATTAAAGTGATGACTTAATAGTGCATTAATAAATATAATTCAATGATATAATCTGCATTATTCTGAAATATGTCATTCTGCAGAGTGAGTACTTTTACTTTTGGTACTTTAGATATGATTTGATTCTAATACGTTTTAGTTTTACGTAAGTTAACAATTTTAAATCATGACTTACTTCCACCTCTGTTGACCACATACATATAGTATAACACAGTGCTAATGTGTTTAAAAAGTGACACTGCCACCTAGTGAATTAACTTAAGATGATCTGTTCATTCATTCTTGAAAGACAAGCAACTCTATCCATCTGCACTGGAAACAATCTTGTTCTTTTATTCCTGCAAAATAAAAGTAAAATGCAGAAACCCCTGCCTTCATCCCAACACACTTTTTGAAGCCATTCTTCATTTTGCCCTGACCTCACTGACTGCAGCCCCTCCTCCTCCCTCACAGCTCAGACGCCTCCTTTAATCATTAAACAAAGTCTTTCTTTATTCAAGGAATTTTCTTTTCTTCTTCTGATTGCAGTGGTAAAAGAAGTTCAAGTTCAATTCATTTTTAGCTTTTATACTTACAACAATTTGGTATGCAAGAACATCCATACCAAAGCTACATTAAGTTGGGTTCATTATAGTGACATTCCTTTGTAGAGGTCATAGGAGAATGTGAGAAGGAAAATAATTATTCATAGCAACATTTTCCAGGTACAAAACAAGAAATTGTGGTCAGTTTACTGACATGATATGGCATATTGAAGGTGACAAAATCAGAATTTAAAATATATCATCAATCACCCTGCTTAAGTAAATAGCTTTATTCAATTTTCAAATCAACAAAATGTACTTGATTACTTAGCAAAGGGGCACCTTTACAATTAAAAAGCATGGCATCCCTTCAACAGCGGAGGTGCAAACTCATAAGGGTCCCACCAAGACAACTCTTGCCACATGTTCAACACTCCCTATTAAAAACCTGGGGAAATTAATGAGCTTCCATTGGCACCCTCACAACAAAGGGATCTATAAAGCAGCCTTAATGTTCTCGGGGAAACTTTACTCTTCAGTAGTTCCCAATCAACCGGTAGCAGCAGATTTGGTTTTATTTCCCTTGTAACCCACAACGGGGGCTAAAAATGCTACTCACTGCATCTTTACATAAATGTAATCCTTGATTGAAATTGCTGTAAGCTCATTCCCAATCAAAGATTTGTCAATAATTAACCATGTTGGCTTGTCAAAATCTCATACTGTATAACTACGCTGTATATCTTTAAATAAAAGCTGAGCAGTGTGCTTTCAGAAATCTATAAGTGTGTCTACCATTCAACATTTATTTGTTGTTTATTCACTCTACTAAAAGCAAACCCAAATGGGGTACATGGAGAACAAAACCCTCTCATGTTGTGCGCATCGATTCGTACTTTCTACCTGCTTGTACACAATTAAGAACACTTAGGAATCAAAGAGCGCAGAGGTTTGCAGAAAGGTATTAATTAGAACTTTATTTATGCAGATGCCTTGTAAATTTGCATAAAAAGCAATTCCACAGATGGGTTTATGGCAGTAATGACTGTTCCAGTCTGCAATAAAACATCTGCTTAATCACAACAGAGACAGTCAATGGCTGCTGCGAAAAACAGCCTGTCCAAGTACATCTCAAAGAAAGTAGTGAGGTGAGGAGATGGCGTGGACGGGTTAGGTGAAAAAAAAAAATGGTAAAGAGATTTAGGGGGAAAAAAACCTGTTCAAAAGCAGCGTTAGTTAAAAGAGAAGCACTTCTCCCAAACATTTGCTGGTGGTACTTTGAGTGCTCTGATGTTGAGAAAAATACCCTTATCGTGTTGGCAGAACAATCCACTTACTGTGTCTAAGAGAGGAGAGAGTTTCGTTCCAAGTCAAGCCAAGTCTTTGTCTGCGTGTGCCAACTATTTTGAAAATATTCCACTTTGTGTCTTTTTAATCCACGAGAGCCACACACAGATACGAGCTTGTGTGCACAAACACACACACACACACACACACACACACACACACACACACACTCACACACGCACACACTCACACACACACTCGCAGCAGTGTGGCTGCAAGGTCACTCCAAGTATTGATAAATCACCCAGCTGTGATTCCCTCCTGACAGCTCAAACTAACATCAAGCTGGATGGGGGAGAACAAAAGACCATCAAGCGGCCCTTTTCCTGACACTTTTATTCAATCACGGCCAGATTGCTTACGACAGCACCAGCAGCTGTTTCGTCTTCATCTTTCCCCATTTGATAAAGCGTGTCAAGTCATATTTCTGTAAGTACTTCACCTCACCCCATACTGTGCAGATCCGCAGCGATTCGGCATATGCACATTCCACATGAGGGGATCGTCAAATGGGTCAGGGAGTAATGACACCCCTCTGAAGGTCGCAGCACACTGGTGTGGGGGGTGGGAGCAGGTAGGTGGGTGGAGGGGGGTGGCGGCGATGGGGGGGGGGCGACGACAAAGCAACAAGCTGAAGGTCAAAGATAAGAACAGCCGCAGAGATATCTAAGATAGCCAGCAGAAATTAAACAATGAGGGAAAGGCAGTGGGGCTTTGATTGTGTGATTGTGTTGTTTAAGAGAGAAGGGGGGGTGGTTGTCGTTGGTGCTTGGGATTGTTATTTTGGGATCACCATCCCATTCAGAGCTCTTCTGTTGACCTTGCTCCTCATGGGATGGAGGTCTGTGATAGGACGGAGAAATATTGCAGATGTCTATTGTTTGTTTGTGATCAGACATCGGCCCCGGACAGAAATGAGATTTCCATTTCGCGACTGCCTTTTAATGTTTACACTTAGATTGCCTTTACAGGCTCTGCTTTCCTGTGCGGGTGTCTGATAACAATTACAGGTGTTTGAGTTTACTGTAGAGGGGATGAATGCCATATTTGAAAATAACGATTGCAACCAAGAATAAAGAACTGTGCACTGCTTAGCTCCGATTATTTTCATGCACTTTTTGAGGTTTATAAAGGAACAGTTCGCCCCCAAAAGTGAAAAGCAGTCATTAGTTACAGCCAAAACCATTGTTTTTTTAACCTTATGTTAGCAGTTAAGGTTTCTACAAACCAAGGTAGAAACGTCCAAACGTCCAAGGTTGACATTTGTTCCTATCCGTGGCTTTTCATGTTCACTTTATATGCTTATTAGCTGACTTTCAAAATGTGAGTCAGAGAAGATGGTGGTGGCATTATTACAAACCACAAGACAGCAGGTGACAGCAGTTTGACTCTGTGGGGAGATTTCCAGCTGCTTTTGTGGCGACCAAATCAGGTTGACTATTTTAAGCCTAACCATGATGTTTTCCTAACCCTAACCAATTGGTTACTGTGCCTTAACCTAAGCAGGCCATAAGCACAGCACTGTGACGAGAGAGAGAGAAAAAAACTGAACCTACACAATGTAGTGAAGCAACATAAAGAAAACATTAAGTATTAACTTATCTGTGATTCTGAGCTTACTTGTATTCTGATGATTGAGTTGAGTACCTATTCATGATAACCTGCACAAAGCTTCACTTGCACCAACATTCTGAAAAAATGAACATAAATATTGATGTTGATAAAAAATACAGATACAGCACTTATATGGACAGAAATAGCTTTACCTGACTGGACAATCTAGCGAGTATCAAACCTCCATCGTACATCATCTGAACAAGAGTCACACCACTAGAACCTGTACTGTAGCTCTTGAAAACTGTGTCACTGGATGATTCAGTAACACACCTGTTCTAAGTCAGACTTCTTCGGGCACTCCATCTGAAATGTGTCTCAGGATCACCTCTTCAGCATCTTTCCTCTGAAAAAAAAACAAGATCTTCCAGGTCTGATGCTATTTTGGCCAGAGTGAATGGCCACCAGTTCCGTGGAAAAAGAGACATGTAAATCAGGTGGAATGTAGGAGACGCTCGTATCAAAAATGGGACAGCTCACTCCACTCAGACTTGGCCTGGCTCCCAGGAATGCAGTTAGCTAGCACACAATCACTGCCTATTCACGGTGGCACAGCTGCTGTGGACATATGTTCCCCACCAAAGGAGGAGGACATCAACCAGGCACACCTTGAACAGGTTAGCAGATGAATGGCGTTCAGTCCTTTGACAGTCTGCCCTCGTCTCGTTGTATTTTCCCTTGCTCAACAAATAAGTTCCTCTCCAGTGTGGCCTAAACTTTTCCCATACATTCATCCGTGACAAACTGACTGCCTAAACATGACAGGAACAATATTGTTTTGTGTGTGTTGGGTGACACAAGTCAGTGAAAACTTCTGTAAATCAGAAATCAGTGACATTGCTCAATCATTTAGAGTGTTTCAGAAGGACAATGAAGCTCAAGGAACAGTAATAAGGAATATTAATAGTGAAAGCGCATACAAAGACTTTTTTCCTCGCCCTCAGCAAATGACCATATGTGAGAGAAAAGATTACATTTATTCATAGCTGTCTTTCATCAAGAAGCTTAAAACCCAAACTTCGAATGTAACCCCAAATTATATGCATATTGGGCTGACCTCTTTCACCCTTTTTTCTTAAAGCCATAGAGGAGGTGTGATATGCAAAAACCCGCAGATCCTTCAGCTCATCATTTAGACGGTTTCAGCACTTTTGGTTTTCCAGCCGTCCAAGGGTGATCACGTTAGCCACTAATAGATAAAGAAGAGGCTCCCCCATTAGCATGGAGGTCATATGTAAAAATTCTCAAACCTTGCTGTCATTGCAGTCAGAGAGAAAAAACAATGTGACTTACACTCGAAATTCACTCGATGCAATGTCAAACACTCTGAATTGTCACACAGAGAAAGCGCTAGATAACTGCAAACCATTCTCACATTATCCATTGTTAACACTCGTGCTTTTGTCACCCATCTCTGCAGCTATGACCTATTAGCTTTAGTGAAGTGCTCTGAGGCCGCGGAGCCATGTGAAGGTTGTTCACCCATCCAACAGGGCCATTTACAGGAGAGAGGCCCCAGAGCCGAGCCGCAGCAGCTCTCTAATGACTCTATCAGCTACACTGATGGGAGCAAATGGCACCCAGAGATTTCAACGCATTCCCTGAGCGTGCATTACATTTGCTCTCCTTATTTTCGTTATTGTGTTGTAATGGTTATGCATAGGTATGCATGTAAGGACATTGTAAAACATTTGAAATTACACCGAGCAATATCAGGTCTTTACACATTCAGCAACACGCACGCCAGATGTACTCTAAAGTGAAAAGAGTATGATGCCATTGCCAGCTCAAGTTGCTAACACATCTTCAAACGATCTTTTAGCTCTTTAACCTAAATACAACCTTGGTATAATTATTGTGATTTCCAAGGGAAGCTGTGCCGATCTCGCATCTCAGTCCAACAATTACAGGAAACTATGTGTAAGATAAAAACAGAATATGTGCTTCCCCTTTGTGAGAGATGGTGCGAAGTCACAGGAGTATTCATTAAGGCCTTTGTGTCCTGTTTGAAATAGTGCTGTTAAAGGCTTTAGCTGTGGGCATCTCTCTGGAAGAGATATAATGATCCTCCAATTAGAGACAGAATCATGAGACCTGTTTATTAGTCCTAATTCATCTCCTCATTGTGCTGAGCATATCAAATACCACAGAGGAAAAAAAAAATCAACAATTTGCCCGCCATAATTACAGATCTATTAATAGTTTCACAACAATGACAAGCAAAGCTATTCACATCATTTTCTATAGTCAAGAACCGTACTGCACCACTGTCAATGTGTCCATTAAAGGCTGCGTTTATACCAGCTCAGTGACATCTTGCATTTCAAAGACAACTCTGAGCCTCTTCAGATAAATTACACTTTTTCATTAACTAGAATGCTTTGGGTATTATTAATTCTAAATGGATTTTCAGACACCTCTCTACATTTGTAGCTTATCATACAATAGCAGGCTTTTGTGGCTGTAAAGGTATTTTCCATTAAGACCAAGAAGGTGAAAAAAAACCCTGCAATGCATTGTTGAGGTTTCTGTTGCAGCAGTCTAAAGGCAAAAAAGGATACAACATAAAATGACAAAAGAAAATCCCGATACTTAACATGAAATACGCAAGCAAACGTTCCACACGGCCCGAGACGTGTTATTATTATTCAACAGTTCTAAAAGGTGATAAATGAACACAAAATGAACAGAAAATTCTGACTGGTGACCCTTAGATACATGCAGGTGATCTATATTACACAAACTAATATTCTGAGTCTACACACAAGTAGGCACTGGGTCTAAACTCTTTGGTTTATCGCATGAGGAAAATGTAGTTTATCTTTGTGTGTTGTGTGTGTAGACACTGATTAAACTAACTTAGTCAACTGATTCACAAGTTTTAACTTTTCGCCTGCACTCCATCAGCTTTAAAGGTCCAACGATATAAATTTGTACAAAATCTCTCATTACTTTATTGTCAGTATCCAGCCAACCTTTCACTAAGTTAGGCTACAACACTTTTTTTCACACAAAATATAATGGTAGTGTGAGTGTAGGGTGGCATTTTCTTTTAGGCTCCCATAGTAGAATATGTCATGGTAGAAATAAGCATCAAAGTTTTAGCCATGGTATACAGTAAATAATAGAGCATAGTGAACATTGTTTTTCAGTTTAGCTGACACAGTTTACCCACTTCTTATTTTACCACTACAGCCTTGAATACAGTAACATTAAATACATGTACTGTATGTACTTTACGTTAGGCTGCATGTATGTCCATAACCTGTCTACAAGCCACTCAAGTACAGTGCTTAAGTACAATTTTGAGATACTTGTACTCATATTAAAATGTTCTGCTACTGTATACCTCCACTCCACTACAATCTGGAGGCAAGTGTTGTACTTTTACTCCACCACAATTGTTAGAAAACGTTAGATAGGCTACAAGTTATTAGCAGGTGGAGCCAAAGTAGTGTATTTTTTAATTAATGTATTTTATTGGCAATCACAGTTTTAAAAAACACATTCTGACAATCAGAAAATGCTTAATATGTGATAACTGTCCCAACTGTACTAATTGTACAAATGTAGACATATGCATTATTTTACTTTCACTTGTACTGTATCATAAGGTTTATCAACAGAAAATAACTTTTAAATCCTACATAGACTAGACCTAGAATAACAGATACTTTTTTTTTTTTTTTTTAGACTTTTACTCAAGTATTTATTCATGTGGGTGACTTTCACTTTTACCAAACTAATAGTCTATTTCAACATGAGTATGTACTGTATGTATGTAAGTATGACTTTGGGTAGGCTACTTTTTACAGCACTGTCTGCAGGTCATGGTCAGAATCTGAATTAGCAGTGACAGAGATAGCCTGTACTCAGTGGCTCAAAAGTTGCTGTTCTGCCTAATAAGGTAAAGTAAACCAACTTACTGCATGTTGGCTGTCCTTTATTGTGACCTGTGTCATCTCATACTGGCCTCTCCACCACTGTGGCGTGTGATGTACTGTTAACCACCAGATCATTCAAAGATGAGCCAGCAGAAGATGAGCTGGCAGTGACGGACTATCTCAGTTCTGAGCACGGACGTTACATTAAGGTTGTGAGCTGCAGCTCCGGCGGCCATCAGGCACAATGCTTCACCGAAGTGCGCAAGAGGATGCGCATTTGCGCGTGCGGTAAGAAATGAATTAATTAAAACCTCGAAGTCAGTTCGCAGTTTTGCACATCCGCTTCCCTCGTCTCAAAGTCTATGAAGTTTTTAAATTGGTTTTCGGTTAAATGCCTGAAATAAGGTATGTGGTTACCACAGGCTTAAGACATTTACAAGTTTTCTTCTACGACATAAAACACATCATTAAATGTCCCACAGTTTAATTATAAAACGCTCTTGTGTCTTTAAAACGGTGTTTGCTAACAAGTGGCTAAATGACAAGGGAACCAGCGCGATGCTAACTTCCGGGTTAGCCTACATCGCCACACCTCTCTGTTGGTCCATCCAGATATTAATGGAAGAATTATAACGTTATCTTAGAAACCTTAGCTTGTCTTACCTTTAAAAGTATCCTCTTAGTAAATGGCAGAAAAGCTCGGCCACTAGAAAATGTTAGTTTGCTAAAGGCTATAGTTAGCTGCCCACTAACCTTGAGGTGAAATGTAAGGTACTATGTTGCAGATATGTTGTTGGGTGGATAAAGCTAACCTAACCTGTTGTGAGAGGGCTGATACTGCATGAAGTACTGTATCAGGCAAGGTACCAACACTTGTATAAGCTCATTAAGTTGTCAAACTTGAGTAATGCAGGCCCTGAATATTGTAAACCTAAAGTGGCATTGTTTTTTCAGGTGGTGGCCTATGTCCTATTTGACTTCCACAAAGTCTGACTTTCTACCTCAAGATTAGGTAAAAATAAAGACTGTGATGAATGCAACACAAAGAGCAGAAGAAAAGCACAAAATGAAGGAGGACCTGCCATGCCATAACTCTGAAACATTCAGGTATGTATGAAGTATTAAGTTAGATGATGCACAGTAAAGTTAGGTATGTTTTCACAGGTTCAGTTGTTTCCTGTTCCTGTTCGCAGTAATGTTAGGAAACAGGGCAGCTTATTCTTGTTATATAATAAAATTCACTGTTTGCTCAGGATGATAAGATGTAAATGTGATGTGATATAACACTGGTCAAAATAAAAAATATTTTACAGTCAGTGACCAGAAAAAATACCCCTTCTACAATATAATGCCATAGCAGCACAAAAGCCCAGTCATAAATCCTAACTTGGTGAAACTTAAAATATAACGTTTTTGTTGAGATTGTGTCAGAGAGGTGTTGATTCACCTTTATGGCTCATGATACTTTATTGGGTGATTATATTTTCACTGGGTGTGATTAAATTACCTCACCACCAACTCCTTCACAGCATCACGGGTTATCCTTTGCCGTGTGGAAAGTAACTGATTTCAGGGTCATAGAAGGTTTGTCAGGATTTAAGTTATTGAAAGTGACATTTGTCAAATATTGCATTGATACCAGTTTTGCAACTTGTTAACAGTAACTTAGTCATTATTAGTGCCACTGTATTGCTGAACCATGGAAATACAGTGGCATGTTAATGGCACATCTGTGATGGTACTGTTTTACTGGTAAAATTTACTGTTGTACTGTTACAATATTGTACTAGTTACTAAAATGCCATTTTGTGATTAGAGCTCGATTTTGATAAAGCAATGAATTTTACATTTAATCCAATTACTTCAGATTAGTTCAAGAAAGAGAAAAATTCAAAAGCACTCTTCTGGCAAAAAGGTTTGAGGTGACACCTGAAGATGCACCGATGTACCATGCTGTTGCTAGCTGCCTAACAAACTAATCTTAGCTCTGTATTGCTTAAAGTTTGATATTGATTTTTGAGAGAATGTCATGATATTATTGGCTTAAATTGCTTGGTTCAAGCCTATGTAAGCTCATGTCATATTTGAAGAAAAAAAATGGTTGGATTTTGATAGAGGGATACAAATAAAGTGATTGATTGATTTTTTTTTTCATGGGAGTTATCGATGTCAAAGAACAGATATTTACTGTGGGTTTGCAGCCCTATTAAGTTAAGCGGTAGGAAAGAGGGTTTTATAAGGGTTAGGGGTCCACATGCACCACAAAATGAAGAATTGTAACATGTCATATAAGGGAAGGGAAGGAAATATCCTAGTTCTTGGTTTTGATGTATAGTTGCTCCTGTTGGTTAAAAACTAAATATTGATATGCTCATGGAAAGCCATTACTGTTGTTGTTTACTGAACTTCAGACATTCATTCATCTTAGCATAGCCATTTTTATTTTGCTTGTAAATAAATATTTTTCCCTTGTGTGTAACTGTCTGCTAGTGATGGACATGTTTTTACGTGTTATGTTACTCTGTCGTAGTGTTTACTTTCTGTCGACTTGCTATGGTGGAAAGTTTAAAATGCTTGGAAGAGTGGAAATTACTTTAGTAAAGGCAATGAAAATACACCTACAGTAAGTGTAAGTGCATTACAGTATAGTGTTTGATATGGGTTTTTACTAACAACTTAATAGGACAAAATGCCTTAAATTTGCAGTGTTTGGGATTATCTGGGCAAAGCAGCTGCTGCACCTTGTCAGTACAGTCCATCCTCTCTTCCTGGATCCAGAATGTTGGCAAGCAGCGCTGATCCCCCAAAACGATGACAAGTCGACTTCAAGTCAAGGTAACACTTATTAAGGCATAATATAAGTTCATGGTTATTAACTTTAGAGAGCAACAATGTCAGTATAGCAGATTTGATACTGTATTCAGTACAGCCATCAAGCCCCAACCCAACTGTCATACACGGGTAACGTTTTCTGAAGAAGAACCTTCGCTGCCGCTTTAACGAATAGTACAGCTCATGACAGTAGATGTAGGGACTGCTGCCAGCTTTTGAAGCTCTGTGGACTGCACCAGCACATCAGTTTCACATGATTCTGGCTTCCTCCTGAACTCCATCATATTACCAGCCAGAATGAGGCCACTTTGTTGGCACAGCAGAGACAATGCGAGGTCGTCTTACTAGAAAAGTTGAACCTGGCCCAGCTCGTGCCACAATGCAATGTAACACCGTCCAGCAATGTAACCTGAACGGGGTAATTCTAAAGTCTACATTGTGATCGAGTTGTAAAAATACAGTCTCATAGTATTATAAACCACTGTGCAGTGTTTTGGCATCTTAGAAGCCTTCAAACTCATCGATCTATAAATCAAATTGGACTTCCTGGATTGTATTTCTCTTCTACTTGCATTTTTTTAAAACAGTGCTGTACTGCCCAGGTCATCTGATACCTAAATTCCAGGAACAAACACACCTCGTATTTGCAAATGGTCTGCAAAAGTTTATACAAAGCTATAATACAGATACACAGTTAAAATGGAAATCCTAGGTCATGCATTATTTGTGAATTTTGGTTGTGTTTGCTGTCAGATTTGACCAGAATGTTTAACAAAGGGCTGGGCGGTATGGCCTTAAAATAATACCACAATATTTTTAGCCTTTGTGGCGATACACAATATATACCTTGATTTTTATAAATGTCTTCAAAAGCACATCATAAATGCTAGGACTGAGTGACAAAATCAAATGCCAGGATGACAATGTTGCAGGGATGACTAGTGTGATCACAAAATATTAACACAATGAGATTTTTGATAAAGAAGAAGTTATGTGAGTGTAATGACTAAATGTGTAAAGACAAGTATTAGGACAGGTGGAACAGTCTAGTAAGTTCAGAAAATGACATCACTTTATGGTCATGCAGCCTTTAAAACCAGGAAGAGACAACACTTGCCTTATCACGATGTTACCATATCCAAAATCTAAGACGGTACATGGTCCCTATATCATGATAATGATATATATTGTTCATATTGTCCAGCCCTAGTTTAACATTTGTCTTTGTTATAATCTTATACAGTGTTAGGGGCTTGAGAGACAGGTTTACCTATTAAAAACTTGGAGATAGTTCTTTAACTTATCCATTCGTTTGGTAAAACTTGATCACATATCAGTGATTACGTCACCTGTAATAATATTATACATAATAATAATAACAATAACTAGAATATATAATGTAAAAGTATTTTTATTTGTTCCATTCTTGTAAGTTTTCCTAGCAATTTATAATAAAAAATGCAGATATATTGCTACTGGATAGTGACTTTAATGTTTTTAATGCCATAGATTTAAATTGTAAAGCAGCTTAACTTGAATTTAGTGTTGTAGTGGCCTTTTTATACATTCATAACATGGTTTGGTGATAAAAGTTAATTATTAATTGGTAGGTTAATTATTCTCACTTACTTTCACAATGTGCCCACTATAAATGTGTTAGGGTAAATAAGGATAAACAAATGCTGATAAAGAGAAACCATGTGTTCAGCAGGCGTCTAAGTGAGATAGACTGAAGCCCTGCTGTCTGTTGGGACAGGGCAGCTCTACTTTGGACAAATTAATCTCCAGTAAAGATGACTTAGATCAACTTTGAAAAACACTAAGATGAAAACCCATAAAATGATTACGAGCCGCGGCCAGAATGACAAGTATTATCAACAAAAATTAATCAGGTGCATCTTTTCATGAACTCAATTAATAATGTGCAACAACGGGGTCTTTTTTCCCTGGAATGAAAATTAATTAGCAGGGGAAGGTCACTCGGAGATGCTGACATCACTCATCAGGCCGCTGTGGCAGTTCTAATTATTTGTCTTCCAGGCTTGGCTGATCAAAAATTATTGCCATACCTGAGCAACATTTAGAAAAAAAGCTTTGTTTAAAGCGCTTTTAATTAGACCTGCTATTTGATTAATGCCGTGTAAGCGCTCAGGATCGGCCCTCTTATCAGCATTTCTGACAAGTTTGCTGGGTATTGTTGTGTGAAAGACGTTTTACTGACACTAACCGACTGTTTAGAATCTAATTCGTTCACTTTAGTTGCAATTAAAAAGCTATTTGCTGCGAGGGCACTTGTTGATATTAATATAGATGTTGTAAACTTTGACAAAGCACTTTGTGTTTATACTTGAAATAAATGTGGCATTAAGTGGTAATGAGTAAATAAACTTGCATTATGTGGATTAGACCTTATAAAGAGTGCAGTCACAAACAACCTGCAATATGACACTCAAACAGTGTTTTTGTGCAGTGAGCAATGTTCAGACTAGTTGCTCCCTGCACATTCTTGGAGGGAGTAAGTGTAGCTCTAGGTTCCCATAATTTATTGCGTTTTTGTCAGCCATAATTAATAACAAAAGACAAAGGTCACACCAAGCCAACATGATTACCCCACCTCTGCCTGATAACATATCTAACCACTACTGGGCCCCGTACAATAGAGAGAAGACTTGTCACAAAGCAGCGTTACGATCAAGGCTTTACCTAGCTCCTGCGTCTTTCCACAGAGTTATTGTGTTGACTCGTTGCCTGAACTATCTTCAACCCTTACTACATCAATTCACATTACCTGCAAATTAGCAAAGTTCTACTTGCAAGCTCACAGTACATTTGATCCAAATAGACTCTAAATGCCATTTCTGTTCCTATTAACCTACGGATCGGTGTGGCAGATATTTTCATGAGGTTGCTGGGGAAAAAACACGAGGCTAATGGCTTGGTTGTGACAGCGCTATTCATGATGATTTATGATTCTGTGTTTAAGTTGATTACTCCACTGCTGACTCGGAATACTATTTCAATTAGTGCACTGAAGGTCACTCCACGAAATCCCTCCATAATCTATTCCTATTAACACTAATGCGCCGAGTATCCATATCTGTTCACCCTTGTTGATTCAAATCATCCCCACTCCTAACGGCCGGCTTGTTTACCAGTTTACTGGTTCGGACGTATCCTAGATGGTAATTTTCTCTCCTCCGTGTATCATTAATGTCTTCAGTCTTGACACATGGCTAGGAGGGACATCTCAATAGAGCTTGGGTGCATTTTTATTGCTTTTATTATTTCTAATTTGTTTTACAGATCAAGTGATATTTATGCTGAATGAAATTGATCCTGAAAGCCCTATAGGCAAATGTGGTAAGATTGTGAGGTTAGAAAGCAACAACCTCCTATTACTTGTCATCATGAGAACCAAAATAGCCTCGGCGTGATCAAAATTTTAGAGGTCTAAATTAATTTTACATCACTTTCGTTCATACTCCCACTCACCCATGCAGAGGAGGAAATTAGCTACC
The DNA here is from genome assembly GCF_965226575.1 of Pagrus pagrus. Classification (NCBI taxonomy): domain Eukaryota; kingdom Metazoa; phylum Chordata; class Actinopteri; order Spariformes; family Sparidae; genus Pagrus; species Pagrus pagrus. Next base: position 22,964,176 of record NC_140193.1, read on the forward strand.
TGTATTTAATCTAATATGTTCCCACTGTAAGCGCTGGTGGACATGATAGACTTAATCAGTTCACACTGAATCAAAAAGCTCACCAGACAGCGCTTAGCGATGAACAATGTATTAAGTTTCAAAGACAGGGTCTCTGAGTTTACCATTAAGAATGGAGGCCTACTTTATTTTACAGGATAAATGACTCCCACCATACAAATGACCTTACTGTCTGATGTAGTTGTTCCGATTTCTACTGAGCCAGGATATAAATCAGGAATAGGCAACGAATTTGCGACGTTGCATATAAGATAAATGTTAAAGTTCTTAATTGTATGAATTTGCTGATTTTTTTTTATTACGTCTCTGTAAACAAGGTATTTTTTAAGAATAAATCCCCAAACAAGAATGGCCAGACTAGTCAAAAAAAGAGAAAGAAATGAAATGACATTAATGGACATGCATGATATATACTGTTAGTATATAAGGGGGAGTGCAGTGTACTTCACTACAACTCTTCAGCTTCCATATTTTCCACTAGGGCGGTAACTAACATTTATTTTCATTATTGATTAATCCACAGATTATTTTCATAACAAATGGATTAATTGTCTCATCACATTTTCCCAGAACCCAAAGTGATGTCTTCAAATTACGTCTTTGTTCGTCCAATCCAAAACCCCAAGATTCTTCATTTTCTATTATCAGTGACAAAGCAAAGCAGCAAATCCTTACAGTGAAGTCGCTGGATAATCTTATCTTGAAAAATGACTGAAACAACTGATCAATTATCAAAATAGCCGATGAATAATTTTCTTTTGATTGACTAATCGATAGCAGCTCTATTTGCCACAAAAGTTAAAAATATTTGCCAGGTGGTAAAGAAGCATATTGCTGATCTCTTGATGAAACCGTTTATGTTCTCTAAATTGTCCAATTGAACATCTTTAATCCAGTGTCAATATGTTGGAGGTGGAGAGTCCGTCCATTTACATAAGATGAGGAAAAGCAACAATACCAGCTTGAGCTCTGCTGAGGGTAACATCCTCAGGAGTTACTCCAAATATTGGCAAGGATATACAGAAGATGGAGCAAGTGTCTGTACAAAGATTTTTGAAAAAGTAAAAAAATAAAATAAAAAAGAGTTAATAGCTAAAAATTAATTCATTTCAGACATGACCAAAACATATGGTCCAAAGTGGTCAAGGAGCGTTAACACATGTAGGATCAAGCTCACTGTTAACCTTAGTTAACCTCACTTTGGATCAATGGACAGAGTGTACAATCTTAAACTGAACAACATATCTGAGATACAATAGAGGATGAATACATTATTTGAATACCTTTGTTCCACATACCATCTGGTATCTGTTCTTCAATATCTTCTTCATTTAATTACATTTTAAACAAGCAGACAAAAATCTGCACTGAAAAAGGTCAAAACTTACAGCTAAGAGCTCTTATCAGCCACAACAGGCCTGTAGGCCCCGAGGACAGGAAACATCTTTTTTTTGAGAAGGGTAAAAGTGCTGACATTGTCACCAGTTGATGGGACTCTATCCAAGGGATAGGTGAAAACACTTGGGCACAGTGACATCAATTTTCAAGATGATTTAACTCCATGCTCCTGTGTTGGAGGAAAGAAACTTCAGACCCCTGATTTACCTCCGATGACAGCCACGCGGCCCCCGAAACAATGTTTCCAAGGCTACTAGCGAATGACGAGTGGTCACGTCTGTACAGCCGTCCCCATTGGTTTGATTTATGTGACCGGGATCCAATAAAAATGGCAATCAAATCAACCCAGCCACTTTACAGGTAGAGGGCTGTCTGATTGAGTTGTCGAAGGCATGGCTGAGGCTCAGAATGATTATGCTAGGAAACGGAGAGGGGTCCATCTCTCCGCACCCAACAAGGACACCATACATCTCCCCATGCAGCTTTCCTACTCCACTGTGAAATGTATCCAAAATAACTGCACACCTACTGCTTGCCTGCCTCCCCTCTCTGAAGGTTATTTGTCGTCTGAAGGACTCTCCCTGTCAGCGTATGATGAATACCATGTACACAGACAAGAGCAGCGTCAGGTCCAGGATTAGCCGGAAAACTCACTGATCTGTGAATAACCTAAAAAAGAGGAGCTGAAGATTAGCAATGATGCTTTTAGGAATGATCCATCAAACTCAACTACCTCAGTCACTCAAATGAATCATCTCACTTGATTCTTTAACCCAGGCGAAGTACGAGTGACTGCCGCACTACCTGCAGGTCACAGAGATCATTTTGAGGATGTTTATTAAATCAGTGCTATCAATTTTCTTACTGATCATCTTTTATCTGTTCTGTCCTTGGGGATGAGTCAAGCGCACAATGATGTTAAAGGTTGCGGGATTCAACTTATGGCTTTTCCATTCAACCTCCAGAGCTCCGCTTGCCATTTTGAATTACAGCCATTGCCATAACGTACAAATTGATACCTGAAATATGCCCCATATGGAGAGGGCCTATCCTTATAGTTAACTCTTTTCTATTAAGAGAGCTACTGTACAAAGCAGAACAAAAAATGAGCAAACAATAATCATGTGAACTATTTGCCTTGGCTTTGAACTAATGACAACTTAGGCAGGCCTGTTTACTGTGCATGAGGAAGCACACATTCAGGAAGTAAATTGGATCAAAGTACAAGCAGCTGCTTAAGTACTTACTCGCTTCGATAAGCAGAGTGAAATCACCATCATTGTTGCATTAGAGTGACTTGCTTCAGTCACCGCCAGGAAAGCAGACAGGAAGAGGAGAGGGGAGCTGATAGTGTACCAGCTCCATGTGTCATGAAGGAGCTGCTGGCTAACAGCCAGCCTGAAAGAGAACAATTGAACATCACTGTGGAGTCTTTTTGTGTTGGAAACACAATCACCTTGTTAGAGAACAGAATGCATTGTACAACAGGTACAAACACATCCTCTGGAATAATAGTCAAGCATGTGGAATTTAAACAAATCATTCCACACATTTCAGGAAATACACAAAAGAAGGTCCATAGCACACTTAAACCAGCAGGCAATATGTACAAAAATACAATAAAAACAGTAAGTATGACTAAGGTCTTGCTCTTTTTTTTATCTTTAAGTGCCAGGCTTCAGCTTTTGTAGCCGAAACTGAAATATGGTTGCCTTTTTTAGCCCCCTGTATATTTTGAGTAATTAAGGTACAATGCAGTTACATATCAACCTCATAATGCAAATGTGATATTAAAAAGTGTTTAAAGCTTTATTACAGTAAGCAAACACATTTGTGTCCACTTTCAATTCCTACTAGCTGTTATGGTAATGGTTGCTTCGCCATGTCTCAAAAACAGATACCTGTGCACATGCACCAACACACGTGCAACATTGTCTGGTCCTGACGGTGACAGCAACATGTAAATATCACTAATGCAACAAATATTGAAAATGTTTATTATTTTTTCTAACGTTTTTTTGCATGTCCATTTTTTTGTATGTTAAAATGCAGTTGCCACCGATGGCTCCCAAAGGCCAAGAATTTTCTCAAAATGGTTCAAAATGGCCAGTGTCTGGGTCGTTACTCAAAAAAGTAATCTATTACACATTACTGGTTACTTAAAAAAATTAATTACACATTTCTCATTACCTAAAAAAAGTAATACATTATCTGACATTAAGCCCCATCCTATTAAGGATGAGATACACCAGAGCTTTCTTTTATTCTCTTTAAATGGCATATGAACTGCATTGAACTGGCCAAACACACTCTTGATTTTCTTTGGATTTATAGTAGATTAGCTCATCTTATTTGACGTGTGTATCATTAAAGCAGTGGTTATACCTCATGAGGAGGAGTCTCTCAAATTGTTTGTCGGACAATCTCTTCCTCCTCAGAGTCGGTGCTGTCAGACTGCCCAGGCTGAAGAGCCTCTCCACAGGCGCAGCAGCATCGCTGTGTTGAATTTCATGGATATCAGGAGCGGTCATGATAGCATGAAAAGGCACGTTTGATGTTTTTTTTTTTTTATCTGCCCATCATGCAGATTATCAAAGAACATATTAAACACAAGCAATGACATAATTGTCTGATTAGTAACTGTAATGTGATTACTGAATTTGGGAACAGACAAATGTAATCTTATGCATTATTTTTTAGCGTCTTACCCCCAACAGTGCCAGTGGCAGCCGTCACTGTCGAGCCCTAAAAGCAAACAAGCAAAGGATAGCATAGATTTGAACCCAATGCCTGTTAAATATTTTCTTTTTCAGGGTCAAGGCAGAGAGTAAAAAAACAAAAAGTTCTTTGATCCAAAAGATCCACAATGACATCATCTTAAGTTTCCACTGAACTCTGAAGACCTTTCCTCTCTAGCAGTGAGGACACAAGGAAAGTTCAAGGATTGAGCCAAGTCAGTTGGACTAACATGCCATGGAACAGGAAATAGCCATTCATTGATTTTGTGTGTGTCCAGAAAGATCAATTTTATTCTTCCTTTGTTTTCAGACTACAATGCACTAAAGCCTCTGCAGCAGCAGGATGTGTTTCGTACAAACGTGGTCCAAATGAAGCTATAAATCAAGTGTTGGAGCAGAAACACATAATGTCATCCCCCATAGACCGCGTACTGTACAGTGCTGCACCTCAAGCTCCTCCATTCTGCCTTCTGTACAAACAGTCTTACAAAGTCAGACAAGTCTAATTAATACGACTGTCAAAATGTCCAAACAAGGATGATTGAAAACTGCTCAGAAAAGGTAGCATGATGCAGATTTATTTCATTCTGATATGTACTCCAAACTCCTCATGAAGAAGTTAGTCATGGCTAGATTATGTTGCATTCGCTCTTTTACGGCTGTTATCTGGCTCAACATCATTTTGTTGTTATGCAGTCTGCTGATTAAGTGTGTGTGTGCACGCGCACTGTGCGTGTGTGCATAAACTGACACTTCTTTAATTGTATTGCACTTGTGATATCTGGTGCCGGAGTTAACTCGTAAAAGTGAAGTCTCAAGCAGATTCCCAGCGTCTGCCTATTTAAGATTCATAGAAAAGACCATCCACCCCAATCAATATCTACTTGAGATTTAAGTTGCATTATGTGTCCCCTTCACAGGCATGATTTAAAACATCAGCACAAAGTATTCTTAATTTTATTGCCTGCCGTAAATTAAAATTAATGATGCTGACATCCACAATTAACAATGAAAAATGCAGATTCTTATAATTACTTTAGCAGTAATATTGTTTTCAGCCCAGGCTCAAGGTGCTCCTCATATGCTCCTCAACATTCAGTAAAACACAAAAAGACAGCTTCATTACATTTTATTTGCTATAGGAAACAAAAAAAAGGGTCTAACAAAAATCCACAGCTCATTTGGGAATATCTCGCCATGCATAATTAAGCAAATTTGATTGGAATTAAGCATGACTTCTTTTGGTTGGGTTTTAATGAATGCAAATCAGGCATCTACATCCCTAAGATTAATTTCAGCCAATTAAAAAACAAAGCTTGTTGGAAAGTGTAAAAGTGTTCAAAGCAGGGCAGCAAAGCAGTTTCTCTCTCCCTCTCCCGTTCCCTCTCTCTCTCCTCATCTCATCTTCATAACTTGCACTCAGGAGAATCCCCCCCCCCCCAACTTTGATCATTAGCATGAAGTTACAGGCAAACAGTATGAATTCAAATGTGGCAGAAATGCACTGCCAAGATCCTCGCGCCTCCTTAATCTCAAAGTTGAACCCCTTAATAGTTTCTTTATGCAATTATTGTTTGAGTACCACTGACAGATCGGTTAGGATATGCTTTTGTCAGAAGGTATACAGAAACATAAATCCCAGAGCTTAGCTTAACAATAAGGATTGCCTGATTGGCTTAGGCTAGTAAAATGCCTTGTCAGGCTAGTAAATCTGGCAACTCATTTTAGAGCAATTGATAAAAAGGAATTAAACACATAATTTTTACTGCTTGCTGCTAATGATGGAAGTAGCTAAGGAGGGGGCCATCTCGCTTTCTTCTCAATGTTGTACATGCGCAGCACCAATCAGACGCTGTGATAGACGTTTATGAACTGAAATAAATAAACAATAATAAACATGACAGTTAACTTTTGATTTGATTTGATAAACGCTAAATAAATGATACAATTTTTATGGGGCAAGTATAAATTGACACTGGGCAAGTAGATTTCTGCACCGCAAGTGAAAAAAATCATTAAATGTTCAACCAGACTCCAGATGCACGCACACAATATTATAATTTCACGCCTGCGATGCAAAGGCAAACTTTAGAGCGTTAAAGATGCCATTGTTCTGGGTTTTGACAGGACAAAATATGACAATTATTCTGCATTAGTTTGCTCACAATAATGTTGGCACAACCTGAAATCAACCTTTATCAGTGTTCAAGAGCATTCAATCCATCTGACTTAAGCACTCTGGAGATCTCATCGTGGTATTTTCCATGTGAAGGCACCATTGCACACCAGACCAGTGACAAATAACGTAGCTCACACCAATAACAAATGTCACTGTCAGGCAGTGTCTATGGCTTATCTAGGTGTTAGTCTCATTATGACAGCCTTACATTACCCTTCATCTTAAATGCTATACTTTTTTTGCACCTATCAATGCAGCGCACAACAGCACTGAGTAAATCCTGATTATTTGGAGAGTCAGACGTAAACGCTAATGATTGAGGGCAAGCAGGCACCTTCGGGCTAATGCTAATCTGCCTGCACATTGCTCGGAGAACGCCGTGTACATTGATTTGATCTCTCACATCAAAAGACAAACAGTGGTGCAAGTCAGCACATCCCCACTCAATGTCATTCCTTGAAGTGATTCCCCCACACGTGCATCTACTTGGGCCTGGGGAGGGTGGGAGGGAATAGAGAATTAGGCAATCAGATCTATTGGCATTTCTTTAAAGGAGATTCATGGTGGGAGGACAGAGGAAACGTGAGGAAAAGTGGTTCCCCATTCACCTGCTAGCCAGAGCCAGTTCTGAGAGGCTTGCTGTGTTTAGATTGCATTAATCCCTCTGTCTCTACCTGTTACCGAGCTTTCATTAATGTTGTCTTTTAACATCAAGTCTCCTGCAGAGTGGGGAATAAGTGGAGAGTTCTCAGAACTCTGCAGAAAGTTCAAAGCGCCACAAGAAACCCTTTATGTGTTCCCTTAATCATTCAAAAACCCATCCTAGTATGCCACTTGCGTAGCTCCTCCATATGACGAGAAGAATTAATATTTGGCCTCTGATGCATTCTTTTTGAAAGAATAAAGGAATGTGAAGGAAAAGCATTATCTATTCAAGGAGCGCAGGGAATACTGACTGTGTCTCAGTTCTGTTGTAGCTGCTGCGTCTCATTTTGTCTGTCGCAGATCACAGGGCTGCAGACTGGTACGCTACTGAGGGAGAAAGAGAGAGTGGGAAATTGTACTGTTTTATTAGAACCCGGTGGGAGAGTTTTGTAGAGGCAAGCATGCCATTGAGCCTATTTGCATCATGCTAGCAGTGAATAGATATGATAATATTGTGATACTTTGGAATCGCTCCCACAAAAGTGGTTTATGTGATGATTTTTATGTAGTGAGAGCTTCTGGCTGAGCCCCTCGTGATATCAGAGAGATGAGCTCGCCTTTATATATTCATTTATTTTTCCTTAAACATTACAGAGCGACACCTTTACACTCTAACTCGTGATCGCCACTTCAGCTTGAAAGACTTGTCAAAATATAAAGCAGCATAGTTATAATTTCAGTAGTGTTCTCTCTCATTTGTTCTGTTCCACTTCTCAGTGTTTTTGTCTGCAAGTCCTCCACTGTGTTAATGTATTAACTCCGATGCCTTAGGCTTTTCATTTCATTCAGTAAAGCCTCATTGCTATAGAGTTGGCCTTATGCTTACTTTATGCACCAAGGACCACATATTCAAGTTCACTAGAGCAGACCTACGCGCCTTTTGAAGCATTTGGACCGCGTTATTATGAAAGTATAGTGTTCGTACATTTGTAACTGCAATTGCAGCTCAGCCATCAGTGTAAAATTTGCCATTCGGAGTTTCCTGAATGCAGCGAGACAGAGAGAGTGGGGAAAAATGTGTGTAGCCTTTATTTTCACACATAATAACACAACAGTGGTTATTATTCAGGGGGTAAAACCAGTGAAAGGCTATTCAGAGCATTTGTTTCAGACTGCCCTATTAAAAAACTGAAAAACTGGAGTAATTTGCACAAAGGCTTTAAACATTCTATGCATGCATCTGTGGCTTTTAAAATCCTTTTGATTAATTTTCATTAAATTGCGTTGAACTATTTAAAAAGAGAGTTCTGTGGAAAAAGTCTTGCTGCTAGGTGTAGGGCTAAATTGTGTGGAGTGAAGAGATGTTACTGAGAGATGGGAAGCCCAAGGGACAAGCAGGAGGACAATGCTGTCTCTTGGGAGAATTTTATGCTGCTGAAGTGAATTTGAATACATAAAGGAGAACTCGGGTAAAAAGGAAAGGGGGGTACAACATAGCCTGTGTTCTCCTGGTCCCTTGTGTGGGAAAGGAGGCAGATTACCCTACGGTTTTTTTTTCAGTTCTGACCCTAATTTTGCATTTTAAGGTCTGCAGTTGTGCCATGGGTACATTCGCTCAAGAATAGCATATTTTACCTTCAAGCATCACACTTTTAAGTGTCAAATGTGTTGCTCTTCAATGGTAGTTAATTTATTTCTATTAAAAGTATCCATTACCACTCCACAGATCTGTTACAGATACAATGCATTGCAGTGATTTGAAGTGAAGTGTTTTCAGATTCAGTTTAACGCTTCCACTTAAGAAGTTACATCATGTTTCTGCCTAGTTATTTCGTTTCTCTGCCTCTCTGTCAACTAGCTAGCTCAAATCCTCAACAGATTTGCGCAAAATTTTGTGGACAGGTGGGACTTGCGCCAAGACGGGAAGGATTAAATTCTGGTAGAGTTCTCGTCTAGGATTTGCTGATACAAGTTTAATGCTCGCTGTGAAACAGAGACCTGATTTCAAACCTTAAAGCGTTTGCTTCATTGAATGATTTAAAATGTCAATGATCACACTGAAAGAAGTTTGCAATGTCCACGCATCTCATACTTCTACCCATGTCCTGATTGTTGTATAAAGTCTTTATTTGCAAAAAACGATTTTTATTTATTTTCCTTAGTTTGTTTTGTGTGCATACCAGACAGTATCAACCAAACTGCTGTTGGTTTATTCATTTAAGGAAATGCGTTCATCTGTTTTTGCAAATGAATTCTTGAATGTATCAACCAGACTGGAATGTCTTCTGTGATTACTCACAGCATACAGCAAACATACAGTGCAACATTACTCAACACACACAAAAAAAAGAACATATTCGTATCAGGACATTTTCCTGCTCAGGCAGGCAACGCCCCGCACATTCTCCCTTCTTAGTTTTCCTGTTTGGTCTGCCCTCTTTACTTTGTCCCTTATCTAAGCATCATTCATTCCTCCTCCGTGATCCTGCACTTGGCTGTGGTCTGCGTGGCTTGGCACCCACCCATTCCTCCCCTACCCAACTAAAGACACTGCTCTGCACTGTTCTTTGTCTTCAACTAAAAGCAGAGGGGCTGGGGGTGTGTGAGGGCATTACTTGTTGATATGCAGCAGCCTCACCTGTTTGCAGTACACCTTGCCATAATGTCTGTCTGGATCGTGATCTGCTGCTTTATGCACCTTATATAAAACCAGAACATCAATAGTACAGTTTTCAAGAGGAAAATCTTATGTTAAATTTTAGATTATATGTAAAAAATAATAATTCTAAATAAAACCTGCATTGGTATTTAATTTAATATAAAATTATTAATATTGTAACCATCTGGGAAATTCATCAGTCACTGGGTTCAAGTTGGTCCACGTTGAGCCAGATCCAAAGAGATCTCAAGGTAAATAAGGAGTCTTTTATAGTCAAAGCATCGTTCACACTTTGAAAAATTCAATCTAATAGTATATCAGAAACAAATCGTTTTTGTTGAACAAAATCTTGTAGATGAAAGGCTTAACGTGTTCATTTTGGGGTCCATGACCTGAAAACAGACATGCAGAGGCATGTAACAGTGTTACAGTAAGCTTGAACTAGGTTGCAGTTGTGCTCCTGTAGAGGTCACTGTTGTGTGGTGCCTTTGTGTCAGATTGGAATATTATCAGCAGCCCTAATGCCTTTCTTTATGAAGTCTGCACTAAGTACTGTGACATTGAAACAGACCAAGAGAATGTGAGTATGAAAAGAATTACAAAGTTAATTTTGTTTGCAAAGCCACGATGTCTGGTACAAACAACACTGTTTTAAAAGAGAAAAGTTTGTTGGTGCTTAATCTGCACAATGATGAACAGTAATTATTTTTTGTGCCAGTGTTAATCATGCTGTTCCAGTAGTAAGTTAATTTGGACCAAATAAAGAATCTTAATGTACATATGTCTGAAGGCGTCTTTGAATTGTAGGATTATTTCCTCTCTGGAAGAAACACATTATGTTAATCACAAAATCCCCATATTTGTGTATCTGGGAGATGATTATGAGTGGGCTTTATTACCAAGAACACAAATTAGATAGTATGAATGAGTTCATCCCCAGCATTTGTATGTGCCATTTAACTCTGAAATCCTTGTTTATTAAACTCCAATTGCACATATGAATCAACTCTTTGGCATTAATCACGAAGTACAAGGGCCCAGATGGTACAATCTTAGCCAAGCTTGAATTAATACGAAAGGTTGAATCGCTGCTGCATCCTCTCTACTCAAGGACCTTTGAAGAATGACATGAATAATCATTGTTGTTGGATGCATAGTTTATTAAGTCAGCAGAGCATAGTGACCTACTGCAAACTGAGAGATATTATAGCACATGGAGCTGCCCTGCCTAGACTTTTGATGTATTACAGCTTGGATACTAAAATGAAGAATGACTTCTTGTGTGAACTCATAATATAAAATTTTAGTATCATATCATGCACCATGATATTAGTATCATATGGTGATCATGATAACTAAACATAAACATGACCATTGTAACATAATGGTCACGCATCACTGATTCCTCCATTGCTCCAGCCTGTTGATGCTGTTGGACTGGTGAGCAGCTTCTACTTAGCTTGGCTCGCTTAACAGTACAGTCAGTTGAAGTTTGTCGTTTGGTGTTAATGTTAATGACACAATTATCCAATATACCAGACTGGCATCCGTGCTGATACTGACATTAACTAACTAGGTATTAGTCTGACGTGCGATTCACATTAAGTACTGTGTTTTCTTGCCAGTTTGTTTTAAAACCTGAACAGATTTTTAAATCTTCTAAAAAAATATAATTAAATTAGCACAAACTTAAATGCACAGTATGTAATTTCTGCCACTAGGGGTCATTCAATTGAAAACAATGAAAAAAAGATGTGTCGTGAAGCAGCGCGGCATCATGGGAGCTGTTTTCTTCATTGTAAAGCAACCACCACTGACGATGAAAAACTATATGAAGCGACTCAAGGTGAAATGTTGTTACACCTTGCGTTTAGTCATGTTCGCCGCCTTCCTTCTTTACTCTCTTACTCTCTCTCTTGATGTTTCCACGAAGAAGTAGCGACAGGCAACCAAATGAAACGCACGGGTACTTTGAGTAAACTACAGATGTCCCTGGGTTTGAACATCGTTGGCAAGATTTGGGATAATGTAAGCACACAACTCAACAAAGTACATAACAAAGGTCTAGTTGTTTTTAAGATATTTTATTGCAGAAATGTCACGTTGTATCGTTAATCTGCAGGATCAGCATGAATACCTTCATTGGAAGTCAGTATCGGAAGATAAAAAGCAAGGCTGGTGGTTGTTAGGTTCGCAAAAGTCACACAGTACTGCTAGTACCACTATTTGTGGTCATTTAGCAGTCAGTGATAACTGTGATTACTGTCTGAAAATACAGCCAACAAAAGGTCAACCTGACACTATTGATATGTTTTTTTTTAGACATAATCACTGCAATATTTTTATTTTATCCGTAGCGTTACCATGAAAAACTCCATGTTTCTTATATTAATATCATTCGATAAAATGAAGAAGAGGAAAGGGAGGAAGAAACAGTGGTCAAAAGAATGAAATAAATGGATCAAATGGCAAAACTGGTGTGTGTACTGCTTAAGTACAATTAAATCACAGCTGAACATATAATGGATTACAATTTGTACATGCATATACTGTGTATCCTGTCATTGTCTTTTGTTCTGGAAAAAAACAGTCCTCCTCCGCTTAACGTTGGCCTCACACTTAATGTATTCCATCTTAGCTGATCTCCTGATTCTAAAGGACATTGCATCTCATTTCTTGTCACTTGTCCCCTAAATTCCTAAAGGTACAATTAGCATTTTGTTTGACGAAATGTTGAAAGGTTCATAGATTGATATTTGCAAAAATGTAGCAGGGTGTTTTTTTTTCCAAATGCAAATTCTGACATTTATTAACTTTTATTACAGATACTCTGTTTATGGATTGTAAAACTCTGCATAGATTTAATGGGAATAAAGTAAAATTACAATGTTTAAACACAATCAGTGTGGCAAACCAGCAAGTGTGTAATTTAGTGTGGTGTGGCAATGAAATGTTTTACGGGCCTTGATTTATGTCCTGTGCATGGCATTTCTAATGAGAGAGACCAACATTGCAGTGCGCCTGTGTTCCAGGAAACTACATTTACAGCAGATCTTTTTTCTCAAGAGTGTTTTTCCCCTGCGAAATAATGTCAGCACTTTCCCACCTTCAAAGTCCTTTTGTTTCCAGATCTATTAACAATTCTAATTGTACAGGAACACTTGTTAAGTAAGGCTGGTAAATAAAGCAGGAAACGCATTATTTCCTTTTAGTGCAGATTAAAGGTACAGCTATGCTGGGTTGAAACGCATTAATGAGGTTTTAAATAAAAATGCTGGCAGGGAATTTACACCGCTGACTGGTTTAACTGCAGTAAGCAGTTGATTTTCCTTGATGTTAAAGGGGAACATTATTTTACCCACTAATGAAAAATACATCTTTCCACCCTCCTATCTGTTAATTAACATGTTTGTGTTAAGGGATTTTCAAAAAGGGATACAATCGCTTTCAATCTGATTAAAGTAAGTGATACATAATAGGGAGGTTGTTTTCCTTGGGTCCTTCTGTTAATTGAATAGCTTTGTATGACTTGGAATGTTTTTCCTAGTCACAACAGTTTCCCTGGACCTCGCTGCTCGGGATGCCCCTATCTTAATTACGGATCATACTCCAAATGTGGTTCAATTTCCTCAGCAGGACAGTTTCTGTTAACTGCTATTTTTAAGGCCAATAACAACGTCAAAGCAAGGGATGATTAAAGCAATTAAAGTTTCCCTTTGTTTTCTAAGCACAGCGAGATAGGCCTGCCTGTTTGTACAGCATTTATTAAACATTTACTAAATGGAATTGAATCTGTCATCGATGAAGTTTTCTGAGACAATTACCTTTTAGCATGGCAAACACTGTTTCACTCAGCTAACGTCTCAGAGCTTATGGCTGTGATTAACCATTTGATTTCATCAAGCCAAACTAAAATCCTCCAGCAGAGAGAGAGAGGGAGGGAGAGAGAGAGCGCGAGAGAGACAGAGAGAGAAGGAGAGAGAGAGACAGAGAGAGAGAGGGAGGGAGAGAGAGAGAGAGAGAGAGAGAGAGAGAGAGAGGTTTAAATATAATTTTACCATCGGAATTTCTCAATTAGCATACCACATTTTCTCCATTAGATAAACTGCCTTTAGAGAGCTGGCTGGTTTAATCTGTTTAATGTCCGTGTAAACTATAATCTCTTGATTCTAAAAAGAAATCCCTTAAGGACATCATTCGCATACACTCTTCATAAGACAGTTTTTGAAAGACACGATCGAGTGCAGCTTTTAAAGAGGGATTGAACAGTGATGGGTTGTTATGCCTATCATGCTTTTCTTTTCTGTGGCACATGGATTGTGCAAGTTGCAGTTTCACTTGCCTGAGTTTAGCTAATCATTAGTAATTACGCTTTTACAAGCTTGTCCTTGCTCGACTATCACTACAACATACATGGCTGCATTTTAGACTTCCAATAGTTTATAGGTTTATGTGGGTACTCAGTCTTCTGCTTAGTGATTCTACGAGTGTTATGGTAGAGCGTGTTGTCTTGAAAGATGGCAGTTGCTGCTCTCTGAGAGATAATTTGGAAGAGATATCACCATGTGACATGATACATGAATCAAACTTTGATCTCAGATGGAATCAGAAGTGTATCAGGCTGTTTGTACACGCACATCACTGCCAATCATAGCAGCGCTGGGCTGTTAGTCTGTATGGATATAGAAATCAGGATTTGTTGTTATCCTATTGAACGATGAGCAGAGAGAAATCAGAGTGTTTACATGCATATCATTGCCTTCCATCATACACTGCAGGCTGTATGAATTAGGGCCTGCAAACACAGCCTCATTCTCCTTGCATCACGCCAAGAGTCACTCCATTGATTACCCTTCCCCGCTCCCAGGAAATGGCTCATGCATCTCGTGTACATTATAACAAATGTTCTCTTTGCATTACAATTGAATTGTGATTGTTATGTTCAATCAATGGGGAAAGGTCACGGGATCGCTCCTGCCAGCGCTTTAATGGAGAAGTCGATGAGGATTCATTTTAATCACTGCGGCTGTGGCAGAATGAGCACAACACTGAGAGACTGTCAATGGCCCGGTAATTACCGCTGTTTATACAGGTTTCTGCTTTAGCAATTTAGATATCCACAAATCTCTCTGTTTCTTGCACCACAGTTATATTGGAAGCTGCGTGGCATCAAATGAAGTACTCTAGGATGTGGGCCGTGACTACTCTAATTGTGGGACTATTGGTGAGGCAGGCTATTTGAAAATGAAGTGAGCTCCATTTGCTCCTCTTTTGAGCAGTTACATTACCAGAAAGCTGTTGCATACTTTACATACTTTATGTGAAGGAGCATTCTATTAGCTCAGCTGAATCCAAGTCCTGCCTGTAGCAGCTGTATTAAGAAGTGGGAGATTGTGTACATCACCCATATTTATAGTGCATGTCTGTCCAGGTTAACCCTACTGTTAGTGTGTAGATAGCTACCGGTACTACATTTCTTATTCATATTCTCTTGAAGACATTGTGTGTGTATTTGGGGTGTGCTATATGACTGTTTTAGGTTGTGACACGATCTACTTTTCAGGTGAATTGTAGAAAGTGTGGTATTTAATTGTGGCCCTTTTACTTGTTTTTTCAAACTTAACAGAACCTCATTGACAAGCATATCTTCACTATTTAAACAAACAAATAGAGTGAGGGAGCCAACTAGTTGGCTATGCTCCGCTAGCAAGTGGCATGGCGGATGGGGAGCTTGTGCCAAAGTATTGTGTTTCAATGGTGCAAATATAGAAACTGGCAAAGGCTATTTTCAAGTCTGGCTTTAGTCTGTGAGGTATTTTGAAATTGAGAAAAAAATATGCAATTTACAACTTGGATCAAGATTGCGATTAGAAAGACTGTGATTTTATTTTTTGGGCCAGATCGCCCACCCCTTGTTTGTATACATAAGCACCATACCTTAAAGATACTGCTGACATTTTTTTTTTGTTTCCCTGAGATCTTTGGTTACTATGGTCATCGTGAGATGCTTTAAATATGCTTTACACATTAAGTGACTTGACTATAAGTTTTTTCTTTTTTTACATAAAACTTGACCATAAAACTGGTCAAAAGTAGTTGGCAAATTACGTATAAGCAACAACTATGGAGCAGAAATGCAGTTTTATGTAGACTAGTGCTGCACCCAATGATAATGTATTTTTTTATTAGGGATCAATCTGCTGTTTATTTTCCTGATCAATCATTTGGTCTATAAAATGTCAGAAAGTTGTCCTAGAGTCCAGGGTGGAGTTTTCATATACCTTGTGTTGTGCTTACCTTGCAAGACAAGTCGAGATAAGGATCACATGAGCAGGTGATCTCGCAAATTCATCTGGCGAGACTTCAAGCTATGTGCTTGTGGCCAAAACACAGTGGTTCCAACCAATCAGCGTCCTATGAGGAACTACTGGCAGCTATGGGTGTGGTTAAGGTGCAATGATCAGGGAAAGAAGAACTGTTTGTTTGAAAACAACAATAGCAGCTTAAGGAGGTTAGCGTAGAGACTGCTTTGGACCTACTAAAGGATACTAGTGCAGGATGCTGAATCAGAGCCAAAGCCACATTTTTAAATTAGTTAATTTTATCGGCAATCTGACAGAAAAAATCTCTGATACTGATAATCAGAATATTGCTGAATATTAGCCCGATAATCGGTCTATCCCTAGTAACAAACCTTCTGGCACGTCAGGTAAGTGTTGTACAAAACCCGAAGAGGTTCAATTTGCAATGATATAAAACACAGAAAACAGCAAATTCTCTAATAGACAAGCTGGAATGAGAGAATGTTTGGAGTATGTGAAGAAGAAAATGACATTTTACTACCTATTCAGTTGCAACTTGCCTGTCACATTTTGATAGTGACTACAAAATGTAGTGGTTAGAGGTTGTCATCAGCAGAATACACTCAACACTCAAGTTAACATCATGAGAGTAGTTATATAGGCTGTGCAATATGACAATATATCGATAATAAAAAAAAACATCTATCATTTCATATAGCGCACTATTGTTTATTTTATTGTGTTGCAAATTACACTGTATTTTTTGTGACGCCTTGCGTTTTTCGGCATGGCAAAGATGCAGGCAGGAACTTCGCATGAAGGCAACACAAACAAACCTGGAGGCGAGTGAATGTTACACAGAACAGAGTTAATTATTGTGAACAAGTAAGGGACTCTGACCACCGAGACAAAACATGGAGGTGGTACCTAAAAGAGGGGCTTCTTCTGTATAAACTAGTAATTTATTGAATTTCAAGAAAATGTGCTTTATATAGTAATATGTGTCGTATCTGAAAATGAAATAACCTACAGGTATATCGGATATGAGATTTTAGTCATATCGCACAGCCATAGTTATCTGTAATTAATAAGAAATTGATGTGGCCGGTGTAGAACATTATCACGCAGCCTCCACCATCAGTGTGCTCTCTGACATCTCCCCTTCACCCCAAGTGGCATGTTTGTGTTGGACGGTGACTAAGAATAGATGGGGTCAAGGCAGTGTAACCTTGGAGAAACAAATATTCATGATCAATAAGTGCTTTATTCCAAGCATCTAAATGATTCTTATGTCTGAAGTGGCTTTTCTCCCCCCATGCGGAAAAGCAGTTTGAAGATTTATGCAGCCTAGGTAAAAGGACATTTTAAAAGACTACACAGTATCATTGCTTTCAAATGTCATGTAATCATAGGTTAGGGGAGAGTGCTGGGCACAGAGAGCTAAGTGATGTTACGGATAATGAATTGCCTCTGAAATATAATACATCGTGAGTATGATTCTTTGTTCCAAGCTCTGTACACCAACTCTGTTCAATTAAAGTTATTTATCTCTCTTGTTTTTTAAGTTCATCAATTATATTGTGATACACTTAATGTCCATAAGAGGATGATGTATGATTGGTCTAATTATTTCTTATTCACCATGCTTTCTAAAGCATATCAATTTTGTTAATACCATGTAATTAAAACACGTCAGTGCGCTACAAGTTGCTGGCTGTATTAATGACTATGAAAATTATTTTAATTAAATAGCCAATTATAGAAAAATCCTAACCATGAGAATTGACATTTAAATGAATTCAATTTAAATTGCTTTTCAACATTGTTTTATCAAAGCTTTATGGGGTGAATAAATTATTACATCAAACAATATACTGTGTCATTGATCATACACAAGTCTTGTCCCATATCCATACATTTTGAAACACTTTCCTGATGCCATTCATCATCCTGGGTGATTACATTTTGACATAGTCATTTGTTTACCGCAATCTCATCCACATGTACTGTACTTCTGTGTACTTTCAGGAAAACTCTGTAAACTGTTTATTTTACTAAGGCGACTCACCCCAGAAACTTCATTCGTGCCACTGATTTCCAACTATTTTAACATGAGCGGTTTGAAACTATCACTACTTACTTCCACCGTGCCTTAAGAAATATATTATATTTTCGTCACAAGTAAACAGACATTCTCCCGTCGTTTCTCCCAGGGCATGAGTTTTACATGCCGCAGTGTATTTTGCATTTGTGCTGAATTACATCAACACAGTATTGTGGTGTAGTGTACAGCACCAGTATACAGATGTTATTTTTGTGTTGCACTGTGTTTTCATAACTGGGGTCAGACACATGCAGCCCACCCAGTTTGTTGAAAGGCCTTTGTATCGCAAACATCATACATATCCTGTGGTGCCTTTTAATACCTATTAGGCCACTCAAGCTCATATATTTTCCCTTTTTCCTGCATAATGTTAATGAAAGTCATTTTTCAGGCATTACAAGCACAATGATTTGCAGTTAACCCATGCAAACAAGAGAAATAGTGGGCAAACTGTTGTGACATTCATTGTATATAATGAAATCTTAATATGGTGCATATTTAAGTGAAAGGTTAGCAACATAAAGGGCAAATGGATTGCCTGGCAATGAATTTTAAGCAGCTATTGATTTTACACTACAAGCTACCTCTTTCCCTGAATGATAATTTTGAAATGGCATACTGCTTATCTTAAAGCTGATCTGACACAACAGGACAACACGAATACACAGAATATTAAGGCGAACACAGACTGTGATAAGCAACGCTCTTCTCGGTGTGCGCCACACTTATTCAACCTAAAGAGAACACATGGCAAGGGATGATGCTCTCCACAATTCAGGTTATAAAGATACACGTGACAGCGAACAGACACTCCTGATAGAAACTGTGCAAAACTCTGTTAACACTAGGAAAGCTGTTGCATACACTTTTCTACATGTCAACAAGATCCACTGGTCATTTGTGAATCAAATCTGATCTGATCAGCGCTCCCAAATTTTGGTAATGGAAGGTAAAAACTCTTACAGTTGTGCTGACTCAAAACAATTTTTAAACATCACTTCGATTTCTGCAAAACTTCAAACAAGCTTCCTGCAGGTCCACTTATGTTTTTTTCAATAACAAATAAAAGCTTCTTTTTTATCTCTACAATCTAACACATATAAATCCTAATTACAATCTATTAGTGAATTGTCTAAATGAGGATTATTTAGATTTATATATTTCAGTGTTTACAGAAACTGATGGTTGACTACAGTACATGTAAAGCCTATATGAGCTTACTGTACATGAACTTGACCCTGAAACACAATGCTTTTTCTCCTCCCTCTCTGCTTTTATCACCCTTTCCTGTACTGTCTGAGAGTGAGAGGAAGTTTAGGAGTTCATCCTCTACCTAGGTTAAGCTTAGCTCAGTATGCAGCATCACAAAACAGCACAACTCTTCAACAAGCCGGTGTTGTCTGGAGGTATCAGTGACTAAAGAAGCATCGCTGTGCCAGACACACGAAAAAATAGACGGTTTCCATGTTCAAGGTCGGTGTTTTTAGTGTTCACTTAGTATTTGCCAGTTTAAATTCTTTCATGTAATGGGCTCAGGCATAAGAAGGTAGTGCCTCTTTATCTACAGCAAATTTGAGCTCAGTAACACTTTAAGCAGTGTTGATATAGGGCACATTATTTGACATGTGTCCCAGCTGCTCACCTGTAATTCTAACAAAATAGAGCCATAGTTATGGGTGTTCAACCAGAAATGGACAATAAGTGGAAAACAAATACTGACACTGAGATTTTGGAGATTAGTAATTATAGTCAAACTTTAATTAGTAACTGTACTATCACATGTAGTATTTGCAGTATACACTCACTGAAATCTTAAGTGTGATTTACTTTGAATACTAAAACACCCATTGTTTCATGTTGTGTCAGGCTGTCTCATCATACAAAAAGCTGTAGTCCCGTTGGTTGTGTAGATACAGTAATCAGAGAGGACTAATTAAATGAGACATATTTTCCTTTCTCACAGACAGGGTATACTTTGGAAAGTGACTCATACTGGCATGCTCCGTCAGAAAATATGACAAATCTGATATTAGAATAAAAAGTTTAGAACAAGGTAACCCTTTACAATAAGGGTACAAATCATATTCTTCTGTAATGCTTCACTAATGCAAGATTCATGATGATTTAGTGCAGGATGTATGGTGGATTCTTATTGCTAACCACTGACAAATGATTAAGTTACAAAGGTTTTATTAGATTAGTTCACATTTAATAGATCATCTGTATGTAAGGAATGTTAATTCACAGTTACTTCATACATTAATTAATATACAACCAAATTAGCTGGATTCCAGTAACAAAGAACTTTATATCAGACCCATGTCTGAAACAGGAACAGTAGCAGTTCTCATAGAAACATTCAGCTAGTTTTTTTTAAATCAAACTGGTCATCAGATTCCAACAATAAAAAGTTACATCAATAAACTTTTAATGTAACTTCAATCCAGCTAACCTGATGCATATCAATTAATGTAACTGTGAATTAACATTCCTTACATACTGATGATCAAGTGCTTAATGATCACGCAAATTCCCAGTAACTTCATTTTTTTAACGGTTAACGACGAGGAGTTTATGATACCTCCTGCAGTAATTCATGTATTTATTCATCATTATTCATTACAGAGTGTTAAAATACAAGCTTTGCAGTTTGAATGCCTGAATGACAGAAAAATTACAAGTCTGCAAAAATGCTTTTAACAGTCGCTGGGATGTAAGCAAACACAAAGAGCACAAGTTTTCCTGAGCATTTTGGTCCGATGGTGATGCACTCTCAGTGAGATCTGTGAGACAGCAGGTGTAACATGTTTGCCTGTTTGGAGTCAGAACTGACTGTTAACTGAAACATCACATACACCTTGTGTGAGTGCATTCTTTTTTTATTTTTTAAACCACACAAAAAATATATGCAAATTTCTACACGATTATGATCAGGCTCAACTGGGTTTCTCTCGCGTGGATTAAACGATGCAACATTTAACAGACCTGCAACATTTCAGTGGTAGTCCAAGCCCAGTTATCTGTTCTTCAAAGGCTTCCACTGTCCCCTAGCTCCTCCCTCTCTGTACCGTGTGACAACAACAACTCATCCACAGAGCGGAGCTGCACTTTTCAGCTCATTTTCCTCCTGTCATTCCTCCTCCTATCTTTGATCATTGTCCCGCTGCTCAGCCCCCCCAAAACCCTCACTCAGCACGCCTTTTTTCGGCAGCTCTTTTTACTTCCCAACTTATCTGAGGAGCTAAACTCTCGTGGATTCTTTCATTTCGGGGTGTCTCGGCAGGCTGGGTTTTATACTTTGAACTTCGGCTACTCTCTTCCCCTCCTGTAGGTGACCATGGCCGTACCGGCTGCTCTGATCCCCTCAACTCCTCTTGTCCCACCGCCTCCGATCTCGACTCCCTCCGCGACGACGTCCCCGCCGTCGACAACTTCATCACCGTCTCCATCCCTGGCCCCCCCATCCGGACCCGGACAGAACCTGTTCAGATCAGAGCTCCTCGCCACCGGCAGCCCGGGCATCCCGACCGCGGGTCTTCCCCCCGGCAAACCCGTGTACTCGACCCCGTCGCCTGTTGAAAACATACCGCAAAACAATGAGTGCAAGATGGTCGAGTTGCGCGGTGCCAAAGTGGCGTCTTTCACCGTGGACGGCTGCGAGCTCATCTGCCTTCCGCAGGCTTTCGACCTGTTCCTGAAGCACCTGGTCGGCGGACTGCACACGGTCTACACCAAGCTGAAGCGGCTGGAGATCACGCCGGTGGTGTGCAATGTGGAGCAGGTCCGCATCCTCAGAGGGCTCGGCGCCATCCAACCCGGGGTGAACCGCTGTAAACTCATCTCCAGAAAAGACTTCGAGACTCTGTACAACGACTGCACCAATGCGAGGTTAGTGCAGAGCTCTGTGCGGCATTTTGGTTTAAATGTCTTTACGGACAGGCGTGCGTAAAGGCGCGGGAGCAAGGAAGGGGGAGACATTTTTCCCTTTTTTTTAATATTAAACAAGTGGTTCAGACGATGTGATGAACTTATCAGGCCAATTTTAATTGTCGCTTGTTACAGATTGTGTAAGCGTGAGAACATGCGTGAGCGCACATCCAGGCAATGTGCTCGTGGCGCTGAGTTGGACGGGAAGAGGCCAGCGCGCAACATCAGGGAAAAAGTTCAGTGAAAGTTTTTTAACACGTGCAGGGCAAAGCTGTGCCATGATGGATAGCCTGTCTGCCTCAGGACAAATGAATCGATAATGTAGGCTACACCTCGGCTGAGTCTCACCATGCTGTTGAATAAACTTCAGGTGTAGAGGTGCCACTCCAAAAAAAAAAAACAATTTCAGAAACAAGAGCCCAGTCATCTATTACCAGCCTTTTCTTTTTCCGTAATTCCCCCTAATTTGAGGAAACTTTTAGCTCAACTTTATTGTGAAATCTCTCTGGAATAAAACTAGGTTATGCCTTGGTTTATGCCCTTGCTACAGGGGGAATACAACTTCAATTATGACAACTTTGATTTTTCGGAAGGTAAACAAGACAAACCCAGATTATCATAATTAGATGACATGGAATAATTTTTGCATGAACTGTTTTTTTCTCATTTTTGAACAGCCAGCACATTTCTTAAGGAGGCTACAGAACACTCACGGCTCCTGTTGGAAAAAGAGTGTATGGGGCCATTTTTTTTTTTTCCCACACTGTAAACGCTCGGGATAATTGTCACACACACACGAGAGGATGTGCCTTAATCAAACATCCTTGATTTCTGTTAGACAAGGAAATTAATATAAGTGAGGGAGGCAAACAACCACACATGTGAAAAATGATTGCATTAATAACACATATTGCCAGATCAAATATTTTGAGCTTTATATGTTTTAATATAGAGTGATTTAAGTGGGGATCAATATTTGATTAAAAGGCATTTTTTGCTGTCCTGTTGCTCCTGGCTTTGATGTATCGCTCAGTCTCACAGGATGGTTCAGCCTGGTCAAATTTACCATCTTACCTGTCACTATGATTGATTCCATATTGATCTCCTACCCAGAAATGAGCTGGAAATGCAAATATGATGGAAAGGCTCACATCAGTGGGGAATAGCAATAAACACTTTGAGTCACTTTGGTTATCTCGGTTTAAAAGCACACAGGAAAATTGTAGTGTGAGATTAAACTCAATTCTGACTTTTAGGTGCATGCTTGATATCATAAGTGAATAAAACACTCAAGCATACATACAGAAGTTGCTGTGGAAACAGACATTATTTATGTACCATTAAGTATGTGTATATATATATATGTGCATAAGTATTGCTTTATCTGCAAAGTGCTCTATTAGGCCTGGTGAGAAAATGCAAAATCAAATAACTCACAGAACATTTTGAGGAAGACTTTGACATGGATGTTATTACATTGAAACATTTTTCTGAAGCCTTATTTCAATTTTTAGTAGCCTGCATTTTTCTCTATCAGCAAACACAGTTCCTCTTCCCTTTATGCTTGCTGTGCAACAGTCAGCCTCACACGTCCTCATACAATATTTGGAGCTTATAAATATGCTTCAGCTCCATATTTCCATTGCAATGGCAATCGTCTCAACAACTCACCTGTGCACTTTGGTGCTTAAGCATCATTTACATAAAGCATCAAGGGAACAGAACAACCCCCCCTCGTCTCTCCCTCTCTCTATAGAGAAAGACGTACAGTGCGGTGATCCTCCTCTCAAGCCTGGCGTGGGGCTTCAGGTGACAAAGTATGTGGTTGAACTCTCCGGGTTGTCAATGGGGGGATGGCCAGCGATGGGGTTAAAGGATAATGCAGTGCCTCGCGTCGCTTTAATGACGCTAAAGTGCTGGGCTATTACGGGCACATGGACAGGACTGTAATTGTCTCTGAAAGCAGCCAGGTACTCCCGGTGCTGGGCTGAAATCAATCACTCAGACCCGGCCTGCCCGCCTGCCTGCCCCATTTGGAGAATTACATCATGGAACAGTGAGGCATCCGCTGGATAAAAGGCTTCTGTTACTTAGAAAGAGTTGATTTTATTTGCGGGGATGTGTGTGCTTTACACCGTCTGTCATTGAATTGCTGCTGACAAAATGATCAGTCTGAGTAAACAGGACGCAGGTTGCCCTGTAGGTGAAAACGAGTTCCCTCTTCCAAAGTCGATGCTCCGTTTTGCAACGACTCACTGTCAGGGAAAAAGTATCTGAGTTCACCGGTTAACCCGCTCAGGTTACACAACAACAGCCTGCTGCCTGAGATAGTTTAGCTTTTCATCTCGCCCTATTACCACAATGTCACTACTCTTTTTATACAGTGGCGGAGTGGTAACAATGAAGTGAATAATACTGAGTACAATGGGTCTTACTATTTCACATGCTGTTTTTTTCCCCTCCCGCGGCCTATTGTGTTAAAACAACACTACTCTCATTTTGCACACAGTGTGAATGTGAATAGCATCACAGAGCACTGCTGCATCCCGCTGGTTTAGTTTTGATGTGGACACAAACAAAGCTCCAACCAAATTGTTCCCTACCATGCTTACTTTTGCATAACACTATTTGAACACATTAAAGGTGCAGAATTGTAGTCTTGGGTAGTTTTTGGTGCTGTGGTGGTGCATTCAAAAATGAGAATTTATAATTAAAATTCCTTCTACATACTTTTCTGCGATTGAACTATGTGTGCTTGTCTAACAAGCATCACAGTATTTTAGTAATTACTGTTCATCTTTAAAGATACTAGGAATACAGTCATTCTTGACCCCTTCATTTTCTTAAGGACTCTCGTGCCAGATTAGCAGTGTTCACTCTTCGCTCCCGCACTGATCCAGGTTCAGTAATCTCCCCTACATTATGACTCTGGCCCTCCAGGAGCCCTCCAGGAGCCCCCCTGTTCCAGCTACTTGTTTTCCTTTTCATTTTCCCTGCGGTGGGATGGAAAAGGTTCTTATTGCTTTGTGACACTTGAACTCTCTGAAAGGTTATTATAACACAGGGGGCGGTGCAGAGATATCGCATATCTCTCATTGGTCTGCTTTGTGGAGGCAGGCTATCCGATGCTGGGGCGCAGAAACGCAGCAGTTAATTGACAATCATTGTCTACCCTTGAAGGTTAACCACACGCCCCAGACAATGTCCCACCACTGGGAATGGGACGGCTTTTCACTTACATGCCCTTCTTAAATAGATTTTCCCCGGCTCGTTTCAGTCAAACAGATCTGACTCCGAAAACGTTGCGAGTGACAGGTCACAGTGGAACGACTTTTTTCTTTAAAAGATATATTTAATTGATAGTGATATGACAGAGAGTGCTACGAGAGCTATCACCTCTTTTGTTCCCATTTCAAGAGTGTTTATGCCTAAACACACATATTTGCAAATGACGGTAATTGTTTTGTTTAGCGCTCAGTGTGAGCTGCCACTGAGGGTGCCAGCTTGTCTCTCTCCCTCCTCTCCTCTGCTGAGCTCTCTTATAATATATTTGTTTTCTACAAGGCACGGATGTGTTTACAGGTACTCAGGGGAGATTTCTGGATTCCATTCAAATCATTCCCAGTCAGAGTGGGTGCTAAGATACCCGTCACCCAGCAACCACATCCAAGAGGGAGCTTGGGCGATAATAACTTCAAAAACAGAGTGACAGATGCCTGATTAGAGAGAGAGAGAGAGGGAGCGAGAGAGAATGGTATACAAAGCTGTTTAAAATCCAAATCTATTCAAGTACTTTCTTGAAAGTCAAATTGGCCCTCATATTGTGTGTTGTTTCTTTATTGAAGGGAGAAAAAAAGCATTTTAAGTTCTTTTTTTTCTTTTCTTTTTTTTTTTACATTTTTAATCCTTCAGTGAGGCTCTGCTAAATTTGATTAGGTACAGTACATGTGCTCAAGTCAACTGTGCAGTTGGCAGATGGCGGCAAGGTGTTTTTTTTTTTTTTTAGCAAACAAATAGTCTCCTTGAAAATCAGAATTGCTTTATTGACTTGACATTCATTCAGCTGGAACAAGTGCAAATTAAAACATTTTTTAGGAAAATCTACACACCAGCTCAGTGGACTAAAGTAACATTAATTTTCTCCTCATTTCTTTTAAGAGGAGTTATTTTGCAGCTTACAGTACAATGAAGCTGAGCCAAGACGGTGGAAATCACAGATTTCACTTGTTAAAGAGGCTTTGTTTGACACTGTCTAATGTCATTTGTGGATTTAGAGGCTATTTGCATGGCAAAGAGGCCTGTATTGTTAATTTGCCTGTTGGAAGCATTAGTTGTCCAAGCTCCTATCTTATTTGCATGCCTTTACTGGATCCGCAACAGCAATTGAATTACCAATTAATTCTCCGACCAAATGAAATGGTTCGGAATCGCACATCGACATCAGGTCTTTCCACGTTGATCAGTGTATTAAAATGACCTAATTTTACTGTGTTCACCAACCATAAAGGGGTATTAGCTTTGATTTTTATAGACAACAGACGTAAGCTGTTTAAAATCTATCTGTCAATATGACTTATCTGGCATATTAAACTAGATTTGTTAACAGTGATTTTACCGGATGATTTTGCACTTGAGACTGATTGCCTGACAGGCCAGCAATAGATTTTGGGTCACTCTGATTTCCGCTCTCCCCTCTGCCCAGTCAGAGCTCCCTTGCTTGTCTTTACTCACGGGCTCCTTCACATTAAAGCACATTTAGGGAGCATGGCGGAAGTCACTGACGCTCGTACCAGGATGTTAAATGCTACTGACAGAAGTTAGAGGGAGCAGATGAGATTTCCTGATTGGAGAAGGAATGCAGGCCCTTGCCTGGCTCTGTCTAATATGGTCACATAGAGAAATTGATTTTCCTCAGAAATTAATTAATTTTTCATATAGCCCAAAGCTGGAGTTTAAAAAAGAGTGCACACTTGCTGGTTTCCTATTTTCCCCCTTTTTTAAAGAATTATTGCCTAATCATATTAATACTTTTGCCCCAAGGATGAAAAGATAATTGTACAAATGCATTTGGAAATATGTATCACTGAGTATTTATGATTAAATTATGCAAATAACTCCGCTCCCATCCTTCGTGGGCCCAGATTGTCTAATTAGGATTGATATGGCGAATAGATGTTGGGGAATCTGAATACAAGCATGTCCAAAGAGCAGAAAATTGAAAATGACAAGGCTGGAATCCTTAAAAAGTGTGTAGGTTTTTTTTCTCCCCTCTCTGTCTAATTCAGCGTAACTGTATCAGGAGTTAATTTTCCCCGGCTTCATTTCTCGTCTGAGCTGACAGGAAAAGGAATCCATCAGGGAAGCAATCTCAGATGGGATTCCACAAATTTCCTCCACTTGTTTTTTCTCCCCCTCTTCATTTTCGTGGAGGCTATCAGGGATGAATCTTCTCCTGAGTAAACATGCAGATGTTATTCCTCCAGTGTCGATGTTTTTGGAGCTCTCTACTCAATACAAATGACTCCCCCTTATAATTGAAGTATATTAAGAAAGGAATGTCCTTTCTTAATAGCCCTTTGTACTTTTGGAATTTGAGTGAAGTAATGCACATCATGTTATGATAGCACAACTTTCTTATTTCACTCAATGTTAAAAACACTGTATGCAGATGCATCTTCATTTATAGGAAGAAAATATCTGTCCCCTATCATCATGCAAATGTAATAACATCTCTTGTCAAGTTTCACATGACAGTGTTAGGAGTAGAGACTCATTATAGGTGTGGCAGATTATCAGATCTGATATTAAGCATTTTTCCAGCTATCAGAATCAATGTTCTTTTTGTCTGATTGCAGATAAAATTAATTAATAGTTCTAATATAGATGTAGTGGACTTTAAATGTTCAATACTTGCCACCAAAATTTAGCAGAGAGGTAGAAAATGGAATGAAAGCACAAGTATCTCAAAATTGTAGTTGAGCACAGTGCTTGAGGTAATTGTACTTAGTTACATTCCATCAATGGTTATTCTAAATCTAAGATTTTCATTTTTATGGCTAATGTATATCGGTTCCAAACAGAGCTGCATCTCATTATTT
Organism: Pagrus pagrus; assembly: GCF_965226575.1. Classification (NCBI taxonomy): domain Eukaryota; kingdom Metazoa; phylum Chordata; class Actinopteri; order Spariformes; family Sparidae; genus Pagrus; species Pagrus pagrus. Next base: position 22,992,265 of record NC_140193.1, read on the forward strand.
TCATTATTGATTAGACTGGCGATTACTTTACAGGATTACTGCGATTCATCATTTAGTTGACAAAGACGTCAAAAGTCATGAAAAATGCTCCTTGCAAATTTCCCAGAATTATCCAACCATTATTCCAAAACCCAGAGACTCTTCATTTACTCTTATAAATGACAATAAAATAAGCAAATGCTCACATTTAAGACACTGGAACCAGCAAACGTTTGACATTTTGGCTTCAAAAATGACTTTTGACAGTTGATCAGTTATCTAAATAGTTGATAACAGATTTTCTTTCAGTCGACTAAACAATTAATAAACTAATTGCTGCAGCTGTAAATCCAAATATTGGTTATTGGTCTCTGTGATTACTGATAATCAGTATTGGGATCGGCCCTGAAAAAACCATCAGTCCATCCCTCGTTAGTGGTTAGTGTTTTTGGCAGGCGATTGCACTTGATGCATGCAAAGACTCCATTTCGTCAAGACCAAAGTAATCAAGTATATCAAATAGATGTTCAAAATGTCTTCAATATATTACAGTATATTCCCATTTAATAAACCCCAACCTAGACTGTGCCATTTTTAAATTCTTGTTGGACCTGCCCACACACAGACAGACACACTGTACATTGACACTAGTTTGAGCCAACAGTTACATGTAATTTAACAACAGCCGTGTTCCTTGCTGGGCTCAGCGGTACATCACAGAGAAGAAATCAGGGAGGAAATGACATCGGTTTCCACTCTCTCTTCTTCTGTTGTTAGCTTCAGATGAACGGCGCAGCACAGGAACGGCTCCGGTGCCTCCAACAGTATCTATTAAAGGGCTGATTGTTATCTAATCTTTACCTGGCGCTAGCTGGAAAAGCCCCGAAGCTAATGACACTTGAGACTAGCAGCACATTCTATGGTGGTTCAAAGCATCTGCTCAGTCAATACCTTCTGATGAAAAACTAAGAAAACGGCCCCACAGCTATTTATGTGAAGTCTGAATTCACTTAAAACACCAGAAACACTTTATGCAGTCAATTTGTTGCATTGAATTATAACTAACAACGTGCATAAAATGAGTTCCTGTTGAGCCAGCAGGCTAGACACTGAGCTGCTCTCCTGTGCCTGGGTCTGGAGCTTATGAGACTCTGCTGTTCAATCAGGTTTTAGATTATCTGCGAAAAAAGAATTTTAAAAGTAAATAAATGAAGTTAAAGTATATCAGCATAAGTAAATAATTATAACGTGAACAATGCTGATGTCAAAGTAAGTGATTCATATTTAATTTACTCAGAGCAGCATGCTTCTTTTCATTTTTTACAATTTTTTGCATGATTGTGTACTATAATGTCTGTCACAAATGCTAAAGTACCAATTTAGATGAGATTGTTCTCGTAATACATTTATGGGTCATATCTAGATGATTGGTTGGAGCTACAGCATTGGACACTGATCAGCAGATTGTTCCAGATCTGTCTTTCAAATGACGAAAAAAGAAAAAAAGAAAGACATCGCTGTAACCTTGCTATATCCACTCAATCAAAACTCATTCATTAATCTTAAGGTCACTGTCGGCTGAATATTTCTTAAATTAGAAAAATCAAGAAAGAAGTAACAAGTAATAATCTCCCTCTTAAATCGTTTTAATAGCGGATATATTAGCTTTCTTTAAACAACCTCATGGTTTAAAATAACAAAAGGAACATGAATGTTTAAGACTGCGTACGAGTGTGTTTAGAGCAGTAGTGCTATTTTCAATACAGAATCATTTCAGTTGTCAGCAGTTCAAAGTGAACGAAGCAGCTCATTCGGTGTACTGTAAAATGATAAGGTCTGCAATTTTGGCTGTTATCCATAGAGATAGCCACACCCAGAGCTGCTTCCTGACGGCATCGCACACCTGTAGAGGTTATGAGCGGGGTATCAATATCACCAGGTCAACACATTTTCATCTAACACTGACATCTCTCTTTGCCTTTCACCCTCTCTGTCTCTCTCCCTCTAAGCCTAGTGAGAATATTGGTGGGAGTCTTTATTGGTTGCAGCGCTTGGGTTTCTCCCCTCGTAGACTCAAATGTCACCGTCTCCCTGATGTTTCTTTAAAATCGCCTGTGCCACCACTTGCTGTGGCGCCCGGCTATTATTACCCTCCTCTTAAAGAGTGACAGTCGGGTCCTCGGAGACGTGACACAAACCTGTGTGGATGGAGCTGTAGTGCTGTGTCAAGCCAATGCTCCCAGCCAATCAGATAGCACGAGACAGAGCACTGTACACCTGGTATGCGACGGGGTTAGCAGACAAGTCAGGAGTCAGCTCAGTTTTACACATTAAAACATGACTTTTGCTCGTCTTAAAGATACAAATTGAAATCACAGACCTGTAAATATGAACGTAATCACTTTCACTGTGATGTTAAATCATCAAACTTAGTTTGTGCTATTGTCTTGAAAGCAATGTGTTGTAGTATATGTTCCAAGTAATTCCACAGTAGTGCAGTAAATACAGCGAGACACGTTCTCTATGGAAATAAACATGGTTATGATAATAAAGCAGCCCCTGGCTGAAATGTCCACATACATTAACCCTCTGTAACTTTCACATGAAGAGTGTGTGAGTGTGTTTTCTTGTGTGCATGTGTGTGTGAGATGCTCAGTGAGGGAGAGAGTATGTGTGTGAGTGAGACAGAGAGGGAGAGGGAGAGAGAGAGAGAGAGAGAGAGAGAGAGAGAGAGACACCCTCGCACTACTTCACATATGAATGGTCTTGTGTGAAAAGGAGGATGAATTGAGTCAAGCTGACATAGCATGCCAATAAGCTTTGTCTCATTTCCAATGCCGTATTCATTTGTGCCACAGAGAGATTTATTGCATGATTGACAATTATGAGAGGGTGACCTAGTTCTTTGTGATGGAACAAAAATGGTTTTCATCAGTTGCCTTTGCTGTCTTTTGCATTGTGTGTGCGTATGTGACGCTCCCTGGTAAAGAATAGGGATAGCCCTCCGTGCAATGAAATTCTTTTTCCCCCTCTAACTATTGAAACTCGTGCATTTTTCTCGTAATGGCTTCATATATTTTGCATAGAATCACATCATCCACTATGTCTGTTCCACAGCAGAAAAAATGAATTTCCTACCCCATTAAGCAATGTGAGCTGTCCAAATGGATCACGTTAAAGTGACGTTTTTACGAATGCTCTTCAATCTCCAACTTTGGTGTGGAAATAAAAAGAAAAGGGAAGTAATTTTGCTGTCTGTGGGTATCGTCAGCACACGCTGGGCCATTTTCTATCACTACTTACTGCACTGTATCACTGGCTGTATTATTATTATTGTTACCTGATCACCCAAATCACAAATACACTCATCTTTTTACTGTTGTGACTGTCAGTAAAGGGCTTCATTTGTGCCTTACATTTTCTGATTCCTTTATTCCTTTATGGTTCATTCTACCTGTCTATTAGCTGTGTGTTTTCTGTGTGTGTGTGTGTGTGTGTGTGTGTGTGTGTGTGTGTGTGTGTGTGCGCGCGCCCAGTCAAGCTTAGATTACTACGACTGTGAGGAGGAAGTCTCTGCACCTCCTGGGACTCCTGCTTGACTGGCCCCACAAATGATACAAGCCAGGGTTTAGTTGGGAGTTAATATCCTGCAAAATTGTCCTGCACGGCCTCGGCAGAATGTGGATGATTAAATGACACAAGCATATCAAAAACATTTTTCTCAGACTAGTGGCTGTTAAGTGTTGCGCCGGTGCAGCCCGTCTCCCAAGGTTACCATTAAAAAGAAAGGAATATTCAGTGGGAAGTGGGTGTCATTGAGCTGTGATTGTGTGTGTCTGCATGTGTGCACCTGTACGAGCGTGTGCGTGGATGCTTTAGATGTTTTGTGTAATGCCCTGTTTGAGTGGTAATAATATCTCAATAGGATTTCAGGGTCTCATTGAGAGGTTTGGTAGAAGGTTGAGAGGACATATGCTAATTGAGCCTGAGAAGACTCGCCTCTCTCAGAAACACATCCCACCAGAGTTTTTTTTCCTTGTACACTGGATGCCAGACTTCCCCCAGTGACAAAAAATAAAGGCTTGAGGCTCCAAAGCGATCCATTTTATCCTTTCTTTTTCAAAGGATGCAATGCTTTGTTTTAACCTCTGCAGGAAAGGAGATGAAAGGCAGTGTAATAAAGCCAAAAGGTCTTTCTGTAGTTATCAAATGGCCTTTCACTCCTGACCTTTAAGATGCCACAGTAGGAACTGGAGACAATGCTAGAAATACAGATCGGATTTCGGAGATCAAACACCTCTTTGTATGGTTTACTTGCACAGAGAAGAAAGAACAACCTTTCACAGCCCATCATTTGAAAGTAGGGAAAATAAAACCAAGAAATATTTGGAAAAGAATGAACTGCCGTGTCAGCGCCTGCACTCATCAAAAAAGTTAAAGTAACGCTGCAGCAACATACGTTCAGGTTCTGAGGCATTTCTTTACTTCTTCCTTTATCTGCTTTGTTCTTTGCCACAGGAATGGGCTCTGTATGAGTCACCTGGGACTTAGCTCCTGAATGTGTGTTCACATGTATTTACAGTACAGTGTGAGTTGTTCTTTATATTACATGTCATTGACATATTATAGAAACCTTTTCACACAGCTGTGCCGTTTGCTTCTCATGTTGTTGCTTGTTATGTTAACATTGTTCCAGTTGACGCACCAGTAAGCCTTTCACAAGACAAAGGATGGTAAAGCTTTAGATGAATTTTCTGAGCTGTACATACTTCACTCAATACTCAAATTACACATATAATCATTTTTGCTTTAATATGGCTACATGTCACAATTTATAATTGATGGCTGTAGGTTTGACGTGGGAGGTTCAGGTTGGGGTTATTTGAAAGCGGCTCCATTTGAACTGACAGGCCTACGATACCCAGCAGCCCATTTTTTCAATCACGTCCATAGACGGGTTGACTTCAGAGAGTGCTAATCATGCTCTTAGACGTAGAACGTTATCAGAATCCATGATGGCACCCAGCATTCCTGTCATTCTCCACATTCTACCGTGCGACACTCGCACTTAGAGCGTGGAGTGTCGGTGCCTGTGGACCCTGAAGGGCTCTGTGTAAGAGGCCCGGTCGGGGCCCTGCTGGGCCCGGCCTGTTGACAGTTCCTTGGCACTGTTGTCTCAGCAGGAAGACATCAGTTGGAGCAACAGAGGCCGTGGACGAAGGCCGTCTGGTCAGCATGGAGAATGGAGTTGGAGAAGATTAGGCTTCACCCACGGGTCATTGTGTTCCCAGAGCAGGCCCGAGCCCGTCGGCCTCAGTATTGTTAAAGGGAAAGGTCAGGTCCTACGACCAGGCTAAGCCTATTAAACAACCCGCACCGCTTCTTCCTGGAAACCTGACTGTGCTTTCTCTTAACTACCGAGCAGGGGGAAAAATCAGCTTTGAACAGCTGAGGTCGGCCATATCCTGATGAGAACTGGAGACCACAGCTAATTGAAAAGAATATAACTGTACACTCATATGAAAGCATTGCAATCATGCTTCTTTATAACACCAGGCAGCAATTTCATATTGCATGTTTCCTATTTTAAAGCACCTCTAATTGTTTTCCGGAGCCCTCAAGTTGGTATGCTGTGCAGTATGTGCGCTAGGCTGCCAGAGGTTTGCTCTGACAGATCTTACCAGTGTCGAACAAATCCTCACATTTATATCCTCTCAGTACTAAATGCTTATGTACCGCATTCATAAGGTCGTCTGAGCCCCAACACACTCCCATAAGTCTCCTTTAGCTGTAGTGATGGCTGATGTCAGGGATGTCTGCTGAATGAAAGGAAACACAGGCAGATAGCGTTTGATCCGTGATGGAGATGAGTCCACATAGGAGTAGAGCGAGTGATTAATAATGGTGCATCTGGGTAAAAAGGATGTCATCCCCTGGACGTCTAATGAAAGCTCTTGAACATATCTGGGAGAGGCGATATGTTGACAGTGGATGATGCAAATGAGGCTAAATGTGAGAGGAAACCTGAAATGAATCACCCCGCTGTCTCCGTGGCGTTTGTGTGTGCGTGCGTTGGCGCGCGTGCGTGTGTATGTGCCCCGACTAGCAGCCAGCCGTTTACACCGTACAAAGCTCGGTGTGACACTCTCCCTCCTTTGTCTCAAACTGCTAACTGTATTTAATTTCACATCTTATCGGGCCGGGCTTTGTCTGTCTGTGAGTCTCTGCACAGTGGAGGCGACCCCCGGAGATAAACTCTGTCAGGCTCTGGGGTGATTTATTAAATTCTGATTTCTGTGAAGGACTTTAATGTCGAGGGGGTGGGAAGAGCGGGGAGGGTGGACGGGGGTGGGGGGGGGGTTGGTGTGGGGGAGAAAATATGTCGCAGGTGTCTCTGCCAGCCCCGGGCACTGTTCTCTCTCCATTACCAGCATTGTTAGGTATAGAGAGGCAGGAGAAAAGAGAGAAGTAGGAATCTATGCTGAATTTCCTGTCTTTGTTGTGGCAGTGGGCTTGTTTTTTCCCTCTGTTCCAGGCCAGAACAGCGGTATCAAATCTCACTTGTTTGGACTAGAGATAGCGACTCGAGTGTGGAACGTGGGTTAGTTTCATCGAGGGCTCGAACCCAGCTCGCTTTAACGCTTATATTTTCCCCGTGACACCTGAGTGGGGCTCCAAATCTATTAGGTAAATCCTTTGACCTTATCGGGTCCTTATCCCCATCCCCTGATATTTGAATAAAGCAGCATGTCAAGACATGTGTGACACTTTTTGACGAGTTCAGCAGATTTTATGGGCAGCTATTACAGCCTATCTGGACCCAGCGCTTCAATTTAAAATATTTTCTTGTTAAGCACACTTCATAGGTCAATTGTGACCGCGCCGCAGCTCAACATGTTAATTTTAATATCATTTTATTCATCTCAAATGCATCAGCTCCTCCCCCTTGAAACCTGTTTTACATTTCTCTTTCATATCACCTTAATCTAAATTGATGTGTTATCATACATGGATCTCAGAGGAGGGGATCAAATAATGGCTGTCAGCCGTGCACAGTGAACTGTGTTTTTGAACATAATTTGGTCCTCTACATTATAAAATATGCTTTAAAGCCAAATCACAAGGTGATTTTCATGTGACCCCTCCCTTTGTGAGAATTGTTTTTTAAACAGAGAACAGAGCTGTAAAAGTGATATGTTGCCTCCTCTGATTTCTGTGAAGCAGTTTGATCAAAAGGCAATATTGGTGAGGGGCGCTCCTGGTTCTTGTCTCCTGCACGTTGCTTCCCAAAGGGCTCTTTTCTCTGTGACACCTCGATTCTCTAAAGCGATGAGTGGATGATAAAGAGTTGTGGATTCCATATATTTATTTATTGCTCGTATTGAAGAAGTTAATAGAAGACTGTGGGGCTGCGATGCGTGAAGGGCTGCACGGGACAGGACTTCTTGTCTTAGATGCAGAAGTATAGAAAGCCAGGCTGAACGCATACATCAAACCACACAGACGTGCGTGTGCACAACTACCCAGACACACACACGCACCGATGCTCTATATCAAATAGTTTACCCCCTCTCTTTCTTCTCTCCCCATTTTTCTTCTCAAACCAGGGCATATCCCATTCTGAGGGTAGCTTTTAAATCAAACCTAGAAGATGAGTTCGCAAAGCCAGAAACTCAGTCCGACTTCTACAAAACTAAAAAAAACATTCAGAGCTCAGGAGCCCCCCCCCCCCCAAAAAAAAAGGAACCTCAACAAGATCAGTTTAAATACACTTTCTCTCCTGCTGAAGCAGAGTTTGTTTGACCTAGTATGCAAACCCTGGTTAGCAGGTTTGATTGAGCGGAGCCGGGGATCTTAGGGCCGGCTCCTCTGATACCTACGTCTCCCTGTCTCCATTGTTCTCTGCAAGTCAGCATCTTTTGTCTTTGCCACTGATTTGTCTTTTGATCTGTGCGAGTGATTTATCTGCATGGAATCGTTTTTCTCTCTGTTCCCCCTCAGGAAATTTGGAATGAGGCTGGCCTAACCTTGCCAGGGCCAAACAAAAGCCCGAGAGCTGATCTCATGTATTTTGATGCTGTTTGTGAAAACGACACACACACAGAGCTCAGACTTTGAGAGGGATGAAATAAAAAAGAGAGAGAGAGAAAAAAAGCAGCCGGATGGTGTCCGTTGTTTTGTGTTTTGCTCCAACAGATGTAAGTACCTCCAGCGAAAATTTCCATTTGGAAGTGACATGTTTTTCAAACTCGAAATTATTAAATGGTAGTAAGTGGATTTAAGTGGATACTTCTCATGCAGGCTACTAGACCGCTCCACAAAGACACCCTGTGGGAGCGTAAGCTCTGCTCGCTGTGGCTGAGATCACCAGGTAGGGCTAATGGAACGGAGACCCTGATGTCTTCCGACTGCAACAGTTTTCCCTCTGTTTGCCTGGTTAAAAAACGCCAGAGGTTGGGGGGATTGGAGTTGACAACCCTGAGGGGATTGGAGCTGTTTGCCTTGTGCGCTTTTTTTTTTTTCCACCCGCCCTCATGTGCAGCTGTTATAGCATCCTCCCTCCTCTTACCAGCTGCCAGAGAGAGAGACACACACATAGAAAAGACAGAGAGAGAAAGGGAAAGAGAGCCTCAGTGAGAGGGAAGGGTAGGAAAGAGGCGGGGGGGAGTAAACACAACCACTCAACACCTGCTGCCCGGTGAAGAGAAAAGGTGTGTGCAGGAGAGAGGGAGGGGGGGGGGGCAGAGATAGGTGGTTAGGGAGAGGCGACATGAGTACAAAAGCCTGAGAATGTGTTAATGTGGGAGTGAGGATTGTGAAAATACAAAGATTAGAGGAGAGACAGGTGGGAGGATATGCAGGTAGGCTACAGTATCACACTCTAAACCTTTGGTATTCTAAGTGCTCCCTCATGCGCACAGTCTGGTTATCTTTAGTGGTAATCTTGGAAAAAAATATAAATAGACATCTTTGTTCCGAAGGCTGTAGTCTCGTCGCTCCAGATGTTTACGTGCTTTGATCAACATTGTTTTGGGGTTGAGGCCCAGCGTGTTTGTCTGAGATCTCGGAGAGAGGAAACTTTTCCTCAGCAACGCTAATTATTTTTCCATCACCACGCCGTCACCAGTGAGAACTCTTCACGTCCACATCGCCCTCCCGGGCAGCAAATAGAGCACGTAACACTAGGAAAGCATAAAGCTGTTGTGAGCGTGTTTGCACAATTAATGATTTGGGAGATAGCTTTCTTTCTGTAACATTTTACTCTCGAATTTAACAAATACTACGGCGTGATAGCATTCAGACATTAGCGATAAGATCGGCAGTGAGAATTTGTGCATGCAAAGGTATTTGATTCCTGTCCAAAATATGCATATGCATTTAAATCAAATGAAGTATGCAATCTTTTTAATCAGCTATTTTCTCTGTATCAGAGGAGTGCAGAGTTCCCCCTCCTGTTCCGTTTGGGACCGAATTGTCAATTGGCTGACATTATCTAAACAAGAAATATTAAAACTAATTAAAGAAATGTCTCTGTAAAATCTTGATAAGGCGGAGGTTATTTTTTTTCTCTTTCTCCCTCCGACTGCTGCACTGTGCTCTGTTAGGAGACTTGCCACAGGCTTGTCTGAGCAGAGGAAGTTATGAAACTCCTACTGCCATATCATTTGCACAAGGAAGTTTCAGCCTGTTCCTCTGGCTCTGTTGACTGGAGTCCATAAAACAGCTTTATTAAAAATGACACCATTCCACTCTGTATTTGCTCAGTGGCTGCTCATCTAGATTAGGTCACATGTTGCTGTGTAGTGTGGCCAACAATAGCCAGAGTTTATGACAGATAGCAGCTGTCTGGGCTGACTGTGTTGTGATAACATATTGCATACTGTACATCTCTAAATCTGCTGCCTTCCCATCGAGATAATCTGCTTCTGTTTTCAACAGAAAACTGTCCCGACCGCAATTCAAAAGCAAGTCTGCGCTGTTCCAATTTCCTGTAACCAACTGCACATGATAGTAAATCATGAAGCTGAAGTGACTTGGCAAATGCTCTACCACCAGCTCCACAGAATGTGAGGCTTGTTCTGCAGAATTGATGTAACACTGTTACTTTGTATTGCTCAAGTTCAATACTTCAATGGGGAAATGCTCCTGTGTTTCTCAACCAAAGCGCAGTTTCATCTTGATAAAAGGCCCAAAATCTGTACAATCAACGTGGCACAAAGCATATCATGTGTCTGCATTGTGCGCGCTTACAGGAGTGCTTGTGTGTGCATGCCCATGGATGTATAACATAACACCACAGAGGGAACACAGAAAGGGAGGGGCGAGCATTCAGAATTATGTTATGGCTGCCTCCTGTTTAGCTTTTTCCCAGAGCCCCAGGCGACTGGAAGGCATCAAGGACACCTGGGTGCGACTTTATTAAAGTATGAAATGAGAGGTCAGTGACGCGACGGTCCCACACATGACATCCTGCTGCTGGCCCTTTCTTCCCCGCCTCCTCCCCTCAGTCCAGGGCTCTGATGACTCCTCTATGAAAGTCTGTTTCATTAATCCCCCTGAGGGACCCCTCAACTGCTCTTTCTGCCGCTGATACAAATTTAATTCCTGATAGGTCTGTTAGATGGAAGCCGTGTCTATCAAGGCTTTTAATTAATGTGGCACTGCTCTCTGTGTATCACAGTGTTTATCTGAAATTCATGACCAGGGCGAGGACGGACGGGATTGTTCAAAGATGGCTTGTTTTCCCTTTTTGGTTGAAATGTGAATTTTAATTAGACACGGTTGTTACTCTGAGGGGCTGTAAAAGGGGCTCTGCGCTTGTTACAAGGAGGCATGTGTGTGCGTCTTGTGTGTAACTGAGCTTCATCTATTCACCTACTGTCACACCTTTCCAGCGTGTTTATTTTTCTTTATTAATGCTCCAGTATTTTGAAGCAAAACAATGTCGTTAACAGGTTCAGGAAACTACCTACAAAGGTGCAGTTGACTAAATTCTTTGGGCTGCACTGTAAATCCAGAGGCTGACAATGGGCTGGCCCGACAACTGTTTGTACTGGCAGCCTATTTCCAGCCTAATAGCTGTACAGCATCATTGTCAGCCTCTTATCATGGCAGGCACAGCCCTTTCTGACACACTGACACCTCAATGGTGTGTGTGCCTGTGTGTATCTTTGTGTGTGTGCACTTGTTTGCATGCATACGTCTACGCTACAAATTATTGGAATGTTTATATGTACTTTGTTGTTTATATTTATGTCCACTGCCAAAATCTGTTATTCTAAGAAAAAAGATTAAGAGATTTTCTCCCCTCGTTAGCAGACTTGCCCCTCAGAGAAAGTGTCACAGAAAGGAGAGAGCATGAAAAGCCCATCTCCAGCTGTATATTCAGTCTCTAATAGCATGGACGGTGCCTTGAGATGGTTCTGATGGAAGATTATCATTTGCGCAGCACACTTCTTAGCACTCTTATCCTTGTCCCTGAGTCTAATTCGTGTTGAGGCTAATTTGTATGCTGTCCTTAATGGTTGTGTTTGGGTTAGTTCTGAGTAGCACAAAGCCTTTAATTGTGAGGTTTAACATTTTGCAATTAAAATCTCCCCTCATTGCTCTGAGGAATGAATGAGCCGTCTTTGATGTGCTTTAATCAGCCGAGATGTATTGTAGTTTAAGAAGCATAAAGATGCCAGATACATTTCTGATTTTAAATTGACACACTCTTCCACCTTTGAAGATGATTTTTTTTTTTCTCTCTTCCCCCCGCTGGCTGAAAGCAGCGAAAGCTCGGTCCCTTGAACCCCGCTCTCAGATTCTGGGGCGCAGATCTCTATCTCCCATTCTAAAGTGGCCAAACAGGATTAGGAAGAGGAGCGCTTCTATTTCACCCAAGACCAAGGAAGCGTTCACAATGATTCACCAGAGCTTGACTAAAGATCTTAGATGCACGCTGTGACTGTATCAGCTGTTATTTTCTCACCTGTTACAGGGGCTTTTAGGCATCCTCTGCAAGACATGCTGATGGGATCAAAAGAGCATTTTTAAAAAGCAAACTCCTATTTAGATGTTTCTATTTCCTCCCTGTGTTTTTCGTTGCTAATTTCTGTTGCGCCATAAGGAAATTCGGGAGAATTTAGATTGTGGCGCCACTCTCCAGAGGTACCCTTGTTTTGCCGTATTGTTGTCGAACAAAAAACCTCATTAGGATCAGAGGGAAAAAAAGAAAAATATTCTTATTGGGGAAAAAAAGAGGTGGCAGTTTGATGACGGCTGATTGGGAGCATCTGGAGGCTGTTTTCAGAGGACGCAGCCCTGAGTGAGCAACCCTGGCATTTAAGTACGGGCCCGCTCCTAGAAACTAAAAATCTCCCAGCAAGCAAATTAACGGGAGCAGGGATTTGGTAATAATGGAGGTTCTCGGCTTTTGTTTCACCGTGACAGATGGACAGTGTGTGCTCAAATTGAATTTGGCTTTAATTGCATTGTGGCGTTTATAATTTATCTGCTCCACAGATTTTGTTTACAGGTTTATGGGGGTCTTGAATGCGTGCTTTTGCTCTCTTTCCCTCTCTCCTGCTTTTCTTCACTTTTTTCTCTCCCTCGTTCTGTGTGTGTGCGTGCGTGTCTGTGTGTCTACGTGTCGGCCAGATCCTTTTTCATCCTCCACTACAGCAGGATAAAGGACACTGTAATTCTCTGAGAGTGTGGTGTTCATTACCGTAGCAGTTTGCCCTCCAGGGTGAATGTGTTCAATAAGCGAGATTGTCTTTTTTCCAATATACACTTAAACGGTATAAGATTGCAAATGTAAGCTCCGTAGTGCCCGTCTGCTCCAATGCTCAATGTTCAAATCATTTGGATCACTTGGATAGGTGAACACAATATAATCAAATATCTCTCCTTTTGAATAACTTCACCACGTGCACACAAGGACACGCATGTTAGCAGACAAGAGGGCACGCACTGGCACATATATATGCACACAAACAGACCCATTCAGTTGCACTGAACAAGAGAAAAAGAGCCCTACTTGAGTTATTTTTCTCCTGGGTGCCTGAGTAATTCTACATATGCTGAAGTGCTTCTTCTGTATCCAGGTGGGCAGGGTGGTCGCTTCCATCCCTTTCATGCAAATAGAGAGCTAACACTCGAGAAGTAGAAAAGCCATTTATGTTTCTTGAGAGAGAGACACATGATAGTTTGATAATGGATTTTTTTCAGCCTATACCAGTAACTGATAATTACCTGTTCCTCATGGTCAATACTGATAAGATAACCGATAATTTGTAAAACCTGACCGATACTCGATTCTCGGGGCCGATGCCAATACCCATGTTAGGGAGTAAAAAATTCAGATGTCGATATATTGGCCGATATACCCAAATATATTGCAACTATCTCTCAAATGTTGTTATCAAATACTTGTAAATAAACTTTATTGCCTATGGTGACATCTGTGCACTGAAACAGCAAACTTCACGAGGAATTTAATGATTACAAATTACCCCAAGCAAAGCAGTCTTCTTCTGAAACTAAAAAACATCCACACCAGTAACGACATATTTGGCTCTCTAGTCTACACTCAGTCTTCCCAGCGAGCAGTTTGACGTTATGAGTGCAGCATCAGAGAGCGTGATCTTCTCTTTCTTCTTCTACTCTTGGTCTATTGGTGGGTCGCAAACCAGCTTTAAAGGTGCTAATTTGTTCAATATTTTTAGCTTTTTCTTTGTCTTTTTTCCTTTGGCCAGACCTCCTGCAGCATCTCACAGTGGTGATAAAGATTATATGCTTGTCTCCTGCTCCATCTAGCTCTTCTCTCCTCTCCTTATCCTAGCCTCTGCCACCCTCTAATTGATGCACCCCTGCCAATTTACACTTCAGCCCTGGCTCTGACCCCTATTAACTACCTGGCCTCACTCTCCCAGGGAAAGCACTGTGTTCAGGGAGAATCCCCCCCCCCCACCACCGCTACCCCCCACCAATCAACTTCTCTTAAGACTGCTGCTAAACACATTTCCATACTTAGCCAGCGAGAGAACACCACTTCACGCTCTGGCCAACTTTTATCTGGATGAGTGAAAAGGATAAGCCGAGCTGTGCTGTTTCTTTTTCTCCCTAAACACACAGTGTCCCACAACACAGCAGTTTATCATGGGCAAGCCTCACGGTCATTTGACAAAGGTTATTTATTTTATTTTTTTTCTCTCCTGTCCTCAGATTACTGTGTTAGTAACACTGCACCAGCCACTTGTCACTGTCTGTTTTTCACTTGTCCTAGATCGGGAGTATTTTGAGGAATGTCCGCTCTGTTCCCTGTACCTGTCCCAGAAGTCAGCCCATGTGGGTTGTGTGGAGAAAAGAAGAGAAAGTGGTCTGTGTGCTCCTCCAGCAGCATTCAAGCTGTGTGTCTCTATCAGCCGTGGCTTATTTGTGGTGGGCTTAGCCTGGCATATATACTCCGGGTTTCACTTGACCCGATGTTATGTCATCATGAACATTCTCCGGGGGTCCAGAGACTCTGTGCTGATTAAAGGACAGCAGATAATCACGTGAATGCGCTTGTGTGTGTGTGTGAGCTGCTGATTGTCTGTGTTTATATTTAGATGATATGGCCAACTGAAGTGGACATATTTAGAAAAGGATTTGCAGGGATGGGGACACTTCAGAGGGGTTAGTCACGTAGTTAAATTTTTGCAGCAGACATGGTATGTGTACAGGGTAATGAAGTAGGGAATCATTCTGTGTTCTCGATTAACAGTAATCACAAAGCAATTGAAGCGTGAAAAATGAATTTGTTTCTACCAATGCAGAACAGCTTCAGAACACACACACACACACAGCAAACTTATTAATTATACAGCGCTGTTGAGCTAGCAGAATAATATTTTTAAATGCTGTCATGTTTTGTCTGCTTAATTGTAAGGTATTGCACATGCTTTCTTCCTGTTAAAGTTGAAGAGAGAAAGAAAACCCGGCACTTGGTTTTTAGCTTCTTTTCTCCTCCCCTCAGCTCCACTGAGTAGCATTGCGGCTGTTTAGCCACTTTTCTCTGGGCAAATTGTTTTTGTGACCCATGGAATGTTAGAGGAAATGCTTCTTTCTCATTGGCGGTCCCCCGGGTGTGGAGGCCATGGCCCCTGTCATCGGCCCCAGTGCACACACACAGACGCACGTGCACGCAGACGCACACACACACGCGGGATCACTCTTTGCAAGAGGAAAGCAATCCACCACAGGAGAGGGACCTCCAGGCCTTTTTATAGCACCAATGCCCCCCCTCCCCAGACTCCCAGACGTGACATCACAACAATCAGAGATCATTTTCAGTGGTATCATCATAACTCACACACACACTCAGAAAGATACCCACACTCTCTCTCATGATTTCTTTCTGTATCTTTATTTACTGTATTTTTTTTCTTTAGCTCTCAGTGTGTGTACAGAGTTATCATTAATTAACCCTTGCTTTGCACAAATAAACAGACACCAGACAGTGATGATTTTTTTTTTTTCCCACCCCCCGTAAAGAGACGTTAAAAAGTAATCATGAACGGTCCCAATTCGAAAAGGATTTCCCTAGAATGTGCGGTGAAATATGCTCCTCAGATCAATTAAGTGTTTACAGCCTGTAAGAATCAGCAGCACAATAGAGAAGCTGTCTCTTCTGGACCCCGGAGGCTACCGTAGCAATGTTTCATTAAGTGCACTCACTCCTGTGGCCCCCCTATAAACACACATTAATTAAGGCACACAGAAACACAGTCTCTGAGCTTGCACTATGGTAATGATGATATGACCCCAAAAGGAGAGGTGCACCAGGGGTCAGGGAATAAAAGCAGGGAGCGTTTAATGCCAGAGCCTGGCTGATCTGCAGAAACACGGTCTTAACTGGTCCAATTCAAATTAGGCCAAGATTTTCTTAACTGGCTAATTTAGATGTGCATGAATGTAGATTCATTTTCCGACACTGACTATGGCTTGGGTGTGTTTTCTCCTTCCATAAAAATAATGATAAGGGTCAATGACAATTTTCTCTATGTCAGCAGTCGAGGCCTGATATGATAATTTATAAATTCCGACAAAATGACCTCATAATAATGTGCTAGCCAGTGTTTTATTTTCATATAAAAGTGGGAAAGTATATTACACACTGTTACATTGCCAAATTAATAATCACATAAACACCAAACAGATCTCTCAGACTTTTAATAAACAGAGAGGCTGAACATATGTTCTTTGACATGCTGCTACGTGAGACTGAAGATTTCCAGAACCGAGAGCTGTATTTATACACCAATACAAAACTTTCCCTGTAGACATGCTGCAGCTGACCTAAGATCAGAGCTTGCTCATCCCTCAAATCATTCTGGTTTCAATAGCAGTCACCTCCCATAGACAATTTAGGTAGATTTGACAGTGGCAAATGGGTGTCATCAATATGATCCCAAACATTGACATTTTCTTTGGTGGGCTAAGTGGAAAGTCCCATCCCATCCTCTCAAGATCTGCAGCTAGAGGCCAGGGGGCTGGTATCCATCTTCGTAACAGTGACTATGTTGGAGGAGGAGGTGAAGGAAGAGGAGGCGAAGAGATGGAGGGGAGGGAGGCAGCATGTCAATGAGCCTGCCCAGTGTCACTGAGCACCACACAGAACAGCCATCTGGAGAATCAAAGACTCCTACCATCTGGCTGCCTCACCCACTCTCTACCCCCACAGAATAAGAATCAACCAGATAGTACTTTGCCATAACACTCCTTGGCCTTTTGGAGGAAAAAAAGTCAGGTAAAACTGCATTCAAGTTATAAAAAATAAAAAAAATGACCGCCTGTCATCATTCATGAACCCGGGAAAAGAAAGCTGGCTTTGATTTGCCTGTGTGTACACCTCATATTTTCTTCAATGAGATACAAAAATTGACCCTCATTCATCAAGCCATCATATGTTAAAATCAGACTTTAAAATGAACATATGCTCATTCTAGTGCCAAGCCTAATATCGACTAATTCCATCTTTGTCTTGCGCTTTAAATCAATCTCACATCTGCTTGGAAAACATATTAATTTTTTTGATCTGCAGTGTATATTTCAAGTTATCATACCAGTATTTAAAATCTGCCCTCATGCCTTATAACAAAGAATACCAGAATTGTTTTTTTAATCATATTCCAATTTTGAAATTTCATATTACATGCTCATTTGCTGATAATTAACTTAAATTTCTAAGTAGATCAATGCTTGCCAAATGTGCAGAATTTAAGGGATTTCTATCTATAAACGACTCCATACAGCTCTAACATCATAATCATGCCCAAGGATCATTCAGCTGTCGATACTTTCCTGTATTCAGTGATGGTTTTGTCATCGATTCTTTGAAGATATTAAATGTGAGTCTTTAGTGAAACCAGAAGTTCTCCTCAAGGAGCCAGAAACTGTAACGCAATGAAAACTTAAAGCTTAAAGGAGTTCTTTAACATTGAACCAGTCTTGCTGAGTGGACCTTCAAAGCCTTGATTTAAATTATGTATGCTCTGTAAGTATGTATTTGGCAGGAAAGAGTGGGGAGAGGCGGAGGGATGAACGCTGAAAAGTCATCAGCCATATTCCAAAATGCCATTTCCGTGTTGCTGAGGTACCATTGTTTACAGGGCTTTGATGGAGAGGTGCCCTGATCGCCACTAGCTGTTTCTCTCCCTCTCTCTTTTTCTTCCCCCTCTTAGTTTGAGAGAAATCTCCTGACGCTGTAAAATGGGCAATGATGACATATGTGGATGCAGGCCTGTTCATATCTTTGTGGGGCCTTTAGGGAAATAAATATCTGAGAACATTCAGTGAAATGAAGCTCACTCAATAAATCACCATGACACAATAAACACTTCTGGCACATGAGCACCCCCCTACCCACCATCCCCTGGTGCCCAGCCCCCTCACACACATACACACAAACACGCACACACATATGTACACACACACACAATCTCCTCTCAGACACCACCTACCTCTCCCCGCCTCTTCTTGTGCTACCAAATGGTGCCTCCCCACAGGCCAGTAAATCAAATCCCAGCACAAATACAGTGGGAATTTATTTGGAATGGGCTTTTGTTCTCTTTAACGCCTGATTGTTAGGCCGACTAGGTCGCATGATAAATTTTGAGCAGGTTGTTTCTCGGCAATAGCTGTGTGTTTGTTGCCCCCTGTACCTAACGTGAATCACACAGCCTTTAAACGCCACTCCTTTGCCCATTTAAGCTCCATGTAGAGAATTGCTTTTCATTTTAGAAATTTAAAAGGAAATCATTTGGCTATTATTAGAAAAGTAGGGTTTCCATCCAGCAGTTATTTGCACAAAAAGAAAAAAAAAAAAAAACTGAATGGAAACGCTTGATACTTGAAAAAAAAAAGGAAAAAAGGCAAAATATTGAAAGACGTTTTTTGCATTCTGCCGAGGTAGAAAAGTTGGTGTAATGATGAATGCAAAATGCAACAAAGTGCAGCAGAGACAGACTTTGTGAAGTGATGATTATGAACTTGATGTGATGTGATCATGTGAGTGAAACATCCACCGATACCGTTTTTCCACCAAAATTAGCGGGTCTACACAGATGTTTTAAACACCGGTCAACCCGCTCAAAATCGGCTATTGACCCCATTCCCACTTCACGCAGACGAGGCAGCCCATCTGTGATTTTTATCTGAAGGTGTACGTTGTACGTCACTTTTGTAATGGTACACGTAAAAAACGGTGGATAAATATCTTTGAGTGTCACAACCCCCGCGTAATGACTCAATTCACTATCATAATTTGAGCCATTCAGTCCAATTACAAATGGAAAGTCTAGAAGAACTGCACGATTAAATAATTTTATCCCCCTTCAAGTTAGCCGGGCGCTAAACTGGAAGTCAGTCGGCTTGGTCGGCGATCCAGGTATTTTCATGCTTCAAAACACCACTGAGCTCCACCTCCAACACTGTGTTCAGTAACAAAACGTCCTTAATAGACTGCATCCCAAATTACTTCCTTATTCACAGGCCACCGGATGTTTATAATGTGTCATCACTTCGTGTGGTGGAATTTAGCGTGTTCGCCTTGGTCTTACGTTTAGATCAAAGCCGAGCCGAGGTGATTAATTGACCCGGGTGTAAATGCAGAGTTTACACATTCCCACTGCACACAAAAGCCCCATCTTAGCAGTATTAAGTAAGATTTTTGACCAGTGGAA
The DNA here is from genome assembly GCF_965226575.1 of Pagrus pagrus. Taxonomy (NCBI): domain Eukaryota; kingdom Metazoa; phylum Chordata; class Actinopteri; order Spariformes; family Sparidae; genus Pagrus; species Pagrus pagrus. Next base: position 23,011,455 of record NC_140193.1, read on the forward strand.
AAGGGGTATGACGCTTCCACTGAATTGCAGAAGACCAAAAATATCAGATCTGTTCGGCCAGATATTGCTTATCTCTGTCATGTTTTCCACATTGCTTTTTTTTGTTTCAATGCTGTTTTTTTTTTTTTGCAGCACCACCCAGTGTGCGTTTGAGTTGCCTAACTCCTCATATAACAATAGCACACACATTATTTTGCATTCTCTCTTGATCATTTTTTTAATTTCTGTTCAGTTTGGATAGAAACTTGGCTATTAAAGTCACCAGCTATGGTTAAATGTAGGGATGCATGATAGAATTGGATAGTCACCGGCATCAGCCGATATAGGCTTTAAAATGAAATATTGGCCTGAACTGAAACATTTCTGTTGAAATGACAGGCTGATAAGATGGTGCCTTATTTATGCTCACGCAATGTGAATATGACTAAGTAGTTTTCTTACCATTGCCCAACATTGTATGTCTGCACTGCTGTAAGAGTAGACAGAATAGTATCTTAGTTCCACTACAGGATGGACTTTATGTTCTCTGGAATTAGATGGAAAAAAAAAAAGTATTAGCAATATGCTTAACTGAGTTGGAAAATACTGGAATATCTGATATCATCAAAACAATCCCGATATCGAGCTTAGTTACTCTAGACGATATGGTGAATTTAATGCTATTAACCTATTTTTATATAATGAATTGTTAAATGGAAATAGAAAAGAGTGGCTCTTGGCTGTGTTAACAACGTGTCCTGACACCTCCTGAGTGACACTGAGAGGGATGGAGGGCTCAGCCTTTCCCTTGGCTAATAGACACCCAGTCAGTCTCCTATGGCAGCCGCTGTTTATGCAGAGGTAATATAAGCAATAGTATAACAGACTCTAATTGGTTTATCAGTGTTTGCTATGGTAACCCACATGGAAACAGCCCCTTAAACAATTATATTTTTAAACTGCTGGCCAGGATATATTTTGCTTTATCTATGGGCACTGTGGATATGATTGCTCACTGTTATAAATGGCACATAGTTAGTACACGGAGAGAAAGACATTGTTTACACTAGGCCTCATGCGGTGAATCTGTCCAGTGTAAGGTAATCTGCAGTAATAAGCCCCATTTGTTTTGTTTAGCTTTTAAGCTGGGGGAGAGAGGAAGGGAGAGGGGAGAGCGAAAAAAAAAAAATCTCATTTCAAATCCTACCCACCTTCTTATCTCTATTTGTTCAGTTGTTTTTAATGCCACATACTGAAAGAATTTCAATGGCTGTTTTGCCATGAAGTCATTTGTTATCCTTCAGCGGGCTTTCGTCTCCCTATTGTGTGACAGCCCCAGAGTGCTCGAATCCTCCAGATGGAGCAGGTCAGACACACACAGACTCACAGACACACACACACACACACACACACACACACACACACACACACACACACACACACACACACACACACACACACACACACACACACACACAGGCAGGTTCACACACTTTCTTTTCAATGGTTGACATAGATCTACTTGCCTTGTGACATATACGGAAACAATAATGTCATTTCTGGCAATTTGTCTCTCCTCTACTTTTCTGTTAGTTGGAAATGTGGCAGTTAAGAGCTGCCTGGCAGTTACACAGCCCATGTCATGTTTACAAACAGTCAAATAGAAAATGTTTCACAACAGTATTCTCGCTTTACGCATATTCTCCGACAGTCTGTTATTCACTTACAGATTTTTCCCCTCCAACAAATTTGTGGACGCCTCACAGAACAGATGCACGTGCTTTGTCTTATTTGGCAATTACACTCATCTAAGGAGTCATGCCCAAAAAAGCAAAACACAATGTGGAACTCTTTATTCTGGAGATGAAACGCATTATGGTCCCTCTCGTTCACTAAGTAAATACAGTTAGCAAGTTATACGCTTTGGAAAAAAGGGTTCTTTCATCATTATACTGACTTTTTCTCTTGTTTGTTCTCCTTTTTTCTCTTTTTCCATGTGGCGTCCTGCTCTGTTCCTGTTTGGATCGTCGGATATACAGGTTAGTAGTCTTCATACTACCAAAATATAAAGTACTCCTTACTACACCTTCACCTAATTCTCTGATTTTGTTTACTTCACATTTTTATGTTTTAAAAGTAATTATATTTCATCAATTTATTTTCTTTTAAAGTCAGACATCGACCGATCTTTCACTCCACTACTTATTCCATACTTTCATCTTTTTCATAAGCCACTGCCTCAACAAGAGCTGTGATGAAAAAGGCTCTCTCATTTCATAATATAATATGTACATTATGTTCTCTGAATGTTTGCAAGAGACAGATGGCTTGCAAGTGCACAGTTTCAGTTTCTCTGCATTAGGGACAATATGAAGCACAGTTCCAGGAAAATATACAATAAGGTTTTAACATGAAAACAACAGGTGCAATCCAGCGATCGTTCACTTTCACTTGCCAGCCATGGTAATAAAGGTAAGAGCAGGTTCCATAACAAGTGGAACGTAATAACCGTAACAGCCATCCTTAAATGATTTGATTGACTCACGCTAGACCTCATCCCTCTATTTTAAATCTAATGGAGTCTGGGTATAATTTGACCAAGCTTTGATTGACAGCCCCTTTCTCTATCTCAACAGTAACCCCTGACGATGTACATTAGAGTCGGATTAAGGCAAGGTGCTAACGCATATTAAAAAATTAAGCCAAGCCAGTGGACTGGCAAAGCTCCTTCCCCCCCCCCCACCATTTTTTCCCCATGTACCTCCTTTTGGATGGTCTAACATTAAAATTTCAATGGCATCAAGTAGTGATAGCGACTTGTTAATACAGTCGCAAACTTGCCCTTGTGGAGGAAATCAAATGACACAGTGCAGCAGGCCACAGAGGAAAAGACTGATAGGACATTATACTGCTCACACAGAGCCACAGAGCCTTGCAGTAGAGAGGCAAGGATACAACATCAAATATAACAATGTAGCCTTCATAACTAGGTGCTTAATTTGTCAAAATGCCTCACTTTTGTCTAGGGCATATTTTACAGTGCCTCGAGCCCTTGGCATATTTAAGAGGACCATGGTAGTTTTTCCTGCGGCAGGATACCAGCCTTATTGTACTGCTTCAGCTGCTGTAAATAGTAGTAAATCTTCAGCGTTGCATTTATTCTAGCATGACACCAAAGCCTCCCACTCAGAATGATTGAATGTAACTTATTTGATTCTGCTTCCCCTTCATTTGGGGGATTTTGTGAAGAGTTTGGTTTGAAGACAATGAACTAACAAAAGATTGTTTTAACAGCTGCATGTCTTTGATTACACGCCTCTTTGAAGTATCACTTTAACTTAGCCTTTGAACTTGGATAGAGATCAGAAATGAATCGAGCTTCTTTTTGATGTAAGAGGAGGGGATTTTATTGTTGAAATGTTCATAAACTGCTTCCAACCGTTTAGAGAACAAGTTCAGTGTTGATTTTTAAATTGAGGCAGGAGAAAGGGAGGGGAGGCGCTGTCGGAGGGGGGGCGCGGTTGAAGAGAGGAAGGGAGGGAGGGTGCTGGTTTCATGTTCACGTGCTCCCAATGACAAGGGAAGGAAAACAGCGGCTTTTATTCCCCTCAGTAGAGGAGAGTTCTTAGATACAGCCTTCAAGTCTCGAGCTCTACATTTGCTCGTGTGACTTATTAGGAAAATATGCTTTCCATATGATTCACCAGATGATCGTTACATTAGTTTTCCCACTTGTAAAAGACATGCACGTGCACAGAATCTAAGAAATTAAACCTTCCTGTAACAGTTATACTTAATCTGCTTGTTGCTTTTGACAGCAGTAATAATGTGCATTTGAGGTACTTTGTTGTTTTGGACAAAACTCAAATTCTATTAAAGGATTAAGTAATTGGACACTAATCTAAAGGACTTGAGGTTTCTGTTCTTTGGTAATGCCTTTAATCTTGGCACAGTTTTAGAAAAGGCAGTGAAGTACTGAGTCACTGAGGGAAAAGCAGATTAGTTCAATTTCATGTATTTTAGGGGAGAACTACACTAGCTTAGATGGATTACTGTTGAATCAGTGAATTGAAATGTAATGACGCAAAAATGTATCTATTTGCATAAACAGGCAGCTGTGTCAACTTTGCAAATTAGCAGCAGAAACTGAATCATGGGAATTATGTGGGTAGTCTGTACTGTGTCACGTTTTAAAAACAGTAGCCATGGTGATGTATTATTGTTTTGTTCAAAAATAAAACCATGCATGCTGAATTTGGATCATGAAATCCCCAAACTACAAATTTCACACAATACCAACTTTAGAAATATAAAACAATCAGCTGTAGGCTGTTGTATCTTTTTTTTTTTTCATCACTTCCAAATTAATCATGCTCCAGATGCACTCCTATTGTTCAATTTTACTGTTACCAGTAACAATAAAGAAACAAAAGTTGAAGGAATTGCTTGCCCTACATCTGTCATTGTCACGGAGAGACTGGCCATAATACTTTATTTATATTCTGCTCTGGAGATATGTGGTTTCTGTTGTAAATGTTCATTGATTCAAGGGCAGACAAATATACCCCCAACACCCTACATGACCCACATAGAGCAATATGTGCTATTCACCCTCCATTAAAATAACATGATAGACGCAAATAAAGTGTATTATACATTTCTTTACCCTTGCAGCTAAGTCAAATTACATTTTTAATGTCGTCCACTCAATCTCCTCTCGTCTTTTGTGCTTTCTTTGATATAAATAGACAGACATTCAGGGGTCTGAAGAGTGGAAGTTAGAAGAATAAAAACGGAAGAGGAAATTTAGATATTTTTAAATGATGTCCTACATTTTGTCAGCTAAAATCAGGATATTGCCTGAGCGGGGAGAAGCCATGTTCTTCAGTTGTCAAAAGGCAGTAAGTAATGATTAAAATAGCAGTGTGAAACGCGGGGAGATTAAAGTGATGCTAATGATAAGTGAGAGAAGAAAAGGGCAAGCTATATTTTAATTCCTGGGAGAATGGTTAATGACTTCTATTGCCTGAGATTAAACTAAACCTGTCTCATCAGCTTTTTCTGCTCGCTGAGGAAAAAAAGCCCCCTGCACTTTAATTTATTAAACTCTTTTAAGGAAGCACATTGATCTACATAGGTTAAACTTTCAAAATTTGGGCAAAAAGACGCCCCATAAAGCTGTCATGCAGGGCAAAGCTGTTGAGTTGCTCAAGGCACACTATAAAGAATTCATTATCTCCAAACTGCCACATTTAATCAGAAAATATCAATTATTTAAAAGGGGAGGTTTGCTCCTGTTTAGAGCATCAGGTTTTACTGACACACTGGATTATACTGACACGTTGAATATATTTTTCTGCGGTCACTGTAGGGATGCTGTGAACTTTCCATTTTCAACACCCCTTTTTCTTCTTTTTTTTTATACCTTTGGCTGAGTAAATGTGCATTTGGCCACTGCAAATGGGTCCGTGTAATCACATCAACAGTATAATATCATCCAACAAGTAAAATGTTTATCTCCTGTTTTCAGCTTGTTGGAGGGACTAAGTCTTGTGCTGTGGAAAATTTTTTCGCATGGCATTAACACAGAAGCACTGGTGACCTCTGTAATGAAATGTATGGTACTGTTGACATGGCATTACAGCGATTCAACACTGTTCATTAATCTTTGTTTTGCTAGAACCCTTCTGGCATGTCCTTCGCCAAGGTGCGGAGCAATGCCAGAAATTGTAAGGCTCACCACATATTTCTGATGGCAATTAGCATGCATTCCGATCCACTGAGCCCCTCGCATAACAGCCCAATCCTTACAGCGGCCAGAGTCTTTATCAGCACCCGGGTGATAGGAGTCATTGAACATTCTGCTGACAGCAGATTATTTTTGTTTTTATACAGATGTCAGGCTTGAGTAGGTGGTGTTTTCCACTCTTCCTGTGGGACTACGGGCCCCGTTGTAGTCTCTTTTTATCCACAGAGGACGGAGATTTCTCACCCTCAGTCTCCTTATATGCCTCTCCCTTTATCTTTTCCTTATCTTCACCTCTGTCACTGCGGGTCTGGAAATAGGTCTGATATTTAAAGCACTTGTAAAGTGTAACTGTCATCCATTAGAGGACAAATAACAACACTCCACCAGCATTGAATCCTGCGCGCCTCTAAATCCTCAGTGGATCTGTCAGCAGGAAGCAGGCGTGCAATTAATGAGCCTTTTACCTCTAATATCACAGTTCTGCCAAGTGGGAAAAAAATGAAGAGACATTCACACAGATATAAGAAAAAAAATCTGCAAATCTCTTTGAGCATAGGAAGCACATTTCCACAGGTCCAACTGATGGCCCCATGTACAGTCGTGCTAGCCCTGGTTCTGATCGATATCATCAATGGCTACTGCTGCCGTGCAGAATTTGATCCAGGAGGCTCATGCTAATGTTCACGCCTGTGTCAGACACAATGTAATCTCTTCTTTTGAATCAATGACACTTTTTTATAGTCTCATCGCTTTTCCAAAACGTAGATGGTAACACTATTCTTGAATCACCCTCAAAAAAGGCTTTGAATATGCTGACAGCTGAGTTAACTCTTTAATCAAACGTTGCACAAACTCGAGGAAGGACGGCGTTCTTAACAGTCTCGAGATGTACGTTAAAGAGTCGAGTTGTGCCTCCACAGTGTTCGTGGCACTGTGAATAACCTCTAGCTTTTCCTTTTGACTAATTCAAATTTTTCTTTGCAATGTTAATGATTCAAATCTGTAGAATTGCCCGCAGCCTGAGGAAGATGTCTCCGTATTATTTTGTTGACATATTCAGGATGAAATGATTTTTCAGCCTCCCCCCCTTCTCCTTGTTGCATGAAGTAATATCTCTGTGTTTCTGGGGACACGTTACAATAATGCATTAAGAAATCACATTAATAATGCACATATTTTGTCACATATTTATAACTATCCCCCAGACATCAACATGTCACAGTTGTTGTTAGATCCCCTTTGGTTTCAATTAAAATCTCGCTGAGGCAATAAAAATAGCCAATTAAAGTGGAGCAGGCTCTTCAGAGGTACAATTGGTCTGATTAGATTAACCTTGAACATCAATTAGGGTTAAAAATAAGCTTAAATGTATTTTAATAACTGCCCACCATATTTGACGCTAAACTATCCTACACTTGTATCGCTTATTTCCCCTGTATTGATTCCTTAAGTGTCATTATTTTCACTTGATTAGCCTGCGTTATCAGATATTTTCTCTCGTGTTTATTCGTAGCTTAATTATATAGACCAGAGTGTTTTTTTATGGCGCTCTCGTTGTGAAACTTCATTATCTAATTACAGGAGTGTGTTTCCAAGTTACAATAGACAATAGAGATGTAATGATGTATAACAGGCTTCGTTGTACATATCAATCAGCATGAGTGTTGATGGCAGGGTCACAATCCAGCTCTCTGCAGCCACGCAACTTCTCTCTCTGTCTCTCTTCTCTCTCACTCTCTGTCACACACGGCCGTACAGACACACACTCTCTTTTCTTCCTTAGCAGTCGTGTCTCAAGCTTTTCTCACCACCACCGCTGCCGCCCGGCTGCCGTCACTGATCTCATCCCCACCTGGTATCTGAGAGCTGAGCATCCAGACGCTAAAAATACGCCTGACGCTACTGTCACACCCCCTTGCCATTTCTAGCACCCGGTTCCCAAAGCCCAGGCTGGTGTGAAGGGAGGGAGCCGAGCAGACATCTTTGTAATTCTTTTAATAACATGTGTAAATGGGCAAGGGGCCTATCGGTCTTTATCAGGCCTGGCGAGCGGAGCAGAGCAGCTGATACCACCTAGGGGCTGGGAAATGCCTGATTCATCTAACAGCCCGTGAAGCTGATTAATTTCACTCTTCATTAAGAATGTGTTGTGGTGTCTTCTCTGGACTTCAGCGTATCTCTCTTGGTCTCCTGGTCATCTTTTCTTCTTCTTCAGCCTGTTCCCCCGCTCACGCTCGCCTCCCTTCTTTTCCTGGGCAGCGTTAGCAGCAGCGGCCACCCTCCTCCTCCTCCTTTTGCGCCCTTGGCAAATGAAAGGTCAAAGACGCTGCAGTGATTAATGAGCAGTAGACTCTGGGATCTCTCTGTCAACCCCCCGCCAGTCCCACCCCCCCTCCCCTCCTGCCCTCCCCGCTCCTCGCATTATTTCATCTGCTAATCTCACACAACACTACTTAGTTAGTATGTCGTGGAGAAAAACGCCGTTGCGTGTCTCGGTCGCGCTGCGTAGACACCAACTCCGGTGAACTTTTCCGCGAGGCATAAAAGCAGGGCATTACTGAGGAAGAGGAAGGAGAGGCGGGGAGGGGGGAGCGCTCGCACAATGTTTTTGGGCCGAAGAAAAGGTGCTGTAGTGTAAATGGTTGGCTCTCCACTCAGCTTTTCATCTCAAGATGTTGCGACCAAGTCTAATGATTTAAGTAGGGTGCTCTCAGCACAAAAAAAAAAATCTCCACTTCAGAAGCTTGGCGGATTTTTTTTGGTGTAATTGAATGTGAACGTCAGCGCTCCTTTCATAAAATAGACGACACTTCATGGGCTCAGACCAACTGTTTATTTGAAAAAAGTAATGAAATATTTACTCTCCATTGCGGTACAGATTAGCAGCAGTAATTGACTGCGACAGAGGTCCATGCACAAGTATGTGTGCATTTTATAGGGAGAGAGAGAGAGAGAGAGAGGGAGAGAGAGAGAGAGAAAGAGTTAGAGGGCCCCTCATGTTTGAATGCAGATCTTCAGCACACAATAGGCCTGTTAGTGAGGCTGAGTTTCTGCCTGTCACTTTCTCTCCACATGTTGCTTTTTCTTTCAGAGATAAGTGGGCCTAATGCTGAACAAATAGTGGAAATCAGAAGCCACTGAGAATCATTTGCCTCTCCTTTTCCCATGGCTCCCAAATAGACACCCAGACTCACAGACGGAGGGAGTGACGATGCGAGAGAGGGAGAGCGAGACGGAAGGGGGGTGGTGGTGGCGGGGGGAGTGTGGGTAACAGAAGAAGAAAGAAATACTCAATGAGCAAAACAATTTTGTCACCACAAGCAGATCCAATTGAAAAGTCTCCTGGATGGGGAAGAGCTGGAGTTGTCAGATCAGGCCATGGCAATGAATAGATCCAAGCGGGCTAAATTGGCATCAGGTGTGGGCTTCCCCTGGCCGGTGATAGGCTCCCACATTGTGCTGGCTAGACATTTGGCCATTTTCAAATATAATGGGAGAAATGAATGCAAATGAGTGAGTGGACTGAAATGTATTTAAATGCAGATTGAATGGGGGGCTCTGCGTAGCGCCTGATAACAAGTTGCTTTAGGAGAAGGGCCACATTGTGTTGGATCATCCCTCCAACCCCCACCGCTCCGATCCCCACACCAGCAGTCCTGTTCTCTCTCCCTCTGTCGCACTTGTGTCTCATAAGGGGCCATTGTTCACTGGGTAAACTCTCTCAAAAGTATTTACATTACTCATTTATTTGAATTTCAAATATTTTGGGTTCTTTCTTTCTCCCGTATATAGCCGACACACATGCAGCCTGACGCCTTGGGCTATCCAGTAAAACAGTAATTGCAAAAGGGACAGGGGGCTTGTGGCATAAAAAGAAGAAAAAAATGAAGAGAAAGCCGGAAAAGGAGGGGTTCAATCATTAATGATAATGTTGCTTATGTCCATAGCCTCATTAGAGGCACTATAGCAGCTAGTAGCATGTGTTTCACAAACAAGTTCCCCCTGCCCACTGCCGGTCGACCGCTAGCCCACGGCGATCCATCTTCTCAAACGTCTCCTTCCCATATTTAAGGAGCTCTCGTTACAGCCTTTCCCAGACCTGTGAATTTATGGTGCACTCCAAGCGGTTAGCATAATCGCTGGGAATGCAGTCATTTCAGCGGGAATGTGGGAATTAGGGCAGGAAAGAAAAGGAAAGCTGTTGGTGTGTTAATTGAATTTCATAAGAATCCTTTGCAGCAGCTTTGCCTCATTCACAGGCCAGTGTGAACATGTAGGGCTCTCAATCAAATTCTCTTTTAATATTGTTCATTTTTTCCCCATTGTTTTTTTTTAAAGACCTAATAGGAAAAAAAAAAAAAAAAACTAAGAAGAAACCTTAAATAAGAGAGCAGCTACAGACATAGCTTAATTTTACAAACTGTTCATTTTTCCCCTCTCTGATCTCACCAAATAGAACAAGTGAAGAGTAACAAGAGGGTGCGTTCTCCTCCTCAAAATACAGCTTTTTTTTTTTTCCTCATCTGCATTTAAAATACAATTTACATACAATTAAATTTGATTAATTAGAGACACTAACCTCTGCCCGTCCTGTGTGCATATAATGTATCATGCATTTCAATGTCAACCAACTCATGTTTACTTCAACTTTGTGTTTATCAGGAGCCATCATTATGTTTAGTTTCCACAAAGACATAATTTGAGGCATTTATAAAAATTGATTTCCACGTATTTGACTTCTTGAACCCTTCAACGTAATGACAGTGTCGGCTTGAGGGAGTTTACAAGTTGCTTCCCCGACTTGGTATTCAAAGTGGACCCCGACTGCGTTAGTAACTTTAAAATATTACAAGATGATTTTCAGAATGCCAGTTATTTAAAGCTGGCCCTGTTAGCATAGGGGGGCAGCTGGGGCAGCGACTGCAGAGATGTTTCAGTGTCCAGAAGTTTCCATGCGGTGATTAATAGGAGGGGTAATGTAGTGGGGAAATGAGTAAACACTCCCTTGCTCCTGGCTTTGTGCTTCAACGGCTTGATGACAAGGGCAGAGCAAGGTGAGAATTAAACAGACCCGCAGAAGAAGAGAAAAGGAAAAAAAGGGCAGCAACGGGCTGGAGGGAGGAGTGAAGCATGACAGACCTGGGCAGTGAGTGGGAGTGAGGAAAGGGCGACTGGGAAGAAAGAAGGCCGCCCTGACAAAAGTGGAAGTGGAAGTTTCTCCTGAAGAAGAATAATTAAAAGCGCTCAAGGGAGGGCAGTTTTAATTTCACATGTAAGGGGCTAAAGATTTCATTTAAAGGCGCGGCGAGCGGAGAGGAGGTTAATAAGATGAACAAAGCAGGGAATGTGAGAACATACAGTGTGAGGAAGCACGTTGGACTTTCACCTGACACGTTTTTAATTATTGAACCTCTGATATTTCTCTGTTGAAGAGAGGGGGTAAAAAGAGAAGATTAACTGATTAATGGTCATGGTAACCAATTACTCACTCATGGGGAAATAGATGTAACTTCACCCACCGCAGTAACACTTCTCTTCAGCGCTAAACGTGTAGCATCGCTTGCAACGCCGAAGCTAAAAGCACACTCTGGGTTGTGCTGGCGGTCTCAGTAGCTGCCTACTGGGAACACAACCAGAGCATTGCATAATAACTCCTTCTAAAAAAAGTGAACTTGCTTCTACAGTCGAAAATGCGCTCTTGATCACTGAAATCTCACTCCATTAGTGCTATCTGAAGTTGATGTATCCCAATTATCATAATAAGATCGGCTTGGTCCCGTACTCCATGGGACTCCAAACTCTCTTACTGCCACAAAATGATCAAAAGGACTTTGTGAACTAGACCCAGAGTCCCAGCTGTGGGCTGATTTGTTCAGTAGTGGCGAAAAAGGAACTTTAATTGAATATGATGTATTTCTTTTTCTTGTACTTTTGGGCCCAGTCGGCTAGAAGAGAACAACAGAGATATGCCAGCATGTCTTATCTTGGCTAGATATCGACCCAAGAATACTTCTCTTTACTTAGATCACCGTTCAAGACCATAATGCAATTCAATGTTTGCCAAGCTGCACCCCAGTTGTAAACTTCATGCTCCACAGGTCTTGATGTGTCCCACGCACCCCTTCCTCCTTGTGGAATCATTAATACTGTCTGCGTGGAGCATGGGAACGACTGCTGCACTGCAATCCCAAAATCCTGTCCCCCTCCCGCCACGGCACCACACTGCACACACACTGTTTGACACTTATGTATTATATGTTTATCAGTCTCTAATGAAACACTGACAAGTTCTCTGCACAAGGGATACTGTGTTCCATTAATAGCCCTTAAGGAACCTTGGGCACTCACAAAAAGACCGGTCCTATTGCAGTTGACAGCAGAGGGGCCCTCAGCCCCGGCCCCCTGGAGAGGGAAGATATTAGCAACGTCTGCACTCTCTCCTTCAGTCTCTCTGTCATTCCCTTTCTCTCTCTCTCTCTCTCTCTCTCTCTCGCTCTCTCTCTCTCTCTCTCTCTCTCCATATATGCATCTGTCTCCCTTGGAAGTAAAAGGTGTCTCATTCTATTTCTTCAGGCACACGTCACTTGACCACAGCTTGTTTCGCACGGAGCTTGACAAAGAGAGCCGTGTCAGTTAATTTGTCAGAGATTGTTTGTGATTGATTTATTCATCTAGGGCTCAACAAATGTTTGTACTGTGATGAATCCCCTGAACCACAGTCTCCCGCAAATTAAACTCAGACCTCTAATTGCACATCTATGTGTGTATGTGTCATTTGATTTAAAAAAAACGATTTAGTCTGAGGATTTAATAAGCCCAAAAGTTACAGCAGATATTTCTGAATATGTCGTGAGATAATGATAGATGTTTTTATTCCCATGCTTTTCTTTGTGGACCTTAGAACAATCACTTTCACTGATGATTAATTCTTTTGATATAAATTGTTTTTGTCTATAAAATGTCTTTTCCCAAAGCCCAAGGTGGCATCCTCAAATGTCTTGTCTTGTCCACAGCCTCAGCTCAGTTCTCCGACATAGAGGAGAAAAGAAACCAGAAAACATTCACATCAGAGAAATTTGCCATATTTATTTTCGTACTAAAAAATGTCTCAATCAGCTGATTAATCAATTATCTAAATATTTGGCGATTAATTTAACAGTCGACAGCTAATCTATTAATTGCTGCAATTCAACTCTGACTGTTTTTGTCAAACAAAATTGGACTGAGATGAAATTCAAGTCTCAAACCTCTAATTGATATTGTGATCGAATTGCCACCGACATCTGCAGCAAACATCGTCTATTTTCACATTTTTTATCTTCCGAGTGTGAGAAGCCCTTTTTTTCTCCCCCACGAGACCCGCCATCTCTCTATTAGAATGTGACAAAACATTTGTTCGCACCAGAAATAATGGTCTGTAACATCGTCTAATGTGATTCACAGTTTATTTGCAAGTCCGTCGCCGTGTTGAACAAGGGGTTATGGGCGCGTCACACATATGGATAATTTTAAGCAGATGCATCTGGCGTGGCTACCATGCTATGATTAGTTTCCAGAGCGTTTGTGAGTGTGTAAACCATCGCCGACATGGATGAAATATAGCCTAGGTTCACTGGGAGTGCAGGGAGAAGAAATGTACCCCATCTGTAATACACTGTGTAGACTAATATCAGCTCCTTTTCTCTGATATTGCAGTGAGATATCGATCTGGTAAAATTGTCCCATATTGGAGCTGTCTGTTGTGATATTCATCATGCTGTCACCTCTCCCCAACACCTACGCGTTATTAGAAACCCGGGTTTGAAGAGGTTGAAGGGTTTTAGTCTCCGAGATGTAGCAAACAATTCATCATGGGAGAGAGAAGGGGAGAGAGAGGGGGAGAGAGGGGGAGAGAGAGAGAAAAGAATTCAGGTGAGGTGATGCTTGGGTAAAGATTTATGTCTAGTCAGGCTGTACATTAAGAATTATATCATCAAGCAGGAGGACACCAGCAGCTTCACTGCTATCTGCTGAGCAGGCCTATTTGCTCTCCTGCCAGGCTTAAATGGAGTTTTTTTTTCTATCTCTTATGGAGCTTTTAAAAGAAATCTGAAGTCTGAGGGAATGCAGTATCTCACCCAAACAGAGTTATTTGTGAATCGCGCGGCAGCTTGTCGAAAGCCATTGTTATATATGCGGGGATTTCAGTGAGCCTGACATTATGTTCAGTGCTCAATGCCAGTCACTCATCAGGAATAAAGCCTGTAACTGGTACATGCCACCTTCAATTTGGTCCACTTCAGGGTGGGACTCTAGTTTGTGTTCCTGTTATTTCCTCTCTTTCTCTCGCAGTCAGAGATGCTTCCGGGAGGATCACAGAGATGTACACAGACGGAATCCAATTCTTCCGTGTCTCGCTGAGGAGTCAGACTTTGATTCGTCTTTAACTCAGTACAAATGCTCGTCTGGGAATGTGCAGGCTGGGGGCTTCCTCTGAAGTTCCCCCTCTCTCTCTCTCTCTCTCTCTCTCTCTCTCTCTCGCTCGCTCGCTCTCTCTGGGAAGTGTGTTCGTGTGTTTGCACGCTAGGCTCTGCTCTGTTAGCCTCGATGTTATTGTTGTAAACAGCATTTAAAGCACAGCTGGCCAAATTGATCAGGGCTTGCGTTGGAGTGAACTTGAGCAGCAGAGAGTGGGGCTGCATAAACAGGGCCGCTTGTATCTAAATATGCAAACACTCTCACAGCAGTCGACACTCGGGGGAACAGACACTGTTACTTCTGATGGGGAAACAGTGAGAAACAGTGAGAAACAGGCTCGAGCCCTAACCTTTCCGTGTATACAGAGAGAGAGAGAGAGAGGGAAGACAGGAACATTTTTCTGATTGTGTAAACATTTCTTTTCCTCCCCAGATCATTTGTGGACTCCTCCATGTATTTACTTTTCATTAATTATTGAAAAAAAGAAAATCGTGAAAAAAAAGGCGAATAAACAGTAGATAATTTTTGTTTAATGTTTCACACAGGATTCCAATCCTCAGTGCAATTAATGCTAATCACCATGGTCTTCCTGTTTAGCTTGAACTCGGAGTGTGTTTGTGAGTCGCTGGTATCTCTCTCGTCTACATCTTTTGCTTGGGTCCCCCCACCCCCACCCCCACCCCCCCTTTTTTTTCGCCCTCCTCCATCTCTGCTGTTAGTCACTGTGTCTCCTCGTGTTATGATTACATCACCCTTTCTGTCTGTTGTGTCCATTTAGACCTGAAATTAATCACATCCGACAATCTGGTGGTGCTATTCCCAAAGTTCAAAAGCTTTAGCGGTGAGAGAGTGATAGAGAGAGAAAGCTGGAGGGAGAGACGGAGCGAGATGGAGCGCATCAAGCATGTTGGAGGTACTTACCATTTGTAGAGTACAGTATATTAATTGCTTATCGGTTTTTGATTTCAGAGTCATTTAGAGTCAATCGAACGCATAATTTTCACAGCTATTGTTCTTTGGGGTTTGTTAATTGTCACCCCACTGGCAGAATTAAAAGCAAATTAAAAGCCTTAACTATTGACTCTATCTGAAGTCACTCTCCACAACAATTTCACAAAACAATGGGGAGGATTAATGAAAATGCAGCTTGATTTCTGTTCTCCAAAGCTTTTGCTATGGGGAACCAATTAACTACCCTTCAGGATGACTTTCACTTCTAACTGCCGGTCTGTTCCACTGCCAGAAACTGGGATTAATTCTCAATTAATCCCTCCACCAGAACAACTCTGCCTTTGTCTGCTGGGGAGGACATGAGCATACAACACCGAGGTTACCCCAAGCCTGTTTGGTGGAGGAACTCCACCCCTCCTAAGATTGATACACCCTGTAGACTAGCTCTTCTCAAGCTGAAAATAAGAGCCATTAAAAGGGAATGGTTGACAATGATTTTTGTTTTAGGATTTTGAGCTTTATTAGCCATGCATATTAATGAGTCAATTAATTCCATTCGTCCTCGCGAGTGGTCTGTTTGTTTTCGCCTGACCTTTTATCTTAGATGCGTTCACGCTTCGCTTGGTTTAAGCACTTACTCCATACTGTGTTTCCCATAGCCTCACGTCCAAAAAGGGAGTTTTTATGTGTTTAGCACTAAGATTCTCCCCCTCTCTTTTGTTTTCTCTCTGCAACTCTCCCTCTCTCATCCGTCCACCCTCCCCCTCTATCTTTTTCTCGCTCTTTCTCCCCCTGTCAGAATGCCTGCTGGATGTATTCCTCTCTAAATGTGACAGGAAATATGCTATTATAGCATGCAGAATATTTGCCTGATGGGATTTGCAATAAAATTACTACATTTCCTTTCCATTAGGATCTCTAAAACCCCTCGCTCTAATTTATGATTACCCTGGCAAAGAGACATGTTATATACATAAAGACTAAAGTAGCCCCCAGTCCACATTTAGCCCGTCCTGCTTTCAAAGTTAGTTGAGAGGACAGGAGAAATAATTGAAAAGTGCAGCTGGACTGTGTACAATCTTGTAAGGGATGCCTAGAAAATGAGATTAATCAGTGCACAGACATTGTGGGGAAAAGTTTGCAGTGAATGCCTGACAGTCGTGCTCTTTCTCTCATTTCAAATGTTGGCAGGCTAGCAGGCAGCTCCAAGGGAAATGCGCTCCTTTCATACTTGAGTAATTGATGAATTGTATGCAATATGCAAATGAGAATCCATAAATCTTATGAATGACAGCTTAATTTATGTGAGCCTTAATGAATGCAGGATTAGATTTTAATTAAATATCCTCAAAGGCACCCTGACTGGGTAAGTTTTTAAAGCCTTGTTTTGAAGACTTGTTTCATATGCATCGCAGTTCATGAAAAAGAGAGATCAGTGAGAGTGGTTAGATGAAATTTCCTCGCAGTTTGAAGATAAGACCTGTTCTGTTTTGCTAACCAAAGGCACTTGCAATTAATAAATATTGGAGCAAAATCATATCTACCAATCTCATTTAGGCTTTCCTGGAACTGCTCATTCTCATACATTTGATTAACTGCATTTACTTTAAGCGCTATCTGATTTCTAACATTTGGTACAGTATCTTTTTAATTAAGAGAATCATCCATTAGGCATGGAAAAGTCAACCAATTAGGCTTTCCTCATCAGTTCCCGCGATGTAGCAAGTCTGCTTACTCATTATCAGAGCCTGTTGATGTGATACTAAACAATCTTGGACTCTGTAGTTATGGCACATACAATTATGAAATCAGCTTTTAACATTAATGATGCATGGGAATAATCAGCAATTTATCGTGTTTTAGATCTTTTTTAGATTCTATTTCACAGCTGAGAGGCTTCAAACAGCGCTAATAGAATGTGATTACAAGAGTAAGCTCTTTGTAGCTACTGTAACAGTGGTTTTCTCCCGAAGCGCGGCGGCGGTTTCATGACACAGACTTGAGGACAGCGGAAGAAGCGTGACTGGCTCAGAGTTCCTCAGTGCCATCGGACTCTGTGATGGCCTCACCCAGCGTGGTTCTAGTCAGGTCTGAGCCCAGACAAAGGCACCAGGAAGGCACCCACTCTCTCAACTACTACTGATCTCAACCCTGCACATTAGTCCACACAGGGATCAGAGCGCAGACAGCACTTTAAAAGGGGTTTTAGTGGGATTGATGCTAACTCTCTCCCTCCTTTGATTTCACACCATTTGATCTGTGATATATTGTTCCGTAACAAAGGTTCCCAGTTTGCAGGCGGATGCAGCTGTTCCTACCCCTAATAAATAAAAGTGTGTTTTTTTTCTCTCTCTCCTCGCACTCACAAACTCGCTGTAATCCAGCTATCTAGATCAGATAAGCGCGATGTGGCTACCTGTGCGAGGCGGTGTTTGACAGGTGCAAGGGGAAGCTGATTGAGATAATCCAAGAATAGGTTCAATGCAAATACAGATACAAGATGGGGGTGAGGATAGATGGATGCATGAAAAAGATGGATGAGTGAAAACATTCCCATGTATCACACTGTGACTCTGAGATTATGATCATCACAACCAATAGACTGCCAAGGTCAGCAGGAAGTATAAATCATCTTTTTTTCCCTTTTTGTTGAAGGCAACATATATTCCTGTCATTTTCACAGGTTTTGTTTTGTTATTACGATCATGACTTCACGTCGCTATTACGCAACGACTATTTTCATTATCAATTACTCTGACAATTAAAAAAATAATGATAATTGTTCGGTCTATAAAATGTCAGAACATTTTTAAAAAAGAAACAAAAAAAACCCTTTTATATTATTATATTACTTGGGGTTTGCACAAAGTTTTCAAAGTTTGGAAAATGCTTAATTTTAATTATTATGCTTTCAAGTGTCGGAATCTGCTTGAATAAGAATGAGTAGCTCCTTGAAAAATGCATGATTTTCAACAAAGTCTGGTGTTTCGTCTACACAATCACTCATGTAAACCAAAAATCTCTTAATATTTGAAATGAAATGTTCCTGTTGTCATATTAGTTTATCGTCTCCTGGCGTCTAAATCAGTGAGAATTAAATGATTCTAATCAAAACATACTATCAAAGTTAACAGCTGGTACAAAACAAATTGACAATATCCACTGATTGCTGTGGGCAAAAATGAGTTCTGTACACTTTTGTACATTTTTCCCTTTGCATTTTTAGTAACAATTTAGATGTAATGATAAAGATTTCAACAGTCTAGAAAGTTTTTGGTTGAGGTACATTGAAAAGGCTTGAAAAGAGCATGAATGTTCCTATCATGACACTGTACAAACCTTTTCACTTTTAATTTTCTGCCCATCCATACTAAAACTGAAAGACATTCAGTTTATATATCCATACAAAAGCAGAGAAAAGCAGCAGATTTGCACATTTAGGACACTAACATGTTTGACTTTTCTGCTTGAGGAATGAATTAAACGATGAATCATGTCAAATCATGTTTATTATTGCAAGGCTTTTCAGAAAAGATATCCTCTCCAAAAGGAACCACGTATGTTATTAATAAAGTACTTCTTAGTTCCTCATCTGTTAGTTTGCATGAGCACTGTGTTATCTGTGCTTCTGTGTTTGCTGACACGGTGTTCTCCAGTCAAGGTGGGAATCAGAGAACTGAGATCACATTCAAATCAGCTGATAATTAATTAGACAATATGTTATCACCACAAATCCACAGTGGGGAATCAGTATCTGTTGATTATTGACTGTAATGTCATTTGTACACGTGCTTGTCAGTCTCCCTTTGAATGCAACAAGGCAGCCGTTTCTTCAGAGCAGAGAAGACAAACAAAAATAACTCATTTCAAGGAATTAAGTTAAACATTTCATCTTTTCGCCTCAGCCGTCCCTGATGTCTTATCTGTGGGGATTTTAAATTGGTAGTAATACACCACAGCCATGTTATCCCTGTCTTTCAACAAACATAGTTAACCTCTCGGGGGAGATGCGCGCATATTGTTAAACTGTTTGATTGAACCAAATACAGAAAAACTATAAACTCAGCATATTCAGGCCCCCTGATGGTCTGAGGCCTCTGAATTTCTGCCTGACCTGGCACTTAAAAGGTAAGAAGCTGCTTTGTTTTATCAATAAGACCTTGTTTTCATGGCTGGTCACCACCCCAGCAAACCAATCAATGGGGCATGCTCTGCTATCGCTGTGAGAGAAATGAAAAATAAACCCCAGATAATCCTTCAGTTAAAAGGTTACTCAGGGCGATAAAAGCTATTTTGTTAATTTATTTACTCTCTGCAGTGGAGAGATAAAGAAAAGGAACAATTAGGGAATTCTAGGTGAGAGATTTTAAAAGGGCAATGACATTGGGTTAATATTTTATAAGGCCTGATTGGCAGAGACCTGGAGAGGCCTTTTGTTTACACAAGCCCCAGACGGAATGATTCACTCGCTTGTTTTGGCCGACTGGGCGGAAATGGAATAAATATCTTCATCCTTACCTTTTAGAAACGTCAAACAAAAGACTGAGATAAAAGGTTAATGGCTCAATCATAACCACCAGGAAATAATATTATGCTCTTTCTCTGCAAACCGGAGTCACTATTGACATAATCAGGTTGAATTCCTAAAGATATCCGAAGATGGGAGGAGCAGACGATTTTTGTGTGTAACTAAATCCACTAAGGGAGTGTGCTCACTGGGCTAAACATTACATTTGTGGTTTCAATTGATTTATAACAGATCATAATCACTGCATTAACAGCGTTCTGGGTAATAAGATCTCAGTCACTGCTTCCGTCGACAGAAAAGAGTCTGATAGTGAGATGTCAGAATTTTGCCACGAGATCAGAAAACGTCCTGATATCTCATGCGATATTATACCTCTTATTATACCTATCACCTCGTGTTGGCTTCCTGTAAACGGGGTGAGAACGCGAATTTAATTATTGTGCTTTTATTGCATTGTAGCGCTGAAATTGGACTCGTGTGGAGTGTATTGTTGGGCCCCGTGTAATCTGATTGCCTGCGCAGTGTAGTGTGTTGGATAGTATCAGGTTCCAGCCGACTCTGCTGGGTCAACACACGGCCGGGCCATTAAAGGAAGTCTGGTTCAGGGAAAGTTCACCGCTATTTTCTTTTCACCATGGTAGCGAAACAAAAAAGAGAGAATAGATGTGTAACATATTTGTGGCCCCAGCCCAAAGCTGGTGGGGCCTATTTTGTTTCCCTAATTGAAGCCAGAGTTATGAGGGCCCTGAGTATCTTTAGTGTAAATATAAATAAAGGAGGGAATAAAATTCTTTCATGATTGACCTCCAATACAGAAATAATATTGTCCAAATAAGTCCAACTCTAAAAAGCCAGAGGTCCGTATTTGCTCAAACACGTAAAGTAGAGAAGAGAAAATGAAAAGAAAGCGAGGGAGATTAGAAAAAACAACAGCGGATAAGACATGAGAAGTAGCAAAATTCCAATCATAAATCCAGTTGTGCTATCTTTTTTGTGCAATAATGGCCTAGTTTGGAGCAGTTTCTGTGCCAGGCTATTTAGGGAATCAGCATCTGCTGCTTGATAAATAGCCTGGCTCTTTTGTTTGAGGCCAGGTTCAGTTCCTCTCTGGACCCAGCTTATTAGCCTGGATGGCTCTGACCAGCATTAGCATGCACTCCTCAGCTGTGGCGTTTCGAGGAACTAAATAACATATTGTTAAGAGACATTAAGGCTAAGCTAAATGAATCACGAGGCTGTGAAAACATGGAATAAAAGATTAAAACAGCAGTGGCACACCCTGTATAATAAAGTCCATGCATAAACCCACTCGGTCATAAGAAAAGGAGACGATAACCTTCATTTCTGAGAGGCTTTCCTGTTGCTCGGAGGTTCCTCAGTTCAAAGCTCCTGTTCAATTGGTGCATCGCTTTCATGGCTAGCCGGTGTTATTTGTGTGCAGAGAGTAGCTGAAATGCTATCCCTTTAAACACACAGACAGATTCCCTTGCAGCCTATCTAAACATTACCTTTACTTAACTGGGTCTTTGTACCTGGGTTCACATCCTTTGACATGATCTAAGGTTGATGTGACATTTTTTTGTCCATTCGAGGGCCTTTTTGCTTTTAGTATTGTTGGTAAAAAAGCCTTTTACCCATCACATACCCTCTATTGAGGTCTTTCATAAATAATTCAGCCAGAGTACAAGTGAAAGTGATGACAGCAAAACTGTGTGCGATCTCTCCCTCTCATAAGATCAAAGAGGTGCTTCTATAGAAATAGGAATTACATTTCCAGACGTTCCTGGGTTGAGCCGGCACTCATTTCTCTTTCTGCCTCTCTCTTGCTTTCTCCCTCTCTCTCTCCCTCTCCCTCCTTTCACTTTCTGCCA
Source organism: Pagrus pagrus (assembly GCF_965226575.1). Taxonomy (NCBI): domain Eukaryota; kingdom Metazoa; phylum Chordata; class Actinopteri; order Spariformes; family Sparidae; genus Pagrus; species Pagrus pagrus. The sequence continues at coordinate 23,032,990 of NC_140193.1, forward strand.
TCCGCTCTCCCTCTCGCCACTTCTTTCTATCACTTTTGTATTTTCCCTCCAAAGGGACACAGTTGGGTGGATGTCTGCTTTTAGTCCTAAAACCTCCAGAGCCGGTATATGAGAAGAGTCAGCACATTCAGACAGATACAGCGAGTGCACTCTATTAGCAGGACTGAGGTAAATAAACCTCACAAGACACGGCTGAATAAACTCAACTACTGAGGCTGTGTGGTATCTGAACTAAAACGCTGCATCGCTCTGTAGATACTGCCTTTGGGAAATGTAGTGAAATGTGCTGTAACACAAACAGCCTCATATACTGTGCTGGATGATAAAGTCCAGAATGAGCCTTGACAAATCGGAACAGCTCATCAGTTGGTTACATTAATTTCATTTTAGACATTTGTTGTTCATAAACAACTTTTTCCTTTTAAAAAAATGATAAATCAGTAATCATCAAAATTAGGGATGGGAATCAGGGCTACTCTCGATGCAATACATGTCACGATACGCTTCCCATGATAATGATGGTATCACCGTGCAGCGCTCTGGCGATACTTGATACTCTGCAAGAGAATCATCTACATCACATCGTCTGTGTGACCTAAGAAGAAAAAATACCCCTAAAAAAAAAGCAAAAAGCAGAAATTACGTATTCATTAATTCTACTGTAGTGTCATAGAATTTGGCAACTGTGATAAAACAATGTACAAAAAATGCATATAGTCTCTTTAACACACACACTGACTGCAACTCAACTTGTCCATGTCCATGTGTGCCGTCATTCCAAAGAAAAAAAGGGCCAACTCTCAGAAAGCACAACAGCTGGGAGTTAAAATATTTGAATGAAGGACACAAATATGCCCCACTAAAACCTGTATAAAACCCAGGCTAGGTAAATTAATTTTACAGAGGATTTAATACCATATATATCTGTATTGATATTGTGTCACACACCTGGTATATTGTTTGAGAAACATTCCGATCATGACAAATAACACTAAAATACCATTTCATGCTTCTTGTGACCACAGTGATGTATCATGCCACCAGATATTCAGCACATATTTGGAGGTATTCGTTGGGAGATTTTGCTCAAAATTAGCCAAAAGAATGGACGCCGTGTAAGCATGTTGGCACACCCATTCAGACCTTATTAGCAGAATAAAAAAGAAGTTAAATTACATTCTTCTAAAGGAGCCAGACAGACGCTCAGCCAACACGTCGCAGGTTTGATTTCCGGCCCTGTCCTTTCTTTGTAAAGCTGACACCCCCCGTGGTTTCAGCACGTTACAGAAACCCTTTGGTGTTTTAAAGATGGATTAAAACTCAGTTCGTATTAGAGAGAACTTAGTATCCTGGTAAAGCTTGGAGATGTACGTGAAATAATGTATGAAGCCAATATGTCACCTGTGTCAAGTCACCATAATTCATCTTCAGCTGAGACTCCTTGTCCATAAAGAATATACCTCTATAGGATCTCGGCCCCCTCATTATGTCCTCATTGCATTTTTTTTCTCACCCTGTAGGCTTTTCTTTGTAACTATAAGCCAGCAAAGTAGGTATTGATTGCAAGTCGAAGCTGTATTAATAAGCGAATGAGTAAGATGTGAGGAAAGTCAGGTGTGTATCTGCTTTGAAGGCCCTTTTCTCCTCCACAGTAAGGTGGCACAGTCATTTATCACGGCTGGATCTGTGCCCCTCGTTTGGTGTAATAAAACTCCCCCATCAGAACCGTCCAACAGGTCTGAATCACTCTGTCACACCACCTTCCAGCTAAGGCACGCATTAAATCAAGCAAGCAGAACATTTCCTAAGGCAGCCATTGCCTTTTAATTTCCTGAAGAACCTTAAAATATCATTCATTACCAGAACTACACATATTTGGTTTTTAAAAGTCTCATAAATCAATAGTGGCCTGACTGCAATAATTATAACAAGTTAACATGTAATTTCCAGGCCGAGGGCCGCGCACTGGATTTTAGCATATGCAAACGAGGCAATTCAAATAGTGTGGGGATATTAATACGGAGGAACAGGTAACGAGGTACGGGTTATGAATTATGCATCAAAAAGTGGTTGATCTTCAATAAAGGAAATGAATTCACCGTGTAATCTAATTAGTTATGGAAGTCTATTATGTTGAGCTGCAGAAAGCAACTGTCCTTGAAAAGAAATTTATTTACAGTACATGTTAGCTGTTTGGAATGGAATTGCATTCTGGAGTGCTTCAAATGTTAACACCCCCCGCCGCCGCCACCACCCACACCACCCCTCTTCCCTCTGCCAATCTCCTCTTAGTCTCTCACCCACGTTCTCCTCCTTCTCCTCTGCCTGGTGTTTTAGCTCCAGACCTGGTCGGCCTCCGAAGAGGACCCAGAGTGTGACTTCGCCTGAGAACCCCCACATCATGCCCCACTCAGTCCCCGGCCTCATGTCCCCTGGCATGATGCCACCCACAGGTATGGTTGGTAGCACTCTGTCATTGTTGCTAAGGCTCTGATTCACAATGTCTGGGTATTTTCTATCTCTCCCTTTCTTCCTTTCTATCACACACAGACACACACATACACACACACGCACGCTCATGCACACACATACACAACCTCCCCACCACCAGTGGCCTCCCCGCAGCTTGTCCTCGAAATGGCAGCCAGTCCAAAGTGACACATGCACCCAACCACCAGACACCAGCCGCTCACTCGTTTACCAAAAACAGATCCTCTGCTCAACCCCCCGGAAACCAAGAGGGGGGGAGAATAAATTGAAGTGGAGATCTTTTCTCTCAGATTATTCCAGTAGATGTTGCATTTTGCCGTGAGTGCATTCTAATTAGTGCGATTAAATCCACTCCACTGGTATATGTACATAGGCAGTGGTGATGCTAAAGCAAGCTTATCGCCACAAGAATCAACAACAACCGTTTGTGCCCTAACTTAGCCCTGGGCCGAGTCTTATTGCAACTAATGCTTTTGTTCTATTTGTGGCTGGCTTCATTGTGACTGCTTTGATGTTGGTGGCTGTAAGTGCTCTGATTTGCATATTTTGCTCTCCTTCTTGATATGTCTTTAATGATATTGTGCTGTCGAAACAGCGCCCTTTGAATGCTCATTCAGTGTACAGTATACATTGTACACTGACTGTTTTTTTTTTTCATGCTTAACTGCAATGGTAATATTATTTATATTGTACATTTCATTAAAAGTAAACTGCTTTTCATTGAAAGGCAAAATATACAGATATAGGTATAAACATGACAACATAGAAAGCATAAGAAATACTAGAGTCGCACTCAGTAGAGCGCATACCTTCACCAAGTCCCAGCAGTCCCCAAGCCTAATCCAATATCAGACTCGACCGCCCTGTATCACTATAAATTTTAAACCAACTATAACCGCTTATCCATAATTTAAGATCACCATATCTGTAACAGCTAACTAGGCTGGAGTCATAATCTCCATTGGGTTGTAGAAGAATTTCATTGTTTTATTAGAATCTCACTCATAGATACCAGCCAGCCTGACACCTGATTTTTTTTTCATCAAGATCTACGCATTATTCCCTGAGAAATGAACAAAAATTCCCAGATCCTCCCCAAAAGTTACTGGCGTCTACTCTGGGTCGAGACATATCCTCCATCCAAGTTTTGTGGAAATCCGTTTAGTAGTTTTTGTGTAATCCTGCCGACAAACCAACCAACAAACAAACGCGACACAGGCGCAAACCTCCTCCTTATAATAAGGACCTCCTTGGTGGGGGTAATAAATATAAGAATACATGCATTTGTAGCATAGACCTAACATACAATAAATATACCACACAGCAATTAAAAAAAAACAAAATATCAACACAATCAAATAGAAACCCCTGCCCTGTCGCATAGCCACACATGCAAGCAACTATGTACCTTCAGTGTATGGCTGCAGCTAACAATCACTTTCATTATAAATTAATCTGCTGATTATTTTCAGGATTAATTGTGTAGTCTATAAAATGTCGAAATTTTGTGAAAAATGCTTATCACAGTTTTCAAGAACGCAAGTGATGTCTTCAGATTGCAGTGCAAAATACAAAGACTTATCATTTACTGTCATGAAGAACAAAGAGAAGCAGCATGTCCTCACATTTAAGAGGCTGGAATCAGCAAATGTTTGACATTTTTGCTTAAACTATCAATTCATTATCAAACTAGTTGGCAATTCATATTTTTATTTGATCGACCAATTGACTAATATTTGCGGCTTGACTTCAGTGTATAACAAGTTTAACAGACGTGTAAATATCCTACCAAACGTGTTTTGCCATCTCTGTAAAAAACAGTCTGGAAGTGTTTTTTTCTTTTTCTCCAAGAGGCAGCCAAGCAGCGTCTGTGAGGTTTTTGAAATTCAATATTAAGCACAGATTGGGCCATCCTTGTGATTCAGTACAATGGAGGCTCACAGGCTAGTGCTTTGAACTCTGGGAATAGGGTGAGGTCACTGGCTATCTGCGCTGTAGTATATAGAAGGCGAACTTAAAGGCCGAAGTGAACACAGAGAAGGACAATGATGAGAAAGAGCCGTGTTATTTAGTGGAACATAAAGCAACAGAAAAGCCTTTTGATATCATCCCCTTTCAGCCCAGAGGGACTCTATGATCTTGACATTTAGTCAGGGTATTCGGGGGGCAGAGATAAAGTAATTGAGGTTTTTGGTGTTCTCATAACTGCCTTAAGCTTCCTAACTGTGGCAAGACAGAACTTTCCCATCAATTTCTATGTTCTGATTAAACCGTTTATTGTTTCGATGATGGTATTAAGCATTGAACGTCAAGGAATTTACAGATTTTGACAGATTAATAATTAAGTACAATTGACCACACATAAGTTAGCATCCAAGCAGGCGAATAATTGATCTCCCTGTCATGTCCAGATGTGCTGATTGATGATTAAAAAAACGACATTGAGAAACTGTCTTAAATAGTTACACTATCATGTCATGTCGCATTAGTTCATTTCTCAGATGAGTTAGCGCCTGAACACACAGGCAGAATGTGGGCAGACGGCCTTTCCCGAGGCTTCACCAATCCCTCCAAGACTCCGCGAAAAAGCCACTGCATCATTTAATTTGGGCAGCAGAGAGAGAGCCAACACTCGATGTAATGTTTTGTTCACACAGTTGCATGTCAGATCTCTCCTGGTGTTACACTTGCAGATTTACAATGCTGGTTCTTCTTCCTTAGCTCCTTTTCACTCAGGCTGACTGCAGCTCACACTTGGCAAAAGTTCTCACTTTGTGATAGAAATACATTTTAAAACAGTTTGATAATTGAGTAATTGTTATTTTTCAAGCAAAAATGTCAAACATTTGCTGGTTCAAGCTTCTTAAATGTAAGGATTCACTGCTTTTCTCGGTCATTTATGATGGTGAATTTAATGTTTCTGGGTCTTGGACAAAAGAAGCGAACGGCAAATTGGGCTCTGGGAAATTGTGATAAGCAATTTTCTTTGACGTTTTATAAAATAAATGATTAGTCGAAATAGTTGTGAAAAAAAAGGTAGATTAACCGAATATGAAAGTCATTGTTAGTTGCATCCCTACAACCGATGAGGCGTTTTTCACTCATTTAACTGTGTTTTAGGAATTCTGTTTGAATTTTGTCTGACCATGCAAACTGTAATCAGCTAATTTTTTTTCAAAGATATGAGACATATCTCAAATCACATTAGATTCAAATCAATGACCATATTCAACACAGTGGAGAGATGTCTTCTTCACACTCTAACAGGACCATGTGAGGCCTATGTGAAACACATTGTTAACATATGTATCTTTGCCCTTGACACCAGTTCCATTTAGAAAAGGACATCTTAATATGCTTAGGTTTCCATTTAAGGAAATACCCTCATATGTGTGTGAAAGCACATGTGTGCATGTGTGAGTGTCTGAATGCGTGCATGCGTTCATGCCCCTCCCGGGGGGGAAAGGAGGGGGTGGGGGGGGTTCGCGCTGGAGCCTTTCCAGTTGCTGATGCATTACAGGCAGATTGGCCCCCAAATCGGATTATTTGCTGTGGACTGACACCACACTGAGATGACATCTCCTTTAAAGTGGAGAGGGCCTCCACTCACACTCTGGCCACTACTTAAGCAGCAGCTTCAATATAATTCATTTATGTCCTGGATATGGCTTCAACCTTTTGAATAACGCAAGAGTACTGCATTTACCATTAGAGAAATGAATGTCACCTACATCTAACCAGGGTGCATCCTGTACTTTACTGATAAAAACAATATTTTCTAATGCTGTCTGGCTCTTACTGCACAAGCGTGTGTGTGTGTGTGTGTATGTGTGGATTCCAGTGCCTCGGAGAGCTGGTTCTTCATACAAGCGCTGTAGGTGGAGACATATTGTAATATTTATGTCCTTTTGATGTACAATTAGCACGTCAGCTACTAGAGTGGATCATCTAATCCGGTGCCACTTCAAGCTGCTTTAAAATAGATCCAGTATGCACCAGGTAATTTAGTGTCACTTCTTTGTGTCTCTACCCCCTCCTCTTTCAGTCCGCTGCTTGTCATAAGGTTAGCGCGCTGTGTAATTGATACTAAATTTGTCATGATGTGGATAGCACAGTTCAAGTGGTGCAGTGTACCTAAGAGTCGCGTTGTTCCCAACCCCAGTTTGTCATTGCTGTGCTGCCACCAGTCCATGCATAAAATTAGGCGGCCATGCTCATTGACATGGAGTGTCTCTTCCCTACTTATCCCGCTCGCCCGATAAATAAAGTGTGTTTTCATTGTTGCCCATGGTGCACTCCCTAACAGAGACAGAACAGAGACACAACAGATAAGCTCTGGTTATTTTCTCCATTTTTTTGTAATCGCTGCTAGAGAAAGTCGTAAAAGTCAGTCTTTTGTGTGCTGATGTGAAGTTAATCTGATTTTAATTTAATTATACGAGTTAGTTGCGGAGGGCACAGGCATTGGGGTGTTTGTTGTAAGAATGTTCTGACATTGGCGCAGGTATGGGGCAGCTAGCATGTTAATTAATGATGAAGATCCTGACAATATGCAGAGGCATGACAGCGTTAAGCCAGTCGGCTGCTGCTTCCTTTGCATATTAATAGATCCTTCATTATTATTTAATATGACAGCTGCTCCAAGGGCTACCATCAGACCTTGTCTCTGTTATTTGCTGTTTTGTGCTCCCCATGTGACAGTGCCATGCTATTCTCTGTTTGTTGAAATGTTCCCTTTTCTGTTCTTTGACTGGTGTGGCTCTCTACATGCGGCCACGATGCGCTGTTTGTTTGGCACTCAGAGGATTCTGACTTGCCCGTGCGTATATATGAGAAAAGTGTGTGAATCTAAAGGTGACTTTGAAAGAATATATGAGGCAGGATTGTTTTGTTTGCATAGTAATGAATGCAGATTAGCACTGAGTGGGATTGGTCTTGTTGACGTTTAGACTTCTAGTGGCTTAATAGACTTGTTGCTGGGCGCCAACATCTCCCTGGCTTCCTTATTACATCCACTCTACTGAGGTGTGTGTTATGTGGATATGACAATTGATCCGGTGAGATGAAACAATTATCAGAACAAAGATTTCGATTTATGGAGTGTGTCATTTAGTCAAAGGCGGGGGGGAGGTTGGAGCGGAATGATGAATGAAAAACGGAAAAGTGATAGTAGTAGTGCAAATCAATGTTTTAGCCTTTATTTACTTAATACACATTATATCAAAACCTGTCACCTTCTTCTTTATGGATCCATTTCCCTTTGTTTGTCTTTCCTTTTTTTGTTGTTTTTTACAATTTAGTCCAATGTGCTTTCCGCAAAAAAAATGGTGAGGACACACAAGCTGCGGTGCAATAAACAACAGCGTTCCCACAGCTGAAGTTAGAGAGCATCAGAAGGCACCACTGCGGCACTCCTTTGAGCGGCACCTGATTTGTGGGGGGAATTTATCACACAAACAGCCCAGAGGTGATTTCAATATTTACTCGGCAGTCTGTTCTGCATACGTCTCATTTGGAAAACAGTTGACTCTTGCCCATTATACACAAATGAAGGCTGACCTTCAGACTGGGCAGAGGCCACATTCATTATGTGGAGAAGTATCACCTTCTTATGAGGCAATGGCGCTTTTTTTTTCTCCCCCTGCTCTGCCTATGCATATTGAACAGCAGCCAGGGCCCATTGCAAACGAGAGGGACCTGGCTGACATGATGTATACTGTACGTCAATATGGTCCTGATGTATTTTAAGATGCAAACAAGGCTTTAAATTATATGCACCTCCATGTCAGTGGCTCAGAGTGACTCTCGCCATCTGCCTATCAGCTGGGTATGAGAGGAAAGGGGTGCCCAGGCCGGTACGCTCTTGCGTGCATGTTTGTCAGTGTGTGTGTTTGTGTCTGTGTGCGCACATGCTCGCATGTATCTGTTAGAGCCACATGTTCGATTTCTGCCTCTCCTTGTACTCACGTCTCCCCTCAGATGCATGGCTAATAGCTGCTCTTGAGTCCCATCACGGAGACGTGACAGCTTAGTGATGATAAACGCAGACGTTGCCTTGTTCTGCGTCAAACGTAAGGCAAACCTGCATATCCACTAGAAGCAGCCTCTGTAAAAGGGCAGGTGATACACCATATTGTGGTTATGAGTGATTCCTCTAATAGGTACACATCTTTTTCTCGCCTTGCCTCTTTGATTTTGTTGCTGGGGTTGGCGAGAGGAGTCGCGGGACTCTCCTGAGACACGCCAGGCCTAGAGGAGCTTTAGCACTATCTGTCCCTGCTGTTTGAGACCAGCCTCATGAATAAAGATTTCAGTCACGTTCGACACACCAGAACCCTGGAAATACCACAATGACAAACCAATGCTTTATGATCTCTGCAGTGTGCTCAGCATACGCATGTCTATAATCTCGGACTTAACTATATCAATCACATCAAGTCCGTTTTGATCGAGGTGGACGGCCATGTTAAATATTGCTATTCCAGTATATAGTCGGAGATTGCAGGGGAAATGTGAATGATCATTTCAAATGTGATGTCAATAACCGTTTAGTCTGCTCATGAAACGCTTTGGGCCTGAGGAGAATCCATGTCAAACTCTCAAAGATTTTTGGCATGTTGTCAGAATTTTTCAAGTGATATGCATACTAAAGAATGTATTATAATAACTGCATTATCGGAACTAGTATGATCATTTACACAGCCTTACAGAGTGCAGAGGCAAGACTGTCTGGCCTTAAAATAACTATTACTAAATATATTTTAGGATATATCGCAAGACACGATATGCAACAAAAATGTAGAAATGACTACTGATACTTTCACAAAATATTAACACAAGTTTTGAAAAATAATCAATGAATTGTGGATATAAAGACTACATGGATAAAGGCAAGTAATTAAAACAAGTAGAAAAGTCTGGTATGCTCAGAAAATGACATCACTTTACTTTAATGCAGCCCTTAAAGCCAGGGAAAGACAACACTTATACTATATCACAATATCTAAAATCTGATGCGACATATCGTCACATATTACAATAGCAATGTAGTGTCTACATATCGCCCTTACAGCCCTACAGTCATGGCACAAACATCAAAATAAATATATTTCTGTTTTTTTCTGTCAACTGTTTTCATGTTTAATGTGCAGTTGAAAAACACTTGTCTTTGTAATGTCTTCAAAACAAAACAAAAAACACCACCTTGTGTTTTTGGTGCCCACATCCCAATAGGGTCTCTTTGCCTGATGCCTCGTTACCTTCCCACTTCAAAGGTCATGGGTATGTTGGGTTTTCGTTATTTCTTTTTTTTTACTTTTTTAAAATGTAATGACATTGAATTGCTTAGATACTTCACACTTTTTTATGGAATGTACTTTTTTATTTCATTTTCACACATGGCCCTCCAAGTATTTAATACACTCAAAGCCATTTACAAGTATTAAATGACTGCTCCATTGTTTATAGTTTTCCACCATCCTACATGATGACCGGCCTTGACTCCCTTAAGAGTCCTGTTATTATGAGACACTACAGTATATACAGTAGCTGTGAGGAATTTGAATACCAATGTTAGGCATTATTCAGGACGGTATGATCTGCTGAATACATTAGAGGGTATCATTGAAATACCCTCAATGAGAAGATTTTTAAGAGACGGTTCTCTGTGTATTTGTTCACTTATTGAACCTGTCTCACTTTCTTTCTCACTTTTTTCTCTCCCCCAACCCTCTGGTGTCACACCGTATCACGGTGCCTCGTATTATATACACACATACTTTCTGTGTTATGAGTTGTACACACAAAATGCTTGCATCATGCACTATTATCTTGACTGCATCTGTTCCCATCAAGGTACAAATACATCAATATAGCGCCCAGGAATACCAGAGTCGGTGAAACATTCATAAAAATCATATGCTGCCACACACACAGGGATCCATCCCATCAGCATGATAACCTGCTGTGAAGATATCCCCTGTCAGAAGATGAAAAACCAAGCTGTGATCTCATAGGCGCTTATTCCCCATAGTGTATAAAATTATTCATTGTTTTATTATTTCAAAAGTCCTTTTTCTTTTTTTTCTTATTTTTTTATTCGGCAGGGCAGGTTTCTGAAAGGTTTTGCAGGTGCAGTGGCTCAGCCCCAGCAGACATGTAGCGGGTCTGTAAGCGCTCTGTCTCCTCTGCCTCCTTTCTCTAGGCCTGACAGCAGCGGCGGCAGCAGCTGCCAACGCAGCCATCGCAGAGGCCATGAAGGTCAAGAAGATCAAGCTGGAGGCGATGAGCAGCTACCACAGCAACGCCAACCACCATGGGGCGGACGGAGAGAATGGAGACCTCAGCTCCAGTGTCGGTGAGGATGCCCTTCACACACACTGTCACAAACACAAACACAAACACATTCACACTCACTTGAACAGAAGACAAATGCCCACTGCAAAGTATTTTATGTGCCTGTAAACACACACACACACACACACACACACACACACACACACACCAAGATTTGCATACTTAATCACCCTTTTGACACACACTCACAACTCCTCCAAGGCTGCAGATTATCTATGTGCTATATTAATAATAGATGGAAAATGTTTAGACACTTAAATATCTGCATCTAGATCAGCATCTGCGTCAAAATAAACATATTGATTTTAAATAATGCAGAATGACTGGTCAGCAAATCTTAAATCTTGCCTGAAAAATAGGGGGTTTTAGAAAAAAAATGAATTCAGACTCTGACTTCTGAGCCATTTAAATTAATCGAATTTTGTTAGCGCCACCTATGGACAGAATAAAGTCAAATTTGGCAGGATTGCTTCGAGTAAATGTGTGTGCCAGTCAAATACATTGTTGTGTTGAAGGGCTATGGCAGTTTCTGTTAATTAGGCTACTTACAAGAAACTGGAAACCAATTATTGGAAAATGGTAGGGCGTATCATGAAAAGTATCTTTTTTTTTTGTTTCCAGAGCTCATGCAGATGTTTAATGAACTAACAAAAGGGGGCAGTGGGTGTATACTGATAGATTCATCCAGAAAGAAATACAATTGTTGCTACATTCAGTGGCTCAATAGTTATGAGGCAAAAAGTGTTTTGTTAACTTCCCCAAATCATCACCTGTTATCTGATCTATTCAATGACTTTCATGACTAACATTTCATTGAACTTATTCTTAAAGGGCCAGTGTCTAGGATTAAGTGGCATCTAGCCATGATCAACCGCCATCCTCCTCCAAGTATGTGGGAGTAAAATGGACTGGGGATGTCACTGGTTAACCATTAATCGGTTAACCGTTGAGAATATTTTTTGACCAGTTGAGCATGTCGGTCGGTTGGTTAATTTGCATACAGACACAGTGTTTTCTAAGGGCTTTGCTAGAGCACTCGTGAAGTGCACTAAAAGAAGCTCAGTGTAGGAACATTTCCTCCTGAAAGCAACAAGTCAAATGTAATGTAAGTGTTATGCTACTCTTTAGTACTAAAGCACTATGCTATACCCCATTAACAACAAACACCCTTGTGCCATGTCCGTGGATGGCTCGCAGCTTAAACATCATGTTTCCGCTAGTTGGGAGGAGAAAGTGTGCGCACAAGTTGCAGGAAATACATGCGGTGAATTATTGCACATGTGACATCCAGAGAGTTTCCGTCCACATACCCACCCACTCACTTCCTGTCAATCATACTATTTAACCCCCTTTTTGTAGCATCAAAAAAATATTTAAAACCCAAACTTATCAGAAGTAATGATCACTTGATTACATATCAGCTCCATGGAAGCAGACCTACTCCCTCTGTACATACAAAAAGACTCATTCTAAGGTAACGAAAAAACAACGATTCTTAGTTTCAGGTGATTATACACAAACAAAAACATGATTATGAATATAATATTCCATTTCTGCCAATCGATCCCCTAAATCCTACACACTGGACCTTTAAGAAGCAAACTAAATACACAGGACCAAAAAAGTAGCACCTCTTTGCCAGAGGTAATAAACAATCCTTAACATACAGCTTGAGTTAAACCAAAGACTTGCAACACTGTCTCCACTATACTGCTGTTTTCTTAATAAAATGGTGAAATATTGCTTCTCTTCAGAGTGTATGCACTGTAAATATCCACCTCGGTGAGGTAAGTCTTGTTTTCCCTCGAAGTGTTACACTTTGGTGTTGAAAAGAGAAAAAAAAATTCTTAATAGCTAAGTGAAACTGTGAACACAGTTTCCCAAAGCTATCAGCTTTTAACAAGGTCTAATTGAATTGCTGTGAGAGCACTGGTTTTTCACTATGTGCCATTTCAATTAATTATTAGGCCTAAAATGCAGAAGGATTTTGGTAATATCACACAGAACCACTTAGTGCATTAAAGAGAATGATAATGTATGTTAGTGCGGATTCATGAGGCCATTCCAAATTATAAACCAAATGTAATCCCTGTAGCTTTGGTTGCTAAATGGAGGTTTTGATTCACTTACTGTAATAAATGGCCCGACTCCTGAATACATTTCATCAGTAATACTTGACACCATGGAGCTTATGGTGTGCGAGATGAAAACAGGATGCGTTTCTAAGCAGATTTAACAATGCAAAATGCATAAAGTGTGAGGTCATCACTCCAAGAGAATGGAGTATGTTAAAAAAGAAAAAGAAGAATACGAGCCAACGAGGTCACGGAAATAAAGATAAATGTGAGTACCAACAGCAAGGCTATGGCAGTGGAGCTAATAAGAAACTGTTTTATCTTTTTACAATTTAAATTGTAACCTTGAGCCCACAGCCAGCCACACAGGCTCCCAGTAGAATCATAATTCTGGCAAGGGGGAGCAGCTCTAGGTGTGGGTGCATGGGCCACAGCATTAGCTCTCTGAGTGAAATATATGGCAGTGACGCCTCTCGGCCCCATCCACAATCAATTGGATTCTTTTCCTTTAATATTTACTCGCAGCGATGAGATGCTCGTCTGCATGGTGATGAACAGTCTGCCACTGGCGTTTGAAGGTGACCTGTCAGTGAGTATGGACAAATCTCTCGCTCGCAGAAATGTAGAAAATAAATCATTAGGGGCAGGCAGTCAGACAGGGGCCTCTCTCTCTCCCTCACTCTCCTCGGATTTAAATCAGCTCAGATTTATGATTTGAATTAATGCTTCGTTTGGTCAAAGGAATGGTCGCAGAGACAAATGATGTTTGGTACTGAAACCATCCTAATATTGATTACTGGGTGTCGCAGCAATCTCTTGTTTATATCAAGCACTCTCCTGTGACAGGGTGGCCAGCAGGAGTCATCCTGATAATACGCCGGAGAAATATGGCCTGCTCGGCACCGCGGGGCCATGAAACACAGCTAGCAGCATGCTGTCTTCTTCATCTAGCCCCTGGGCTTCCACTCACATGTTTGTTTTTAATGAAAGCGTTTTGGAATTTCACAAACTATGAACTGATGCACGAGAAAGAGTGATCGCAGAATTATTTAACGTATCAAGAGTGTCTCAAACTGGCCTGTTTTCACAAACCATTCTGGAGTGTGAATGCCTAATATACCCACGTTATCCAATAGCAATCCAAGCGTATAAATCACTTGACTGATATAGCATGGAGTGGGCAGAAGGGGAACTGTATTTGGCTGGAGCTTTGTTAGGACTGGACTGACTGTTGTTTCCCAGTGCTGACTGGGGCATGACTTCATGCTGTTTTTTAAGAGACTCAGACCACAGCTGCTCTGAGGAAATGGACTGGAGTTTTATAATCATCCAGCTTTAAACTAAGACTCAACAAACGGATGTGTTTACTTACACAAATGATGTTACCGACCACGACAGGAATTGATATGATAATGAGCGTGCTTCTGATAATACCACTAAGGACACGCATCCATTTAATCAGAAAGAGCCACTACATAAACCCATTGAAAAAATCCTCCTCGGGGCTAAAATACAGGTGCCTCATCTCAGTGTTTGTCTGAAGCAGATCTTTGTGAAGCGCTTAAAGCAAAGCAAACCGGAGCCAGCCAGTGAAGGACACTCTGTTCTGTTTGTAGAGTTGGATTGCCTGTCGCTGTCTTTGTGTTGATGTAAATTGAACAGGCTAATATTTCTCCCTCGCATTAAATATTCATCACAATTAGACCTTCCTGTTTGCATCAATGTTATTAATTATAAGGGAAAAACAGCCAAAATAACCAAACAGCCTGAGTGAAAGGAGAGAAAGAAATAGATATGCTGAGGGAGAGACAGATAAAAAGATAGTGAGAGAAAGAGAGAAATGTGGATGGAGTGACATAAGGATATAAAAAGAGACGGAGTGAGAGTTGTGTGTGTGTGTGTGTGTGTGTGTGTGTGGGGGGGGGGGGGGGGGGGGGGGTGCCTTTTTTTGGCTTTTCCCTCGCACTCTTTAGTCGGGCAGAGGGAGCCCTCTCAAAGCACAATGTGGATTGTTGCTGCGCCTCTCAGGAAATGCCACAATTACAGATCACAGACCAAGCAAAACACGTGTGGCGCTGGGCCTTGAGGGGGATAAACAGCCCGCCGTTCCCTCCCAGTGCATTGACCCCAGCCACAACCTTCATTACTGGGAGAGAAAATATTGTCAGCTGCCCACTAACAAACACCTGCCAATTTCAAGAGAAGGAATTGCTTTTTTTTCAGCCGTGGAAGGAAAATAAAGTGTTTCTTCGACCTGCAGAGAAGGAGTGGGAAGAAAAGATAAGACGGCGTTCACCCTTGTCCTCTTTTCTCTGTCTCTCTTCTTTTTTTTGACTCTGTCTCACTTACTTCCCCGTCTCTCGCCCTCTCGTCTCTCTTTGGCCACTGGGTGCTGCCCTGCCACTCATCTGACTCCTCACCACACAACTCTAATGGAGCCGAAATCCTGTTTGTAATTAGATATGGGAATTCCGCTGTCATCAGCCAGATGATGCCTCTACAATGCCGACCAAATAACTCGCAGACAGACAGAGTGCTACACGGAGGAGACACAACAGCCTCTGCTTACTGTCAGATCCGACTGTACATTTTGAACGAATCCTCAACCCTCAACACCACAACTTAGCAGTATAAGCAGTCACATTTTACACAAACACTCCTTCAAAACCTAAACGTCCTCTGTATCACATCTGCGGCTTCGGTCCAGGCTGCCGGTGCCCAACAGGGAGCCGAGAGCCGCATGCTAGGCTGAGGCTGGACGAATGGTGACAGGTACCTGGAGTGTTGCCTGACTGAGAGTTGAGAGAAGAGGTTCTGGGTGAGATGATGAGGAGGCATCATTCTCTCTTCCCAGGGTCATCAGGCTAATTTCTGCAAGCCCCACCCTCACGCTTGTGTGTTTGGGTGTGTGTGCGTGTGTGTTAGCGCGTGCACGTGTGTGCATGCTCGCGTGAGAGAGAAAGAGGGGGCCTTGGCCCCTGAGAGCGCTCTGTGAGGAGACCACAGCTGTACACTCCCAGCAGCTAATTGGTCCTTATCTAGCTGTCCCATTCATCTTCATTTTTTACCAATTACTGAGCATTATCTGTGTTCTCAGTTGGGTATGGGACTTAATCCTTTTTGGTTAAGCTGGTGCTACAGCTTGCAAATTTCAAATGGAGACGGGGAGGGGGGTGTGAGTCGGGGGGGGAGAAAGAAGGGAAAGGTGGAGAGGAAGAGGAGGGGGGGGCAAAAGTCATAGCAAAAAACTAATTCTGAAACTTCCCATCATCCCTCGCTGGCAGGAAGCAATCAATAAACAATGACATCACACGAAGGAGGGAGGAAAAAATGGAAGAGATCAATTATTGGCGTTATAATTCAAGCCCTTGTTTGCAAACGTTGCAGCCTCATTGATTAGGCTGTTCTTGTTGCACTCACCATTATTGACTTGTTAAAACCATATTTTCTCATCATCAGTGGTTTTGCGTTCGCGGTCACACAGATAACAACGCTTTAAGGGGCCGTCATTAATTATTCAAGATGTATTCATTTTAAAGCACAGCGAGTCCAAATCATCCTGTTTACTCTACAAACAATACCAGTATAGTACATTGCTCATCCAGAAGGTACATCAAGATGCCGCAATCTGGGGCAGTTAGCCTTAATTTTCTAAGATCAATGCATAACTAGGCTCCTCTCTATATGGGGTCCGTGCTTGGCCACGCTGCAGAGCTGAGTGGAGTCAGCCTGGAGACCACGCACTAATTACTGTAGTGTTTACTGCTCTGCTGGATAGCATTTGTACCATTTTGGATCGTATCAGTGAGTCAATGTGCTCTGCGCTCGACAGATAAATAAGACATTAAGGTGACAGTGTGTATGAATGCAATTACAGTGGGAAAAATAATAGTCATCAATTACAAAATAAACACGAGTCCAAAAATGGGGGAAATTAACAGCCACACACGAACGTATACTTACAGAACGCACAGGCATGCGTGTCATCAGACAGACACAGCCGTGCACACGAAAGCAGGACACATATAGAGACACTGCTCCTGCACTTTGATAGGGATCTGTTTGGTCACACTCTCTGCGCCAGCTGTCAGCCCAGCTCCACTGCTGCGATTTAATTAGTCTGTTTATGTCCTTTCTAATAATAAAGCTCTCTGGGTGGAAGGACACATCCAACTAGCTAGCTGCGTGCTCCAACCTGCTAGCTGTACTAGTGCTGGTGGTGGCCCAGCGTAGCTAAATGTGGGCCATGATGGAGGATGGTGGCTACTTCCTGCTCCTCTAGACAGAACAATGGCCCTCAGGCTCAGATCTAGTATCACCCCCTACTCAATCCTAACCTTAACCATTAGGGGATAAAGCACATACTGACCTGATATGAGTGTCTAGGGGCAACTTCATCCATCTTCCTCTCTAGCTCTCTTGTGGGAGCCTTTGTCAGCCGGAGCTCTTGAGAGAGACTAGATTGTAGCCATGGGCTGAATGGAATTCATTCCACGAACATATCATAACACCTCTTTGACTGCGACGGATTATGGTCTCGCTTGATTTACGCAAATTACAACGCGGTTTGTTTTGATTTACCTTTATTCTGATGTCGAGGCTGCGCTGGACAAAATAGGGTCCGTTTAAGCTGCAGTTGTTGGAAAAGAGGGGAGTCGTGGCAGTAAGTGAATCAGACACACTGAGCTAGACAAGAGAGTGGCAGAGCAGACAGACAGCCTTCCAGCCTGAGTAAAGAGCTTGATGGGTCTCTGTCTCTCTCTTGGGCTTTGGCCCTCACCATCTCTCTATTAGTCTGCCAGGCTCATGGGAGCCAGGTGACAGATAAGTGAAGAACGACACACACATTTTAATAGACATTTCAAAAGATAAACCTGATAATCATTTCTCTTTTTAATGAAGTCTAATGTCCTCGTTCTAATTCCGGTTGCGTCGGCTGTTAAGCATCAGCGTAACACTTGAATATGCATGATTGGGAAATTGTGAGGCACACTGATGTAGCTACAAAATACACAAACGCAGACAACTGCAGAAATAGATTACAATAACAGGGGGAATTGATTAAACATTATTTCCGTAATGATCCATATCAAGTTCTATCATCTTTGAGTGGCAGCGGAGTTGCAGCCTTACAGAGAGGAATAGACACGAGGAGGGACCAGACAAACCTCGTGTCATGGAAATATTTGTTTGATTGTCTCTTGTGGTTAGTTCACAATAGCAGGAGCAGAGCTATAAAAAACAACTGACCAGTCGAGTTGTCATCCCTCATCAACATTAGGCCTCATTCTTCATTAATTGGATAGATTAATTTGGAGCGCTTTGATGCGGGGGTGATGCATGCGTTCGGCTGTCCCCTCCTCACTATTCTCTGTCAGGTTGAATTTAGCCAGGGAAGGGGCTGACCTTTGAAAGTGAAGAGATCAACACAATTTGAAAAGACAATGTCACTTGGTGTAAATGTGATACGTGTAATAAATGACATTCAACCTTTCAGTGATGATGAGCTTTCGCAGGTTGCAGTAATGTGAAATATGCGCGGCGTGTAATTGCATAGAATGTGGAGCAGTTTGGACATACACCGCTAAGATGGCGCGGCATTAGAGGCTGGATATCATGTGCTCTCATTTCACCATGATTACGTCTAAGAGGAAACATTAGCATAGAGTAATAATATTGCCGTGTACACAGTAACAGTAATGACAGTACAGTGATGACAACAACAAAACCACAATCTCGTTTACTGTGATTACCCAGTAGAAATGTCCCACTGCCCGGCCACGCCGCAATCAGGGGGAGAATCAAAGAGCATTTATGTGATCGAAATAGTTGGTTCTGTTCCACGAAAGCACTCCGTCGGTTGCCTGAACCGAAAGGTGTTTCTTCTCAATTATGATATGGGAACCCTCATCCAAATAGAGCTATCAGCCACGCTGAGCCCAGACATCTTCACCATCACACAGCCTCTCCTCTGGGACCAAGATAAAGGGGGAGAGAGTGAGCAAGTTCAAACAATGTTAAGGAATTTTCACAATCTCAGCATGTCCTTCATAGCGTGAACAAACACAGGAAGGTATTTCTTGATATATTGTGTTTAGAAGCCTGAAAAAAAATAATTGAAATAACCTCAATGTAATATTGTTTTTTTGTTTTTATTTATTCTTATACTCAAATCTAATTCAATCCAAACTAATGACATTTTTTGGTCTGCAGTGATAAAATAAAGTTTCCATGTTACAGTCCGTTCACCTTGAACTCATTAGCACTGCTGTAAACTGTAAACTATACACTGCATTACTGATTTTCTCTCATGAGGTGATTGTAATGGAGGATGTGAGAGTACAGGCAGTAGTGATGCTAATTTTGTAATTAAAACAGATGATCTGATGACCACATGCAAACTGATCCCCCCCATCCCTCCCTCCATCCGAAGTGATATGACGGCAGAGTGGGCCGTGATTGATAACGCTCGTCAATATATTTCATTTCAGGAGCCTTGGTCAAATGACAACTGGTTGTCATTGACTGAAAGCAATCTTTTTAAAAGGGGAGCCTTTGCTAAGTATCAGATGAAAATGATTCCTCTGTCTGCTTGGGTGTCACTGTCTGTAGGAGCTTTATTGATTGGGCTTGAATATATTGCAGCCGCAGTAGTAACAGCTGCTAGTAATATCTCTCCTCTCCTTCTGCTCTCCTCTTCTGCTCGCAGCACTTTCTGTGCCGCGCCGTATTGTCAGCGATCAGATGTTGCTGCACTCGCGCCGATGTTGCCGTGTTCATCAAGAGTGATGTGTGACAAATGTAAAGTGAGCCTGGTTCCGACCCAAATTAGAGGAGCGAACTGCGTTAGCTAATGTGTCCTGAAGGCCTGGCTGTCCTGGCCACCCCCAGCCATGTGCATGATTGCGTTAACTAAGCCCACCATTGTCCCCCCCCCCACTCTATACGCTCTGTGTTATCAAGCACAAGGATGTTGGCATTGGTTGGTAAAGGTCATTTACTGTAATGAGATTTGCCACATGCAAGCATATGGCTTGATTATTGCCCTGTTCGTTAACATTTTCAACAAAGAGACAAATAGACAGCTAAAAACGGGGCTGGTGCGGGTGGGGCAATGGCGAAAACGTGTTTAGCATTTTCTCTTCAAAGATAGGAAGAAGTTTTTTTTCCGCAACAGATCTGCCACAGACATGATTGATCTTTCAATTTTCATAAGGAATGCGTGCCATTAGAGCCGCGGATTTAAATTATCCTATAAAAGTTGCCTGCCTTAGATTTTGTACACTTAAAGGACAAACACCTCTGTCTGTCTCCTTGATAATTTCTACCACATGTTACACTCCAGTGGTTTGGGTAGGAAAGCAATTATGTTACCTCATCAAACCAGAAATGTTTTCTTATCATGGTTTCTCTTACATTAGGCATCTTGGCAGGAAATCTTTGCCCACCTGAATCATTGGGAAGTGTATCTCTTTATCCTCGCATGCAAAACACATTGTGTTTGTCGATGCGAATTAGATTGAAATGTGTCCAATCATCGTGGCTCTTGGAACGTAAAAAGAAATTGTTTTGCATGTGTTTTTATGTCTGGCCTGCTCCATGCGCGTACCTACCTACAGTATGCGCAATTATCTACACGGCATCACACTGTCTGACTGTGTGCCGTATGTTTTCATGTTTACCTCCCCTTGTTACCACGCGATGCATTCTTTTTATGTGTCTGTTTGCTTGTGTGTGTGAGCGCGTGCGTACGTGAGTGTACAGCAGGTATTTAACAAAGGCAAGATGTTTGCTTTATTATCAACATTAACTGCGTAAACACAAAAGGCTTCAAAGTTTCATTCAATGACACTGAGGGGCTGTGGGTGGCTACATCAAAGCTCAATACCTTCCTCTCTCCCCCCATTTTAATGAGAAACAGGACTCACCAGCCTTGACTGAACCTGCCATCTGTGTGTGTCTGTTTTTTTTTTCTTGTTTGCATGTGTGTATGCGTGTGCGGTTGTGTGTGTGTGTGGAAGCATTTGTGTTTCTGTGCATATGGAAGCATGTGCTCGTGTTGTGTAAAGTGGCACCGCGATGCCAGGCAACATATTTATGGAGTCTGTGTCGTATGTTTGATCTAATGGCTGCAAGGCTCCCCTCCATCTCACATGGCAGGGGCTTCAGATTTTGGGGGGAGATTAACAGTTATGGTAAAGATGAATAGCTGATTAGTGCTACGGAGAGACCTCTAAATGTCTTGCCGCATGACAGACACTTTGTCATGAGCCATTCATTTCCTTTAGGGACCGGTGTGCAAACCCTCGATACGACCACAACAAAGACTCTCCATGTGTGTGCACCGCCGTCTCACCTTTGTTGGAGAAACACATACACGACATGGGGGCATTTTACAAGCGCAATTAGGAGGAAAACCGAGATTAGTTTTGCAGCGGCGGACTGCATATGCATTGTGCAGTGAGTCAGTTCATTTAGCTGCTTGACTGGAATGGTCCTGTTCAGTTTGACAGATCAGAAGAGGAAAAAATATCTCAACGCCATGAAAAACCAAAGGCTTAGGGCTGAGCAAATCAGCCCTTTGTCTTGTTCAATTCAAATCAAAGGATAACCAGGAATGTTTGTTTGACAACAGCATTTACAATGCATTGTTCTGAAGCCCAGAGCCTCCCAAACAAAGACAGATAGGCTTTAAACAAGTCATTTAATTAGCACCGGATCCCCAGCTTTGGCTGCGCCAACCAATTATACATTCCTGAGGCATGTGCAGGTCCTATTTCACGGCAGCGAGAGGCAGATCCTCTCCAGCCCTGTCTCCTACAGTACATCTCTCCCCTTCCATTTAAGAGAAGGTAAATAGCCCAGACAGACAGCTTCATTAGCCAGCGTCTGAAGAGCGTAGGGCCGATTGTCGCTTAAATAGTGCGCTTTTACTGCAGGCCCAGCCGGCGACCTCCGATCAATTACAGCTGACATTATTGTTTGTCGGGAGCTTTTTTCCTGGACAGAGGGAGTAAAAAACGAGATCAAGCCTGAGCTTTGGCTGGAAATGTAATCTTCCCCCTCTCTTTGGTTCTTTCGCTCCACAAACAATAAATCATTCAGTTGAAGAGATAATAAAGTGCCAAGTAGGAGCTAGTTTAATTTTTGTCAGGGGAAATCTGTCCACAACAGAGTTAAGGGTAAGGGGCTGGCTGCTACCTCCATACCATTTTCAATGACAATGGCTTAGTTCCTTTTTTCTTATTTTCCTCTGTAGGGTTAGACAGCCAGAGAGGCTGAAGTCCTGTTTAGATGAAGATTAACTGCTGCACAAATCACTGCAGGTTATCATTTCTGTCATCAAAATAAATTACTGCTCTCTTTTTAATCATTTTAAAACATTCAACATTCAATCTTTTTTGCGGTGTGATTCTTTTAAGTATCGGACCTACCGTCAGCCGTGCCGTTTGGGTCTGATGTAACAGCTTTTTAATCATGTTGTTACCAAGGGCTGTTTTAATTCATTCAATTCATCCTCCGTGATTCAGATCTTTGCTTATCCATGCGTGAACTCCCAAGCACTGCACGACATAATAGCTGAGCTGTTTATATTGGTATTAAGTGATTTGTAGTTTTAATGATGGTAAATAGGAGTTCACCTTTGCGGGTCCCTCCGGCTTACTTCAGGTAAATTACTCCAAATGCATTGTTTATGCCCTTCAGGAGAGAGGGGGGGCTTGTGGGAATTCACCTCTCATCAAGTCTGAACTTCTGTATCGGAGATAAACACAAACTGACAAATATGTTTCTAACGGTTTGCCCACTGGAATATCTACACAATATCTAGGTGATTAATGAGTCTGACTAAGGCTTGTTGATTCTGTTTTTGGCAAAGAAAAACACAAAAATCCCTCCTTATTATTGTTACCAAGTTACAAATTGCTCAGGATTGTGGACTGCAGTTACTCATGATCCTTTTATTTAGCGAGAATGAATCTAACAAATGGGAAGAAATTGCATATGAATGAAGTGAAAAACACTTGACTGTCCGGCAAAAATGCCAGATTCCTTGAATAAACCAATATCCTCCTCACCTGGCTCCTTTCAGCTACAAATAAAGGGATTTGGTGGACCCTTGTTGGTCTGTGGCACATTCCCCTACAGTGGCCTGAATGGGCTTTTATGGGAGAAACACCGCTTTGGGATGGGGTGACATGAAAGGGGCTGGACAGGCACAGAAAGCGAGACTAATACCTCTTAGAGCGAACAGAGGTCCAGTGTTCCCCCACCAGGCTGTCTGTCAGGTGGAGACACATCACTAAAATTCATACAGCATCAAGGACAAGATACAACAAAGATACAAGTGGACGTGACCCTCCATTTTTTTCCTCATATTTTTTTTGATCTGGTGGAAATTTGGCTGCTTAAAGTCAACGTGTCTTATGAACGTAGCTGTGTTTGATTGGATGGGTGTAATATATCCACCTCAAAGGCAGAATAAGTCTCTTCACTCTGGCCCTTGAGTGGCCTTGAAAGGCTGATAGGTAGCCTAAACCTCTCCATGTTGTCCTACAGTAAGTACCCCCGCAATCAGGCCCTCTGTGGTGTTTTTTAATTGAGCTTAGCCTGCTGAGTGGTAATTGATTCAGTCTGAGCTACAGCAGAGGCGCTGATACAAGGTGCTGCTTGGCTTCCGCCTTTCTTTAATCTCCCCTGCTTTATATTGTTTGGGAATACTCGCCACTGAGAAACTGCATGCCATCTTTCTTATGGAAATCAATGCTTCTTTTGGAAGGAGGGGAATGACACAGAGGAGTACTTCTCATGTCCTTTCATTTTCAACCAGTGTCCTTCTCTTTAGAGGCTTCGCCATGCAGATCTCCTTGCCCTTTGGCTACTGATGTTTTGTCAGAAAAGAAGAGTGGAGTTGTTTTGTGGATCAGCTTTCTGTAGTGCAGTATCTTTTTTTCTTTCCCTCTTTCTTTCACGCAGCTTTTTTCTTTCTTTTTTCTTTTTACCTTGAACTGGGCTGCCAAGAAAAAGAGAGAAAAAAAAAAGGAGTGAAAAATCAACAGAGAGGCTCAATCAGATCCAATAGTGTCTATGAGGTTTTCTTTAAAGCATTTGAGGGAAAGCATCTGAGTGGCGGAGGAATGAGACCAAACTGTTCCCAGTCACTTTTGATCCTGCCAGTTCAAAGTCCCCATAGAGCAGAGGGTGGAGGGAGGGGGTGTCGTGGTTGGGAGGGGGTACAGACACCTAGCTTTGACCTTCTGTCTGCGCTCATGTCCTTTGAAAGTTGGCTTGTTTTCATTAAGCCATTCAGAAGCACAGTGCAGGGCCACAGTTTGACTAACTACGAACCCCCTATGGTATCTTTATTAGACATTCTTTACATTTTCCGACTACTAATGGTTCAATTTTTCCCAATTAGGCGTCTATTGCTACGCAGCAATTGAATAATTTAAAACATTTGTGAGATATCTCTGATGTTGTAATGGAATAATTTCTAGTGCATATAAAAGAGAAAGAAATGAAAAACCCCATTATTGTGCGAGCTGAAAGTGACTTTACTCCTTTTGGTCTCGCTCTCTTCTTCTCTCTCTCTCTGGTGGAGAATATAGGCTGCTATAATTAGCTAAAAGTCATTGCCATACTGTGGTCTGACGGTACTTGTTTGTCATTAGCACATTTAACTAGTCATTTGGGTAATGGCTTTCAAGATTGCCTTTGTTTTTACAGAGATATTTTTTATATGTAAATATTGAGATAATTTCCATAATGTGCCCTTTTTATTCATCGCAGAATAATTGATGCATCTTTATTGCTGTGTAAACTTTGGTCTTTGAATGACTGTGTATATAGTTATCATCCCCGTTTTCTTTATTATTATTGCAGTAGTATCTATTATTAACGTGTGTTGTAAAACATTTATGTGTATTATGTTAACATGGAAAGATACCAGAGAAGCGATTCCACTTTTTTTCTCTTCTAATGGATGGCAGTGTAAAGCTTTAGTGTTATTGGAGACCAATTTTAAAGGGTATCTCAGTGGTGGGAATTACTGATTGCTGAATTAACAGCAGCAGGTTTTGAGTTTGCAGCCAGACCCACAGAAGTTTCCCCTGTGAATATTTCACTCATAATATGCATCATTGAGTAACCAACGACCTCTTCATGTGTCTCAGGCCTGGAACTCCCCTTCATGATGATGCCACACCCCCTGATCCCAGTCAGCCTGCCCCCAGCCTCTGTCACCATGGCCATGAGCCAGATGAACCACCTCAGCACCATCGCAAACATGGCCGCCGCAGCACAGGGCCAGAGTCTGCCCTCCAGAATGGTCACCTCTGTTATAAAGGTAAATTTTAATACGGAAAGCAGCGATATCACAATATTTTAAACATCAGTTTCTCCTTTATGTGGTGTAATGTTTCAGCCTAGAATCGCTGTAATGTGATCCTCTCGCTATCATTGGCAACATATCTTGAATCACATCGTATCACGAATCACTCTGTGCTTCCCACCCATACACTTGATATTTATATTGCGTGTGTTTTTGTTTCTGTTGCTGCTGGGGTTGCAGGAGCGAGTGCCGGACAGTCCCTCACCTGCTCCCTCCTTAGAAGACCACAGGAGGCCGGGCAGTCACCCATCGTCCCACCGCAGCAGCAGTGTGTCCAGCTCCCCAGCCCACACAGAAAGCTCCTCAGACAGGATACGTACGTCTCTTTGTAACCTCACAACACAGTTAGTCGCCCAAATATGTGGTGAGGAAAATACATCTTCTGAGTGATGTTCCCAATGTCACTCCTTTTTTTTTTGTCATCCTCTCTCCAGCCGCACACCACAATGGCCTGTCCATGAACCACGCCCTGCTAGGCCTGTCCCCCAACATCCCCCCTGGGCCTAAAGAGGGAGACTTGGCCCACGACATGATCCATGAAGTAGCTGCACATAAGAGGATGCACACTGACAAAGGTGAGTCAGGTTTCATTTTCAAAGGAAGTTTGATATGGTGTTCCGGCCCACATGATCCACCGTGTGCTGACAAGGGTTTTCAGTTCACCCTCTACAATTTTTTTTTTTTAAACATGCTGTATCAGAAGTTAAGGACTCATAAGTTCAGTTTTAGTTCCCTCTATTCAGTGTTCACAATATATGAAAGGGACAGATGTTATGACAGGCTCTGTTCAAGGAGCCTGTAATAAGTTGTATTTTTAAAAAAATGTAATTAAGTCTGCTAACAAAGATGAAGACCTCATGGAGAGCAGAGCAGGTTTGTTGTATGCAGTGAATGTCACCAGAGGCAGGTGGACCAACTGTGCCAACAGCAGAGACAAGGAACCTGCTTGGTTTCTGTGTCACAAAAAGCAGAAGAGCTCTCTGAGACGATTGTTGGTCAGGTTACCAAGTGTGAATGAACTTTGATATAGGAATGTTCTTGAACCAACTGAAGTGGAATTTCAACTGTAGACCCACCAGAAAATATTCTGCTTGCTTGGTGTATTTTTTTCTTTATAAAAAGAAACACTTAAGATTTCTCAAAGTTGAGACCTTGAATATTTATAATACAGTTTCATAAATGTTAAGCGTTGGGATTTGCATTCAACCGTCAGTTTGAAGATCATGTCTCTGTAACAATAATCCTAAACTTTTAGAGAACAAAAATCAAATGTGCACTTCAGAAGAGACAGCCTGAGTGTAAATGTGTGTGGATGTGTAAAAATGTTTGGATGTACCAGCACATATTTTGCTAGTTGGAGCAACGTCCACAGAATCAGCATTACTGTGTTTAGATGCTTTACATTTACATTTATATTACACATCATGTAATGACACTTAATGTCAACAGCTTAGAATAAAGATATATAGAGAAACAACAACGTTTTTAACAGGCTTCTGAAAAAAAAATATATATATATTTTGAAAGGCTCAGATCACTTTTTTACATTCCCATACACCCATGTGCTCTGCTGTAGTAGGACGCTGCGTGTTACGAGTGTGGAAACCTCCACAATGTTCTGTTGACAGAAGGAAAAAAGAAAAAAGATGTAAAAAAGCATTAAAAAAAAACATCTTAAAAAGTTCTCTTAAGCAATTACAAAAACAAGTGTGCAACTACTCATTGTTAGCACTGGAAATAGGTTTCAGATTTTCACACACATTTTGCATTATTGATTTTTTTTTAAAACATATATTTATATATACCAAAATTATTACTGATATCAGTGCATAAATATCTCCAATAACAACTCAGAGGGTAAAATATTCAAAATGCTGAACCTCGAGCTCATTGTCTACAGTAAATGTTTTTTCATATTAATTGCTGGCGTTATTTCATTAGAGTTTTGCAGTGCTTGGAGAAAAAAAAGAAAAGAAAGGAAAAAAAAGATAGAAATCTACTAAGCAAGGCAGATTAAATACAAAATGAAGCAAATAATAGATTTTAGTATTCTCTGTTGGTTTTGAGCAGAGCAGGGGCGGGCTGTGCTGTGCTGTGCTGTGCTGTGCTGTGCTGTTCTGTGCTGGGTGATGCAGGGTGGGGTGAGGCTGATAATGATATTAAAACCACTATGGAAATCATTGGGCTGTATGTTCCCAGTTGGCCGGGCTGACGTGAAGATCAGTGTTAGACCTTCACTCACAGGGTGTGAAGCAGTGAATAGTAATAATTAGCGGGATCATGAGCTGAATTTATGGGTCACAAACTGTCTAACTGTCTATGCGCGTGTGTGTTTGAGCATGTGTGTGTGTGTGAGTGTGTGTGACAAAAAGAGTCAGGCAAACAGAGCAACACAAACAGAGAACGGAGGAGAATTAACCAAGTATCCACACAGTAAATCAACTGAATGTTTCCTCAGTAGCGGAAATCTTACTTCTTCACTGAAGTGCCTCCTCCACACTCAGATAATCAACACAAATGGACTGTAATTTCTTTGCAATATTAGAGGAGAAAGCAAATGACCCAGCAATCTACACCAATTCTAGCTAGTTGACCCACACACATCTACCCGCAAACACACGCTGTATTATCTTTGAGATTGTCAATTCCTAATATGTCACTGGACTTGATTAGGATTCTGAGCTCTCCAGTGTGTGCACCAGAGGTCTCGGGCTGTGGAAAACATTTTTATAAAATAACCCATTAATGCAGAGGAGTGCAACTAAATTAGTTACCAATTTGCTGAGCATGAATTAATGAAGAGAGCTTCTCCCGGCTCCCACAGTTGTAATTTTCATAATAACCCCAGACCTTTATTTGGCAGGTTGTTTAGTTTTTTCGTTTGAAGGTTTTCATTAGTCTAATGAGGACTGTGCAAGGGCGAGCAGTCAGCACAATTTACATGAGGAAGCTATCATAATAAATGAGGCAATTTGAATAACATGCACAGGTTTATGCAGCGAGATAAGAGAGATTGTAGCAGCCAGATTCAGAGGTAACCAATACATTAGAACCAACTAATAACCAAAGTAATTCCAATAAAAGCTTTAAGTGAAGGGAATAAAATTAATGATAGATATATTGAACTGTAATGATATGATACATGATGCATTAGATTAATAAAATAAATGTGTTCCATTGTTAAAGAGGGGAGAGGCCCCACCATCCGAAGCTTTGTTTATGGTGAGCTTTTTAATTAGGCTTGTTCATCGCATCAGTTTGTTTAGATAAATGAGATAACATTCCAATGGTTTAATGATATCTCTCCACTTGTTTGATCTTTATGATCCTGGCAGAGCATTAAATTAATCTCTCGCAATGCACTTTTAGAAGAGAGCACAGTGGGCGCAGAGGAAGGATGCGGTGCCCCGGCTCATATGGAGGCTATTTAAATAGCCAGACACCTCAGAGACAGACACTATAATGTCACATCACTCATATCCTATGAACATGCCTCATCTTTTTCATGTCATCTCTGCTGATGAAGGACAAAGGCTGTTTGTTGTTGTCTAAAAAAGACTGTTTTCCTAAGTTGTGTCACCCAGAGCAGAGCAACCAGATGGTTACTCGTTTTGTTTTTTTTTATTTTTCGGGGGCCGTTGTTTGAACTTGATTATTTTTTGTCCAAATTTTGCCAGAGAAAAAGAGGCGAGATTAGATGATGTGTGAGAAAAAAGGCTAGTAGAAAGCTAAGTGTTATCTCACATGTGACTAATTGAATTGCTTCAAACAGAAAGTCTGTGGCGATAGCTTCCGACAAGCCTCTGTCTCGTGAAACAGCAGGTAGCTGACAAACAAGGGGAAATTTGAAAGGTACGGAAGCCTTTGGCTGTAAACTCACTTTGGACATCAAACACTTGACATCATTTTATTTCCTCGGGGAAAAGGTGTTTGAAACGCAAGCCATATGTATGTACATCCAAGTATAAGAGTTTTCTGTAAATACCATGTGGCAGTTTCAGCTTTTTGCCAACAACAAATTTCACCACTTTAGCCCAGCCCTCCCACTGCAGTTAAACATGCCACATCTCTTTTACGCTGAGCTAAAATGCCTGACAGGAGATTCGGAAGGCTACTACAGTATGTAAACTGATTCTGTAAACCATATTTTAAAAGTGGGTGATTCACTGGTAATATGATATTGGCACTTCCCCGGTAAACGTTATATATCCTTGTTGACACAACAGGAGATGCACTCATAATGTCCTGCCGAGCACAAATGGATGCTTGTGGTGTATTATGTCACCTAGAGATGCATCCGTTCATACCTGCTATCAACTGGGCAATCGTTGATGCATCAAGCACCCGTGTGACCACAATGGACGAAGCTGATTTGCCACGCCTTTTCTTTGTCAGGATGCGGCCTAGATGTCCAGTTGATGTGCTCAGGGCTGCTGCACTGTCTGCAGTCCCAGAATGTCTGAATGATGAAGTGAAGCAGGTACCAGTGTCACAGTCTATTACGTACAGCTGCTCTGGGCAAGGACCTGTGGACCATGATGGGCTCATGTAGAGAGGAGGGTATAGTTTGAATAGAAAAAAAAAGATGAAAAAGACAAAAAAGTGATTTTCAGCCTTTGTAGTCTTTGTGCTGTTCCTTCTTTGCATAAGCATTTGCAATGATAAAAAGGAAGTTTGAGGACTTTGGGTCAGGCAAAAGTTTGGGCATCAGTTCCTGCACGCTTTCCGCGGTGTAAATATTTCACTGACATTGATGGTATCTCCGTACAGTATCATTAAAAGTTGGATATGTTCGGTGTAAGCTCCTTCTCTTCATCTTTCTGACTTTAATGCATAGTGTTTTGTTCAGTCCTCCCGATGTCCTTGGCGTTGCAAGCTTCAAACACATGCTGACTACCTGACTTTCCCTAAGTCAGGAGGCAAGATCATTAGCCATCACAACCCTGAAATGTGACTTGGCAGACAATAATGCTTTATGATCAAACAACTTGTCAGTGCGTCCTGTTGAAATGAAAGAGTGCAAAAAAATAATTCAATAGAGGATCAATCAAATTTTCCCCAGCCCATGTGAGAGAGATTGCTGATGGTGCAGAGAGGGGCTATTCCTCGAGGACACGGGAGTTCATTTGGATATTTGTTCTCCCCCTCATGAATGTTCCATTGCGTGACACCATCTCCTGCTAATCACATTTCACTGAAAAGGGGGGATGCTTTTAGGGACGTTGAAAAGAGAGAGGTTCTTTTTAATCTTTGAAATGCCTCAAAAGTGACAGAATGCTTTCTCCTGCCAAGACGTGAGCCTCGGATGGGGAGATAAATATGCTGTGGTCAGCTAAGTGTATCTAGTGAGCAGAGAGGCAAATTTAATAATGCATTATCATTCACTGGCGAAGGTGAAATCTCCCTGTCCATCAGAAGGCTGAGGCCTGTTTCATGTTACCCTTCACTGCAAATGAACAAGTGCTTTACTCAGCCATACCAGAGATGCACAGTAGGCACCAGTGCTCTACTATATACGCTGCTCCGGACTGTCAGGAAAACAGGTCTGTAATCAAAGCAATCATCTCCCGGTCTTGACTGGAGACATTAATGATCAGAGTCCTTCTTCCTGATAAAACTGTTTAGAACAATAACCTTCCTTTTTTTTGTTCTTCCTCTGTCAGAGCACAAGGTGCGTTTTACATATCTGAGCATCTGCTATTATGCAGATTACGGCAACGTATTTACACGAATGCCCTTGGACAACGGCGTTAAACAATTATGAAGATTATGTACAATGCGGAAAATTTGTGATTCAAAACAATTCATATCTTCGCAGTGGCAACTGTTGCAGACAGATAAGGTTGACCCTGAATATGTATTTCTGTACTTTTGGAGACATTCGGTGGGGTTGTTTGTATAATTTAATATTTACATGTAAACAGTAATTAAGTGATGCTACCGACATGCCAGGGCCAGGCTCTGCCAAGGTAAACAGCAGCCCTAGTAGTTTGCCACAGTCCATCATGTTTACAGACTTGCAGAGCAGAGTGCTGTTTGTGTGCTCTTCCTTGGCAAAGCCCATAAAACACAACCAATTGGACGGCGAGCGTTGAACACAGTCACTCTTATCGTCTGGCAGTCTACTCGCTGACTTGAGGACATTGTGAGTCAAACCTTTAAATTTTCACTCTGCGATAATTACGCCGCTATACTTGAGCTTTTATATCCTTTCACTGAGAAAGTAAATCATTCCTAATAAAGAGAGGAAGAATAGTGGGCGGAGGGAAAAGTGCTTGAGGACTAATTCTCTTCACTCCCTCCCTCTCTGCTCTCTATTCTGCTTTTTGAAAGCCTTTCTCTGAGTATTCCAGTCACCTTGACTTTGCAGCTGCAGCCTTATAGTCTGTTGCTTATCCTGCCTAACCCCAGCCTGTCAATTAGGTGTTTAAAAATTAATCTCTTTAACTGGAAATACCATGCCAGCTTTCTTCCGTCTGTAAATGAAGTGTTATTAATTCACACAGCGCAAAGCCAGTGTTATGAATAATGTTATCAAAACAGATTTCCACACGTTTAACACGTCGCTCCTATTAAAACCCCTTAAGTATTTTTATAACTGTGAAACCAGGACTACTAATGGATTTGCATCCATTTTTGAGCTTCTACAGCAGGCAGCCATAGAGCAAGTGCTCCTAAGCCAGGCCTTTTAAAGTTTACATTTCCCATTTCCTCTTTTGTTCTTTCATCTTCATTTAAAAGCAGCTCAGTATATCCAGCCTGGATTAGCGCCAGCCGTCGTCGACACTCGTTCGGCAGCAACAGAACGGCGTTGCCTCTCCCTGTAGGATTGCAATGCCAGGCAATGACACCAATGTGTCTCCCTGCATCCCCCCCCCCTCCCCTCCCCTCCCGAACCCAGAGAAGCTCTGATGTAGCAGCAGGCTATCTGGCCAACCACACCAAGCTAATACTTGTTCCATTAAAACCTAGTGATTACGGGGGATTTCCTCTCTGTTTGTTTGTTTGAATGCTTAATTATCAATATGTAATTGGCATGTGTATTGTGATGTCGGGTGCATATTCGGTGGCATATTTTACTGGAATGCACATTGCTATCGGGTAGAAACAGGACTCCCCAGTCACTGTCTAAGTTAAGCTGCATGAGAAGTTGCTCTAATGAATTAATAAATGCTAAACAAAGGAGAACTAAACAAAGAGTGGAGAAATAAATGGCTCGATGATTAGTGGGTCAGAGAGATTAGTGGGGTATACAGTACAAATGATCCCCCTCTGAAATGGGGAATGATTCAGGCAAAATACCCAATCAATAGTTTAGGCCAATTTAATCTCTGGGATTCTTCTGTCAATAACTGGACCCGGTCAACGGAGGTCAATATGCAAAGACAATCTAAACACCTTCAAAGTGCCTCACTGTAATGTCCTTCTCTCAGTATTATCTTCCTGACAGTTGGGGCTCACAGTCAATAGGTGAATTACAGAAATCTATTCAAGTCATTTTCTTTTCTGAGCCACAAGTTTATTTTCGCTCCTCCAGCCCGAGCCTTACGCACCCACCCCCCTCACACTTTGACTAAAAGACGAAGGTCGTGGATTTACTGTGATCCCTGACCTTTAATCACCTTGCCCCGTTTCAATGTCGACCGCTCTAACCGCAATCGTCTGTCTACAAAATGCCATTTTGTCTCCACTGCTGTTCGCTTTAAGAGCTCATTTGAAGGTGTGCGCTGGCAGAAACAAAAGTCCTGTATGCTTTTATGCAGTCATCACAGTCAGCCAAGCCTGTAATCCTCAGAGGTCCGATAATGACATAGCCCCTGCATTTATTACATGGAGGAGAGGAGAGAGGGAAAACGCTGACTTTGAACAAATGAACACTCTGACCTTTATGCAATAAATATGACATGGGCCGCATAAAAAGACAAGATATCTTCCTCCTGAATGGAAGTCAACACGATTCTGCTCCCCTGCCTCTTGCTCTCCGTGTTTCCATTTCTCTTCCTCTCTCTCTCTCTTTCTCTCTCTCTTGCTTTTCCCCCTCCTGCTTTTTCCAGCTAACAGTTAAACAAATGATGAAATCAATTTTAATTGTTTTGCGCCATAATATTGTAATCTATGCTCCAAAAGCACCATTTGTAGTTGATAATTTCCTCTGCTGTGGCAGTGTTGTATAAATGTACTTTGCAGCATATTACGGACAATCATTTGTCAGTATTCTAATCGTCATGCGTGATTAAATTCTCGAATTTAATCACAAATGGGTGTTTTCTTAGCAATGAAAGCAGTGGAAATATTCCTAATCACGCCAGGAAACGACAGATTTAACAGAGAGAATCGGCCTCTCACTCTGTCTTTTGTGATCTTGGTGCGATCCCAATTGAGCATCGCGATTGTCTCCTTTTGTCACCTCAGACCGCCTCTCTGACAGTAAAGGATTTATGGTTATTTCCTGCATGCAGCCTGTCCATCTGTGGCTCTATCTTCATATGGCCTTGAGAATACGATTCAATTTATTAAGGCAAAGCAATGGACTCATTACTTTAAAAAGGTGGCAAGAGAGGGAGTGAGAGAGAGGGAGAAGTGACACACTGAATTGGTTATTAATGGAAAGGCACAGCCATAGGGCAGTTGAAATTTAATGATATCCTACAAGAAAATATGAGGGTGTCACTCTCCAAAAAGTCATGCTAAATGTCAACATTTTAAGGTCCTGGCGCTAATTTTATGCCTGTGCACAGTAATGTTTTGGAGAGCATTTAGGAAACACGGCCCAGTGGCCAGCCTGATTATCCCGCTCACCTTCTCTCCTCTCTCCAAATGGGTTTGTGCAGCAAGCGATTTCATCTCTAAGTGAAGGGAACATTAGGGAGGGGAGAAAAGAGAGAGCGATAGAGGAAAACACGCGGTTTGATTTTCATGCTGTGATAAGAGAGTGGGAGCCAAATGTTACCTGTTAATCTAGCCCAAACCGACCGGGGCTCTTGACTTTGTCCCCCAGCAGGGATGGGGCAAACACTCATTTTCCTCTCTCCGTGATGAAAAGGAAATTAGCTTAAATGTGATGAGGGCACATTAGTGTGTGCGCCGTGCGTGTGCCTAATGAGTGTGTATGGGTTGGAGAGGGTTTGTTTGCATCGGGTGCGTGCGTGCGTGTTTTCTCTTCCCGCCCAGTGTATACAACGCATTATGCACACATGTGGACAACATATGCAAGTGATAGTCATTCTAAAGGAATTTGTATTATATGGAACATCACTAGCAGTACTGTATGTCCTGCAGGCTCTTATTTAGTAAAGGAAAAATGTGGCTGCAAGTCAGTACAACCCTCCAGTAGTCAGATGTACCCACCAGGGGCTGAAACTAATGATTTTTTTATTATCGATTAATCCGTTCAATCATTTTCTCAATTAATCAATTAGTTGTTTTTTCTAGGAAATGTCAGAAAATGGTGGAAAATGTTGACCAGTGTTTTCCAAAGCCCAAGATGACGTCCTCAAATGCCCGGTTTAGTCCACAACTTAAAGATATTCAGTTTACTGTCATAGGGGAGGAGAGAAACCAGAAAACATTCACATTTAAGGAATCCGAGATTTTTTCTTGACAAATCACTCAAAATGATGAAGCAGTTATCAAAATAGTTAGAAAAAATAATAGAATAATTGACAAAACAACAAAACGGTTAATCAAGTAATTGTTGCAGCTCAAGTTCCTGTGTGTAATTATTCTTAATAGATGCATTTCTAGCCCTTGTAAACACTTGGAAATCCATTTTACAGTGTGCAGATATCACAATTTAGAAACGAGACATATAATAATATCTACAGTTATTAAAATAAGCCTACGATGTGCTGTAGCACCTGTTTAAAACTATCACACAGTTATAGCTGAATTTATTTCGCCTGAAAGACCCTCCAGAGTGCAGACATCGTTTGCAAGATAAGCTTAGGCTCATGTTTTTTTAAAGTGCTCAAATTGCATGCAACCACTTTTTTTTTTGCCCAGCTCTGCATCGCTGCATGCGTACCAGAAGACAGATATTTCCCTTGACAAGATTTTTCCAAATCCAGCGCTTTAAGTGCAGGCGGAATAATGCTGCGTTAGCTGCTAATGGCTGTCCGAGAGGTCATAACTACTCCATTTGAAGGAGGCCGGTTTCTCCGCAGCCCGGCAGGTCAGATCAAATGTAATTGTGCCGTGAAAAAGCAGCGTCTTTGCTTTGTGTTGGCTGCGCTGACAACCTCCAGGTTTAGCATTCACTTCTCCTGCTGGGAGGAACACAGGTTTGCAAGGACAAAGGCTTCACCTGTCAATATATCACACTGACTGGCCAGCCAAATGTACCTCTGCTCTCCCTCTCTCTTACCCCCTCTCTGCTCTATCCCTCTTCCTCTCTGTCAGTCTTTCACTCTCTGCACACCCATTCTATTCCAGCCTCCTCTTCCTCAGACTCTGCCTCACCTATCTATCCATCCATCCATCTTCTGTCTTCAACCATCTATCTCTCGGCCCTGGCATCCTTCTCGTCCTCTTTCTCTCCCTCTCTCTGTCTTTGTGTGTCTTTCTGTATCTTCCCTCTCCTCCCCGCTCACACTGCCTCGGTGTGAGGACTCAGCTGAAATGTCCTGAGGGACCCAGTTTCAAACACAGGAACCAGAAACATATGGCACATTTTCAACTCCCAAGGTCAATTACAGCTATTTATCCAGAGATTGCAGCTAAATTTCCCAAGGTTTCTTCTAGATTTACCACAGATTGCAATGTGTGTCTGTCACATTTTAAATCAGGCCACTTTCCACTGCTTCTCCCCGCTCGCTGTGACTTTCCATCAAATATTTCAAAGGCTTTCAAGTGGGTTTTAGACATGTTTTATCTCTGGTTATCATGTGCCCCATCTTTTTTTGCCTCAGCTTTGCTAGGTCCAAGTGCCGCTTGCAACACAAATCTAATAACATGTAAATTGGAGATAAGCCCAGATCCCTCCAAGTGATATTTTTTACATTCATAGTTTGTCAAGTCAATTCCTGGGCCCCTGTTTTAGCAGCACAACACATGAGGAGTGAGAAAATTAACTGGATAGGTGATTCATCATTGCTAGCACACTGTCAAGGACTCCCTCTGCAGCTATTGAGAGCAGGGTGGAGGAGGAGGACGGAGAGAGGGGGGGGCGTTGTTTTAAATTATGGCATTTCATTCAGAATGCATTGTATTTACAGCGTCCCATTTTTATTTGTGGCTCCTATTATCCGCCGAAACAGTTGTGCATGAAATGTTATTTGTGACAGGGGTGACCCGCGAGTGTTTTTCCACACAGTATTTCATAGTCAGGGGGCGGGAGGGGCTGGGGGGGGGGCCTTAACTGTACCTTTACCGTACGGTAAGCACAAGAGGCTGTCACAGCTGCTGTTGGCAGCCTTGCTAGTGGAGAAATATCACCTGGAAACAGAGTACTCCATTCCACCGGCCCCCATCACTCCAACGCCTGTCGCTGTAATTAAGTTGAAGTCAATGATTCTGGAGCGATGGTGAGAAATAAACATGCAAACACATGCCAGCGTTTGCAGCCAGGAACAGAGAAAAAGAAGGGGGGGGGCAATAACATTAGAAGCACGGAAACCACAGATCTAGATCGTGTTCCGCTGGAATTTACATTTGAGTTTCATTAAGCCACTTTTGATTATATTGATTAAATTAGTCACTTATTAGCTTCCCGCTCCTTTCTTTGAAAACGCCTGTATTTATGCATCGCTCCTGGTGGAAATGTTATCTGACAAGGGGTGCTGTACGGTAGTTGGAGTCTGTCGAACAAAACACGCTGTTTGCTTTTCCCAGAGCATGACAGGTTGTTTCCCCTGCAACAAAGCCAT
This sequence comes from Pagrus pagrus, assembly GCF_965226575.1. Classification (NCBI taxonomy): domain Eukaryota; kingdom Metazoa; phylum Chordata; class Actinopteri; order Spariformes; family Sparidae; genus Pagrus; species Pagrus pagrus. The sequence goes on from NC_140193.1 coordinate 23,070,162, forward strand.
CAAATATTCCGTGTGATCCAACATTGTGTTGGAGGGGAGGCCTGCTGAGTGGGAAGCCGGAGTTTGTTAAAGCAATGATTTATGATTAATGCCAACACTAAATAAGGGACAAAGTGCCTACAGTACAAATCAATTACAAAGCTACAACAGCAGACCTTTCCCCGAGGTCTACTAACGTCTCTAGTTGTTATGGTGATTTTATTGGAGGTGGGTGATGCAAGCATATAATGCATGCAATACATCTATATCAACCTGAGCTGGAGCCAACTGTAATGCTTTTGATCTTTGATTAGTTATTTTATTGAGATAAAATGGGACTTTCATGTTGTGCCACTGTATAAGGAGAGTGCGTTTTACATCTCCACCCAGACGCCCACCTCAAAATACAGACAGGACTGCAGCGAACAAAACAAATTACCACAGGAGTGGCTTCTTAAAAGTAGGCAATTCATTATTTTTATGAAGTCAAATTATAAACAAATTTTAATCCATTAGGCAACCATCCATTCTAATTAATCAACAGGAGTGAACTCCATCTGAAAGAGGAGAAAGGTTGTTTACTCTCTCCACGGACCAGCGGTGCATATTTCACCATCTTCCCCTCTCAGAGAGGAAAAAAAGGGTTCTTCAAATTACAAACCTAAACTGTGAATCCTAACACTCGACTTTTGGCGCAGAGATGTTTCCAGGGCATTTGCAGATGCTTGAAATAATCTCCAATGTTTTTGCTCAATCTGCTCTGAGGATGGGTGAAATAAATACTTTAAACTAATTAATGTAAGACCAGCTGTTCCCAGCACTTGGCTGGCGTTGGTGAATATTGATGGGAGGGAGAGGCAGGGCTGTTCAGCTCCACTCGCTGTTTGTACAAGATTCAGCCTGCCACATAAACAGATATGAATACTGGATGAGAGCAGAGAGGTGCTGTGCACAACACAGCCAGGGTTCCACATTACAAATAAAACTTTTTTCCCCCCTTTCATTAAATTAACAATTAAACAGCTGATGGTGCAGACTTCCTGCCGAGACCTTTTTAGACTGGATGCATTTAATAAACTCGCTCTCTGCAAGATGGTAGCACTTACAAATTGTTGGCTTCATAAAAGCTCGCTGGACAAAAACATGTGTCAGATCTGATGGGGCAACAAACGGCAGTGTCTGACATACTGTTTTAGTTTGACCAGGCTGTATCTGTGTCTGCCGGTCTGCCTCCTGCTTTCCCTCCCTCCCCTCCTCTGCTCCTCTTCCCTCCTCTGAGGCCTGGTGGAGAGGCTGGACAGCAGATGGCAGGGCCCTACCCCTCCGCCAGTGATGAATGGAGGATGATGTCATCTTAGGTTTGACAGGCACCCGTGCGTGCATACACAAAGGAAGCCCGAGCCTCTGGGGTCGAACTGCGTGCCTGCTCCTGATTTTGGAGTCCGCATGACATCTCTTAAATGGGGGAAGCTGGATTTATGTCCCGGTTGATATTGTTTAACCCCACACTCAGGCCTTGAGAAGAAGCAATACAAAGGAATCTCCAAGGGACCAGTCAGTCAGTCCACTAAATTTCTGCGAGGAGGGGGGAAAGCCAGGATTGGCTACTGGAGATCAATACAGACCAGGTCATTGCTGCTGGTCAATGCAAGTCAGGATCGATACGTGTCAGCATCGCCAAAAACTACTCGCATATTCTACCACTTAGAGCGCTTTGCAAGTTTCACAAATAATGTTCTTCAGATGACTAATCAATCTCCAATGTTACTTTCTTTGCAGAGGACAACTCAATGTGCACCCCAACAGCAAGAGATAGCTACGAGAGGTTGTCATTTGCTGGACAGGCTCTGCCCCCTGGCTTCCCCTCACCATTCCTCTTCCCAGACGGCTTGTCGTCAATAGAGACTCTCCTCACCAACATACAGGTAATGTCTACTGACGTGAGTTGTGCCCTCATAACAAGACGGAGTTGACTGATTTGACGCATCTTGCTTCTGGTTTACTTACCCACTCTAGTAACTCCTCGTATACCTGCTACTTAGAGACTGTGCCAGTCTCTAAGTATTCCTTAAATAGATGAACCATCAGTAGGTGGAGGGGCCTTCTCTTACCAAGCTCCTCCTCTTTGGATTTGTCTTCCTGTCCATTAACTTAGTCTATGTGGGCGTGGTTACGTATATGTTGTACAGTACATGTGTTGTGTATGTGCTGCCTGACGTCTGTACGTTTTTGTATATTTTGCTAATTCATCTCATTACTGTTTTATTATATGTATAGTAGCTATACTCAGTTTTTATTACGTTTTTACACGCTTAAGTGGTTTTTAGTGCTTATTTGCTGTGTTTCGTATATGTGCAGTCCTTTGAGGCGTGCTTTGGATATTTGGCTATAATCAACTTTAACTTGACTTGACTTGACTTACCTTTAAACCCACTGGGTCGCAAGGAAGTCCGGAAAAACATGCACAAAAAAATATTGTTTCGGCTCTTCTAAATGTAACATTTTTATGTGATTTTTGATGATTCAGATAACACTGAAGTGTTATATACTGTAGAACAAGAAGACAATCGAACAGTGTGTGTGATACAGTGTCTCTGTTTTTAATACCCTCTGAGGGGCACCAAAGTGGACCATTATTAAATTCTTTCCATTGTGACTATTTTGAAATATATACTCCAGATCAAGACTGTATTCTCCAGGAAAACAACAGCTTTTGTTCCAACAGCTTACAACATATTTACATCCAGTAATGTTACATTCTCGCGGTGAGAGCGTTGAGTTCAGGTTGCAGAAATAGGCTGACAGAGTATTTGACTTAGACAGCAGAGACCTCCCGACAGACAGGTTTTCTCCTCTTTAGCCATTGTGGAAAATCTTCCATTGATCTACTGTGGCATTCTTTTCCAAACATTACCCAAGTAGGGCATGAAAGTGTGTTCTTGACATTGGAGACAGTGCTTTGACTGTATCTCAAAGTAAGGTCCGCTAACTACTGTAGCTTTTTCCGAAGTGTTCTACTGCTGCTGTCCTTGATAGTTGAACAAAGCTATCCGCTACAAAAGACCTTCATCAAAGAGATATTTTTAAAATCTCCAAATAAAGCTAGCAAGATTAATTATTGTCTAAATTAACCTAGTAGTAATGGTTCCCTCAACTAACCGCACTATCCACTGACATCTGTACCTAATCAGTAAAATACTCTATTAGAGACAACTAAGGTGTTTTTCTTTCTTTTTAAATGGTATTTTTGACAGGTCTCTGTCAGCTTAATTACTCAGTCCGGCGAATCTTAGATTTGGTTGTTAAAAGTCATTTGCATGATGCGGAATATACAAAAGCTCATTATTAGTCAATAAATGTGGCTGTCGTCCACATCGTCCTTCCAATAGAGTTAACATTAGCATTTGGACTACAGAGAGACCAATCTGTAAATCTGCATACCTTAACAATACCCATCTACTCAGAGTGCCATTTAGGCTTCAGCTCAAACACCCTCAGTCAGAAAGATGAATGTATTTGCCTTGTGTCTGAGTGTAATGATGTGTGCACACTGCTGCCCTTCTCATTGCACTTGTACCGTTGGCATCAGAGTCCTGCCTCTCCTTTGGCTCCGCGTGGTAATTAGAAAGCCACAAGTAAAACCCGTCGCGAGCTCCCAACACTCCACTAAGTCATCTTTGATAATGATCTTCGCCTTGAATATCTATATACAAATCAACAAAATGAAACCAAGCAGAAAATTAAGATAAAGCAACTTAGAATAAATTGGGGTCAGAAGAATCAACAATTAGTAAGATATAGCCCAGTGCATTTGATATAATTGCGTGTGGACGGGGAATAATTGTGAGGAAAATGACTGCGTTGCTGTCGTACAGCTTTCACGTGAGAACGCACTGTCTTTCAGTCCAGGGCTGTCAGGGGTGTATTTGGAATGGCAGTAATGTAATTGATACATGATGAGATACTTGTCATTCATATTATTCATTTCTTCTGATTGAGGTGCTTGAAATTGTGCCACAGAGACTAATTCTGTATATTTATACCAATCCAGTTACAATCTTCAGCTGTGTAGGTAAATGGGAAGATGTTAGAGAAGTATAGAAAGAACCTCTATAGAGTGAAGACGCTCACCCTGCCCATAAACCTTTTACCATCTACTTAATAGACCAGGAGGTGAGCTCCATCTTAACCTTTCGTTTCCTCCCCTAACTAGCTGCGGTTGCATGGACAGTAATTCTTGAATCTGACTGTTTACATGGACGCAATTTAAATTGATCTAATAAAATGTGTTTACACACCTAAAGGCATTTAATCACAATATCATTATATGATAATATAACAGAAGAAGAAGAAGAATAAAACGTTTTTTTCAGCTATATTGAGAAAACTTGGTTCTTTGTTTTACGCCACCTGTTAACACAATTTTCAAGATGGACCCACATCGTGTCCCATGAACAATATTTGTGTTTCTGGTTGGATGGATTCCAACTTCGTTAATCTTTTCAAAGTCTTTTGACAATCCGTCAATCTTGAAAATCTCCAACAAAAAAAGTTGTGTCAGCCTCAGACCAGTTCCGTTTCTGTCCCTCCCGAAAGCAACATCACCTGATGTTACACACATGAGGCGAACATGCACAGAAAGAATATAATTATTCCAACCGGAGACATCTGCTTATCTATAAAACTTTTACATGGTTATTCAGGGGCCAATATTTTCTTATTGAACAGATTATCAAAGGTTTACACCACCTCTCTCGATCTGATAATCGAGAAAATTAATTGATATCGGGGCAGATCGGATCAGTTTCATCCCATCGAGGTGGATGCATGAGGCATTTTCATTCTGATCGGCCCGTTATTACAATTACTGATGGAATATTAGGGTCCTGTCTCTATTAAACCAGCTCTCTGGTTCGGTTCAGATGGCTCTGAAGTGTAATGTCTATCTACACTTGTATTTCACAGCTTTGACCAAAAGGGGTCAGACATGCCCAGCACTCTCACATCATCATTCATTATATAAAAAAGATGATTATTCCAAAAAACTCTAAGCACTAAATCCACGTTCACGTTTCTAGATCTTGTGGGAGCTGTGGAGCTGCTAAGAGATAAAGACATCTTCACAGATAAAAGGACCCGCAAAGGTGGTAATACGCCTGAAAGGAATCATGTCGCAGCAGTCAGCTTTTGGCCCTGTGTTCTGCTTCGCTACTGTGGGCAGCTGCACAAAGAACTGCTGTGACACACTTTCAGTGTGGTTTGCTGTCACTTCATCTTGAAGCTCTTAAATAGACCACATCACTCTCTCTTTCCCCGCTCCCCCCTTCTTCTGTACATCTCTGTGTGTATATACTCATATGTGTGTGTTTGTGTGTGTGCAGGGCCTGCTCAAAGTGGCGATTGACAACGCGCGGGCTCAGGAGAAGCAGGTGCAGCTGGAGAAGACAGAGCTGAAGATGGAGCTGTTCAGAGAGAGGGAGCTCAGGGAGACTCTGGAGAAGCAGCTCGCCATGGAGCAGAAGAACAGAGGTACTGCCTGACGACTGCCTGGCACTGAATCCTCCCCGTCAGCCCTGTGTGTGTGTGTGTGTGTGTGTGTGTTTGTGTGTGTGTGCGGGCATGCAGAAATATTCGTGTTTTCACAGAATTCACGGGCAGACGTTGTCTGATAGCTCCTGAATGTTCGTACGCACTTCTGCATGTATGTTTAATGTTTCTTATTGCATCCGTGACATGAGCTGCTTTCTTGCTTACATATGCAGTGATCTGCTCAGCATTGGTATTCCTGCTCTTAGTCAGTTAACGTAATTGGTAATACACATTAACTTAGAGAAATTCACTCTCGCGCTCATGTTAAATGCAGCAGCTTCATACGCTAACTGTGTCGTTTATGTTTAATGAGAGAAATTCATGAAAAATATCCCAATAAATTTTTCAATTTGCTTTAATTCCCTCCAGCAGTTTGTTAAGTCACAGCCAATATTTTCTTTTATTAAGGGAGATCTTCATATATTATAAAATATTAAGGTTTAATTGATTTCCCGTTTTCTTCTATTACTGTGTGTTACATTTTAAAAATGGGGTTATTATCTCAATAATCATTTTTCAGTCTAAAATATGGTGATGCTAATTGTCGCTTTGGTCTTCCCCCATCCTAGCAATCATTCAGAAGCGTCTGAAGAAGGAGAAGAAGGCCAAGAGGAAACTCCAAGAGGCTCTGGAGTACGAATCCAAGAGGAGAGAGCAGGTCGAGCAGACTCTGAAGCAGCCCTCGCCCTCTGACAGCATGCGCTCGCTCAACGGTCAGATGCCCCACAGTGACACACGGTTACTGTACATTTCACATCTACCAGGTTCAGACATTTAGTGTGGTTTTCTAATGGGACAAATGTGGGGAAAATGTCAGTGTCTGATAGGGAGCTGCAACTATTAGTTGGTTAATCTATTAGCCAACCAAAAGAAAATGAGTTGCAAACTATTTTGTCAAGACACACTTGCTGGTTCCAGCTTCTTCAGTGTGAGGGATTTGCTGCTTTTCCTTGTTATTTCTGACAGTAAATGAAGAGTCTTTGAGTTTTGGACTGTTGGTTCGACAAGAGAAGCAGTGTGAAGACGTCACTCTGGGGTCTGGAAATTGTAAAGAGCATTTTTCACACTTTTCTTTCAACATTTTCGAGACTAAACGATTATTTGATTAATCATCAGATTAATTGATAATGAAAATAATCATTAGTTGCAGCCATAGTCAGATATGATTTTTCAGGAAATTAAAGTTACCTGAGCCAAATATCTTGAAGGCACAGGTGACTCCTTTCCTTAGAAACATGATTATTCTGTGAGAATACTAATAATATAACTCACATCTTAACTAGAGTCTTACCATGATCTTCATATATATCGCATTAAAGAAATCCTTAAGATACTGTATCTTCTCAGCTGTTAAAACGTACGTTTGCATTCCATTCCATTCATGTCCGATAAAGTACTCCAACCTGTGCAGCTAATGAGACATTTTGATAGAAATGTAAATTAATGCCCATTACACTCCCTCAAAGCCTACGGTCACATCTTCACACCGTGTTTTGTCCAAAAACAGTCCAAAACCCCAAAAATGTTCAGTGAACAATGATAGAAAACAGAGAAGCAGGAACAAGAGAGTGATTGTCGTGTTCGTTTTAAAAGATGACCAAATGTTTGCACAGTATCAAAATGTCCCATCCCGAGTTGGATCATGTGATCCATGTTTACAGGGCATCTCAGTGATTGGTAGAGGTGTAAAGTTGCGAACCACTGATAGCACTAAGCTCAAACACAGTCCTTGTTCATTTCTTTTATCTGACCAGAGCTGCTGCTTGGCAGAGTTTAGGTGTTGCATACAAAACATGCTGCGCTCATAAAATATGATTAACTGTCAGAGTTTAAACCAGTCAGAAAATGTCATTTTAATATGTCAGTGAGTAATGCAGATTTATTTTTTTTCATACGTGAAATCTGTCAAATCAAATGTGCATGTGGAGTGATTGATCATGAGATCACTGGTGGAGTCTGCCACTTTCAGTACACAGTACAGAGTTATAAGACCAGTGACAAAATGACTGTTAATATTTAACATGAATACAATTTTAGCGCTGACACTGCGGTGCAATTTACCACCCACGCATCTTTTTTAAGCAAACGTTTGAATGCAAGGTCACTTTTAACGGATAATTATTCCAAAGTGTTAAATCAAGAATTTAAGTATCTTTTTACCCACCCCTGATAAAAGTCACACAGAGAAGCAAACAGAGCTGCAACTAAAGATTAGATTCATTACCAGTTAATAAGGCTGGACAATATGGCCTTGAAATAATATTGCCATATTTTAAAGCTATATCACGATAGACAATAAATATATCTCAATATTCTGAAATCTCCTAATGCGCTTCATAAATGCTAGAACTGAGCAACAACATCAAATACCAGGATATTTTTGGCCAAATACCTCGATAACGATATTGCATAAATTTTGTCGGGATGATTATTGGTACTTCCATCAAATATTACCACAATGAGATTTATGATAGATAATCATCAGTAATGTCGATATAATGACTGAGTGGGTAAAGACTCGTAGAACAGTCTGGTAAGTTCAGAAAATGACATCGCTTTACTATTATACAGCCTTTAAATCAGGAAAAGATGCTTATGCCACAGCACAATATAACAAAGTCTAATACGAGATATATCCTCATATCACGATAATGATTTAATGTCAGTTATTTGCCCAGCCCTATTGATTATCTGCTGATTATTTTCACAGTAAAATTATTGATCATTTAGTTTATAAAATGTCAAAAAACATTGTAAAAACAGCTTTGTTTGTCCAACCAACAGTCCAACACCCAGAGACTCTTCATTTACTGCCATAAATGACAACGAAAAGCAGCAAATCTTTACCTTCTTTAACCTTTTAAGAAGCTTGACCCAGCCAATGTTTGACACGTTTGCGCAAAAAATGACGGATTAATTGTTTTTTTTTGTTGTTGTTTTTGTTTTTATCAACACATCGATTAATCGTTGCAGCTCTAAAGCACAGTTCATCCAGCGCACACATTCGCTTCCATGCAGGGCAGATACGGCTTGAAGGCTTAGCCTCTTGTTTTGAATGAACGATGCTGTGAAGCTGGCATGGTGATAGGTGGATGTCAGAGATGTTTAACGGCGGTGATCCCTCTCTTCTCCCAGACTCTCTGACCCCTGAGATGGAGAGTGACCGCAGCAGTGGAAGAACAGATGCTGAAAGGACAATACAAGGTACAGGGGCTCAGATGAGACAATAAATCTCTCTCTCTTTCTCTGGCTCTCACTCTTGCTCTCTTTCTCCCTCTGCCCCCCTTTTACCCCCACCCTGCTTCCTCTCTCGCTCTCCCTCACACACACACACACACCGCTTCAGTTTATGAACATTAGTGTTTCTGTGCCTGCTGTTCGGGCATACAGCTCACCATCTGGGCCACAGCACTAGGTCAAGATCATTGGTTTTCTGCAGAAATAATATTGTTCTTTTACTTGACTTTTAGTGGCTGCGATGCTTTTAGGAAACAGATCTTTGTTGGAACAAAACTCCGAACAATACAGTAGATACAAAAGTGAAACAACTAGGCCGGAGACGGAATGAAAGTAGCAGTTTGTTTACAGCTCAGGAAGCATTAATGAGTCATAAAACCACAAAAAGCAGTGGAATCCCCCCTTTGATAGTAATAAACGGGGCAAATCAATCCATTTTATGAATAAGCCTTGTACATTTTTAATGGTTTGTTTGTTTGTTAGCCTTGGGGGTGCAGTATGTGTTTGGGGAAGGGCGCTCCAGCGATAACCTCTGTAGACTGTCTGCTATCTGTGTTTACCCAGATACAAGACACCTTGCAGAGGTTGAATATCCTCATTATTACTCGAACGTCTTCCCTCTAATACGCCTCAGCTGCGTCTGCTCAGAACCGCCCTTATCAGTGGGAGAGGTCCCAATTTATCCGACGAGAGAGAGGGAAGAGAAAAAAACGCTCCGTGTAATTTGCTGTGGAAAAAGTGGAAAATATTCATCTTTGTATGCGAGAATAAGTTGGCTCCCTTTTAACTCTTTAATGTTTGATTAGTCTACTTGAACTGATATTTTGTGAAAGGGCAAAAAAAGAAAGAAAATGTACTGAGAGAAATGATGACTCCTCCTTAATTAAATGTCATTCAGTCACTGCGGGGATCTGAAACAGTTTGATGTCCAAAAAAAGGAAATCCATATGTCATCATTTAAATACAAAGATAACTTCCAGATACAGCGTAATTATAGCCCCCTATTTCATACCAAATTAGTATATTTAGCCGCTTTAATGTCTTTACACTTATGTGAAGAGCCAGCCCTTTTTGTAGTCTAATCGTATCAAATTAAATGTGTTAAAGCTTTGCACTTACAGTGACAGCAGCCATTGTCCCGCCTAAATGTATAGTCTAGTTTTAAATGAAACCGACTTTGTCTTTTATGCATGTTTTTTTTTTTTTATCTAATCCCTGTTAGAATCAGTGTGATGCATGCAATTTCTCTCAATCACTCTGATCATTGCCTCAAAGAGTGGTGTGAAGGAGGAAACTGAATAACAGGCTGCATTTTGTGTTTTTGTTCAATTAGAGAAGCATTTGTCTGCCACCCATGTCTCCTCTGCTCTACTCTGCGAGCCTCGCTGTATAATTAACCTCAAATGGCAAAAAATGATGTTGATAAATTACACAAGCAGAAGGGGGAAAAAACAAGCCTATCACTCGCATGAAAGCCGAGAGAAATGTGTGGGTACATTCTCAACTCCGAACTAAGGGAAGCCAATGGAGGAGGAGAAGAGAGAGAGGGGGAGAGAGGGGAGAGAAAAAAAAAATAATGAGGGCATAATTTTAGAGAACTAATTATTTCTATTTGTCTTTTGTCACACTTCTCTAATTCTGCGATATTAACACAGTCTGTGTTTATTAATTGCTTTTACAGTGTTTTGAATCGGGTCCAAGAGGGAACGCGGCTCTTTTCACAGGCAGGCGAGCTACTGGGACTGTACCTCGCCAGTACTGCCTGGCAACGGTGCACACGCGAATATCTTCCCCCAGTATCTCCTCTGGTTCCCTGCCGCTTCCCACTCGATGTGTTCGGCAAGTTTACACGACCCTGTGCGCAGAGATAAAGTTCTTTGTTGCAAGATTAAACATCAAAACAGTTAAAGTGAAATTAAAATTAAATGAATGAATGTCACTGAAGCAAAAAAGACTGTAATTAATGGATCCCTTAATTGTCTTCATAAAATATTTGCATGGGCATAATTTGCATAATTTACATGTATTAATTAATCTTTCAAAGGAATTTTATGCTGAGAGAAGCCAAAAATTCCCTTTGTTTTATTTAGCATCTAATGAAATATTTATTCTCTTTAATGAACTTTTCATCTTGATTTGAATATAAAAATACTAAAGTTTTAACATATTTTAATGAGACGCTCGTTCATAGAACAACGTGTCAGGACGTCACAGATTTTTCCAGTCACATATGTAAAGCAGATGTTTCAACAATTGCTCTAATATTTGAATGGCTGAGATTTCCTCATCAGTCCTATCAGTCCTCCACGAGGATCCGATCTATTCGAAGCAAAACGCTTCAACATCCAGCCCTCCTCTCGACGACGTTATGATATGTCATCATCCGTCATGTAATCAAATTGACTTCGTTTTCATTAACACCCCTATAAACTGCTCCGACTGTGAAGCTGGACAGGCAGGCAGGTAGACAGACTGTGAAGTGAGCATGTGATGTTTCATCTGCTCGTGCGTGTGTGTATCAACTTCCCGCCTCACACTCCTAGCGCTCTCCGGCCCCGGCCCCCTCCCCGGCTGTCTGCGCTGCGTAGCGCTGCATTCATGCTGTAATGACTTTTACACAGAACTCGCTGGTTGTTGCTTGAATAGAGGCAGCCAGAGTGCAATGCCTTTGAGACCTACGGCAGTGCCGGGTAATTAGCCTGTGTGTTTGTACGCCACCCAGCCCTCCCCCTCCAACACACACATACTGTAAACACACACACACACACACAACAAGCCTTTGTTGTCTCCACTCTCCATGCATGGAAATACATAAAACACAGGCTAGAAGGGAGAGCAGTAATTGATAGAATATTGATAATTTAATGGTTGCAGATTTTGAAATTCAGCTAAATGAGAACAAAAGTTTTTAATTATAGAAAAATAACCTGATGCTTTAAGTCCCGGCAGAGGTAAATACACCTTCTAGACATTGTAAGGTTGTCTCTGTGCACAAGGAGTCAACTGTGTCTCTGATGTCCTGCGCCGCTTGTGTCATGTCCAACAACTTGCGCTGCTAAACGTCGTTGTGCGCGTTTCTCTTTAACACTGAATTATTTAGATGCCCTGCCATAGAGAGGTGTGCTTTCTTAAAGGCATTACTGTAGCATTCTCCCCGGCAGAGAGGAATCGTGAAGGTAATAAACGTCAAACATGCTCCTGAGCTGTGCCTAACAGATGCTTTTACCAGCTCAGCGTCGGAGCAGCACTGCTCGCTCAGGCGAACGCCTCAGACAAGAGCGTTTCGCTGGAAATGGACAAAGCTCGTTAGGTTGGAGGTGTCTGGAGATAAGGCGGCGGAGGAATGTCTGCCGTTTTCAATAAACACTATTTCCACGCAGGGAAATGTCACTTAGAGAGCGCACAACATCATGAGTGCAGTATTATGTTCAAACAAGCGTGTCAGTAGAGATGTCTTAAACACATGTGGCATACAATTCTCATGCCTGGAGTGTGTTATCATAGCTGCTTTTACAGTGTTGCTAATAAAATATGCATGTAACTGTGTAATTATATTGATATGTACTGACTGGTGTACTGCATGATCTGATACAGACCTAAAAGTATTGTGGTTAGTCTTTATTTTTGTTCGACCTGACACCACCAAGATTCTCCAATAAATGATAAATATTTGTTGCATGTAATAAAGTAAATGATTTTTAATCATATCTGTCATGGTTGCTAACCTAATCTCACTCTTAAATCGGTCTCTGGATCCATAGTAACACTGCTGAAATTGAAAGACTAGAGGGCAACATTTTGAAGTTAGCGTTTCATCAACAATCACATCCTGAATAGTGCATTTGCGTCAGCAGGATGTTAGCTGTTGGCTAATTCTCGGCTCCTGTGTGTCCTCTGTTGCAGATGGAAGACTGTTCCTGAAAACCACAGTGATGTACTGATAAGGCCGCGAGGAGCTGGAGGAAATAAAAAAAGAAATTCTGAAAAAAAAAGAAGAAAAAAAAGAGAGAAAGAAAAAAGAAAAACCCATGAAGATTCTCAAGAGCCCTTATCCAGGCTGATTTAGTAGAGGAAAGAAGTCAAGCTGCTTGTAGGAGTTCAGTGGAAATGCTGTGGTCGCCCCCAAATGCTGGAGGAGATTGTGTCTGAATGTAGAGTAAGAAGAGGCCGACATTAAATAGTTTGATAAAGCAGGTTTTGACGTAGCGAGTTGGCCAGCGTGAAGGATAAACACATATATTGAGCACAGTAAAAATGTACCCGTGGTACACTGTTGGTAATAACTCATAAATTCTCAGCACTGAAGATTTTTATACTGTATCTCAGCCAGCGAGAAAGCTTCGAAAAACGAAATCCGACTGAAGTTTTGTTTTGTATTTCAAATTGAATTTTGAGACGTTAAAAAAACGTGGAAGATGAACCCTGTGGAGAAAAAAAAAAAAAAGTGAATCGATCCATGTGTTCATCAAAAAGAGAAGACTGATGTTTGATTCTCATGTTTTCTAAATTAGATGACAATACAATCAAGTTTCCTTTTTACCATTGTTGTATATACAAGATCTGATGATAATGATAGGAAAACTCACTCTATCGAGCCCGAGTGGATTGATAAGGTATGTGTATATAACGTTAAGAGGTATTGTGTATGCAGTAGAGCTATTAGGCAAACAATACCACCATTTATATAAACCTACAGTTTTGTTTTTGTTCTATTTCTGAGCCATCATTCTTTCCTATAGCTGCCATTTTTTTGGTGAGAAAGCATGCAGGCATGTAAATGTTTGTCCTGGAATTATGATATTTAATAAATCCTATATTGTGCTGAACAAATACTAGGGTTGACTCACTCAAGCCCAGATGATTTTGAAAACATAATTATCAAACATTTCACTTTCAAAATGAAGACTTTTGCTGTCAATAGTACTGTAATCTTTGTAACAGAGGTAATATTTCTTGGAATTTACTGTACATTTTTTTGTCATGAGACACACTCGAAATCAGCACCTCTCTATGCTTTTTTAAAGAAAAAAAAGATCCAGACTAATGATGATCAGCTCGAAAAACAACTTTTTTGAAAACTGAATGCCATTTAACTACATTGCTCAAATCCCTGTTGAACCGACGCAAACACACTTTTGTTTATTTTCGAGTGTTTCATGATATCCTGGAAAAAAAAAGCTCATAATAAGTTATGATTTTCCTTGTTTCTTTCCCTAAAGACTTTTGAATTTCGGTGCTGAGAAACACCTGTGTATATTCTCTAGACATAAGCTGATGTCAGTCCTTTAACTGCAAAACAGTTTAGACCTTATGTGTTACAATCAGAAGGCGGAGGAGGAAGAGGAGAAGTGTCCCATGTTCACAATGTGTTTGTTCTTTATGTTCTCAATGGAGTGTCTAGGTCTGTTGTCACTGATAACTTATATAGCTTCTCGAATCATCTCTTCATTGTACTTCAAGTTCAAAATAAAGTTAACATGTTGATGATAAACCCTGTGAGTTGTCTGTTTCGCCTGAGGTCTCCGACACACACGTCCTGTGTCGCACGTCTGATTGATCTGACTCTGTATCAGCTGGATACAGGAAGAGGCTTCTAACACGTCAACATGTCACCAGTGAGATGGCTAAAGATGGTCCGATACAAAGATAAGCAAGTGTATGAGCTTATTGTTTTGAATCGTTGTTTTCGCCATTTTTGAGAACTTCAAAAATCAGCCCTCTTCAGCTCATTTTAATGTACTATGAATGTCCTACAAACACTTTATTGAAACCATCACTAATAAATGGTACATTTATAGTTAAATAAGCTTTGATTAATTGCTATTTGACGTTCATCAATCAATGAGATGCTTGATAAACCATTTATTTATAATACTCTGTAAATGGTTATAAAACACTAGTTCATCTATAAACATTATTTGGCTGGCCGTTATAAAGTTTAAGCTGATGCATAAAAACCTTTACAACTCGCTAGTAAATGGTTTATAAAGCATTTGTGTATTAACAGTCAAACAACTGTTAACTAAGTTTAACAGTCAGAGAAAATAACCATTGTTCTAAAATGTTTAATAACTTTTGAACAGCTAAGGAGTTTCTCAGCTTTTCAGTGAAATCACACGTGTCTTGTTTGGGCATTCAGGGGCTCCGTAGCGAACATGATTATGCCGTCACATTCCTCTGAGCCTACGGGCAGTGGTTATAGCCAGTCTACTTTTGTTGTTCATGTTCAGTGGATAATATATTTCTCTTAAAAACGGCACTTTTGCTTCACTGTCTCCTGTTATGATTTAAACACCCAGAATATTGATTATATTGATTTTTTTTTCACTGAAAAAGACCCAAGATAATATAATAAATAGCTGTTACTTGCTTGGGAAAGGTCACATGTAGACAAAAAGAAATCATATACTGTAGCGGACCGGAACATCCAAGTACATCTATTTAAATAAATAAAAAATAAAGACCAGCTTTGAGTGCCATTTTTTTAAAAATTCTGATAAACTCAACCATTCTCAGATAAAGTAAATCTCAAACGTAAATTTGGGACTTTAAATGATCCAGCCTGAAAGTTGAGGTTCTCATGAATCCAATGATGTATGACACTTGATGCTAAGTTCTAGAACAGAAACAAACGGAGTCAGCTGCCCCAAAAATTCTTCCAGATCTTTGAGGGTTAATTAACCTGACTGACCATTTATCAATGATGGATATGATAAGATGTCTTGAATGAAAACAAACAGGTGTAGTGCAGGTATACTGTGGTGTGGAAAAATTAAATGGGCATATTGTTCTTTATTTGTAAAGCAGAGAAAAAATTCTATCTGGTATATGTTTTCCTCTCTTTTCACCGAGTGTGAAAGTGAGTGTGTTTGCAAGTGTGTGTGTTTTATTTTTATTTTTTTAAATGCGTAGGCTCATCCTAAATCAGCTATGTTAGTGAGGGTGTGAGGAAGCTCGCTGTAGATAAATTATTTCATGTACACTTTCACGTGTATGACACTAATTCACAGTATATCACCATCAAATAAACAAGACCCCTTTAACCAGCTGTACGTGCTGCAGGGTCATGCATCATAATATCCGCTCTATATAGCACTTAAGCTTCGGGGAAGTTGTTAAAAAAAATATGAGGCTGCATGTGTCAGATTATCCTGTTTTGTAAATGAATTTTGGCACTTCATACATTTTTCTGTGTGTGTTTTTAATGATGACTTCCACTGACTGTTCTGGGGTGTCATTATTTGTTTTTGCTCTCGAGACGCGGCACTTCTCCACAGGGATCATTTCACGACAACTGTAACAGGTACAGCTCTTAAAACGCATTAAAAAAAATATGAAATCGACATGGAGAGACAAATCTCTCCAGTAAGCAATTCTGAGTGAAATGTGTTGACACAGCATGCTCGGCCCATACCCATTTTGCATGCTTTTTAAAGCATGGCCGCAACACAGCCACAGAGATGAATAATTGACTGATTGCTGCATAATTCAATGCTGCATTGTAAAAATTCAAGGCCTGAAATATTTCAAGCTTTTCTTCTTTCTTTTCTTTTTTTTTTTTACATTAAAAATGAGGTTAAAGTTTCAATCAACCTTGAAAGAACAATATGACACACAATGGGCAATCAATCATGAAGCCACGCTTCTCGTCGAGCTCAGACTCTCCAAATTTGAGCTCGCTCTGGAGTGAAAGAAACTCTGACATCACGTCCACTTTATCCATTTAATGACTCAATCGTTCCTTCCTCTTTGCTGCAGTGAAACACTCACTCCGCTCGCCTCCAATGAGCTTGTGAGACGTGGGCTGTTTGCATCTATTACTCAGATATTCTGCTTATTTCTCCATCTGATGCCTTTTTCCTGCACTGGCATCTGAGAGGCCCTGCAGCTACATGTTTCATATCACTGCACATTTTGTAATAAATTCAATTCAGTACAAATATGACCATGAGGCACGGAGACTTTAAATACCAAATGTGCATTATAGCTGTGTTGTTACATTTCACTTCACTGTAGTGTGGAGAGCACTGCGCCAATTGCATATTCAAAGTGTTCAGAGCCGTGTGAGTTGTGTGTTTTATCTCCTTGGCTTGACGCTGAGATGTGCTCATGAAGACATCATCCAGACGTGATCATTCCGCATGATCCTGCCTCTTATTTCGCTGTTTGCCTAATGTCACATTGCACAATTTGTTGTTTTTTTTGCGCTTGCTTGACCGGCTGAAGAAACATCCCAACACTGCTGACAGATTTATATTTTTTTATGCACTTCAAGAGTGCTAAGGTTCACAAGAAAGAAAGGTTCACAGGTTTATTAACACTTCATAGTAACCATCAATAATGAATGTTACATTTATAGTTAATCAAACTTTAGTTAATAGTTATTTCACTGTTAACAAACAATAACATGCTAATAATCCGTTTAGTAAGTAATTCTAAAGGTTTATAAACATCAACTCCAACTTAACAATAAACAATTGCTTAACTAGAATGTCTCTCAGTAGAGCGCATACCTCCGCTAAGGCCCCACAGTCCAGTTTAATTCAATCAAGCCTTAACCCATGTCAACCTTGATAGGCCTGTATAACTCTAAATTTTAAACCGACGCTAACCTAAAAAAACGCCATTGAAATGTTGAAGCTGCTGTAAGCGCTGTCATTTTTTGCTAACTTCCTGTCTGTTTTGCAGTTAGCAGTCTCCTCCCTCCTCTCTACATCACCATATGAACTCTCAGCAGTAATCACCAGACACAGCAGCAATACTGAACATTTCTTTTTTCTTTTACTGCATGAGCAGGAGGAGGAGAGACATGGGTCACTGACCAAACACTCTAAAACGGTGATTAATATTGGACTATAGAGGTGGAATATAACCAGCCAACCACCAACAAACAAACAAACAAGCAAACAAACAAACAAACAGACATAGGTGAAAACATGTGTTTAATAGTTCATAAAGCATTTCATTGTTGGTCACTGTAACGGTGGAATAACTGTGAACTAAAGTTTCATTAACCACCAGAATGACACTCAGTGGAGCGCATACCTCTGCCAAGGCCCAACAGTCCCCTTTAATTCAATCAAGACTAATCCAATATCACATCAAACACATCTAAATCTGCTAGATCCAGATGATTATTTGGATCCAAATGAAATTGTACTCACCATACTGTACATACATACCAGCCACCTAAATAGAGCAGATTCATCATTCATGGATCCCTTTATCCAGATCAACGCCAAAAGTTAATGCGGTCTGTTCTAGGCCGAGACCCATCCTCCATTCAAGTTTCATGGAAAGCTGTCCAGTTGTTTTTGTGTAATCCTGCTGACAAACCAACCAACAAACAGAGAGAGCTGAGAACATAACCCCCTGGGCGGAGGTCATACATTACCATTTATTAATGGTTGTTATAAAGTGTTACCTGAAGTTGAACTCATACTTCAGCATGGCGTCGTTTGCATTGTTAACCCCGACTGAGCTGATTCCTTGCACATCATTACGACCAGGAGATGGCCATTTAGTGAAAGCAGTGGCACTGCATGTCTCTTGATAACTGAGTGGTGCCCTGAGTCTGTGGAGAGACATTAGGAGGGTGCAGGCTGATCGTCTGAAAGATAGGACTAATGTCACCTAATCAGATAGACCATTATGTATTAGCGAAACTACAAAACAGTTTTATCTGACAAGGGCCAGGCCACATTACCTAAATTAACATTTTGCAAGCGTGAACATGGAAGACCACAGAGGCGAGGGGTGGGCTTGGACTGCGGCCTGCGCTTAGACATTCGGCAGTAATTATTAATTTATGATTGTCTCTGGTCTTAATGAAAATGAAAGCCAGGAAAGAGAACAGGGAGGGATAATGTGGCGTGAAATTGAGTTTCATTTGTACAGGGTCCACCTTTTAACTCTGCGCTTCTTAGGCGGAAATGGAGCCGAGCGCTTCCCCCTCTCTCTCTCTCCGGAGAATGCATTTCAGTGTTTTCCTTTTTTATCAGGCTCTCCCTCCTTTCAGTCTTTCAGTCAAAGTGTGTTCATATCCTCTCATCCTTTTGTGATATTTGGGGGCCAACATGCCCTTTAACATCTCCATTACTCTCATAAGGCCCTTTCAAAATGACACAAGGCTCTTTGATGTCTGATAACTATGTCAACAAGTTTCTTGAATGGAAATGTCTCGGCGCAGTGCTTCTTTAATGTCAACAAGGCAGCGCAGAAAGGTCTCAGACCAGGTTGGCATGAGATGGAGAGAAGGTAGACAGAAAGGTAGATTGATTTACACAAGATTGTATGAGGTATAATGCCTTGTTGATATAATAATAGACAGATTTTTTGTGCAGGCAGAAACCAGCCATGTTGATCTCTGTGAATTTGTGACATGCCAATTTAAGGCTTAAACTTGTGCAATCCTGAAGTGATAATGGTTTAACAGCAGGAAGGATGGAGGTGATAAAGGATTTTGCACAAACATGCAGAGGTGATAGGCCTTAGATAAATTATTGGGTAATGATTTAATTTAACAATTATCCTAAATATTGTATTATATGTATTGTGTAATATTGCATCTAGCTTGTTCATAACGGTTAATTTTAGTTTATGGGTAAACCAATGTCCAGCTTGTTCCAATGTTAATGACAGAAGTCATAATACATTACGTACAATATAATACATCACTTCTGTCCTTTTATTTGAATCGTCTGTATGATGTGTTGCTCTGCCATATTAGATACATTACATATAGCTACAGGAATTGTGCGCATTGTTTAACCTGCAATAACCAATTCATTTTGGCCACTGGGGGTCAATAAAAAAACAGTACAGTACTATCTGCTCTTGAGTTGATAAGGCAAACTTTTTAGTGAGCAGTTGAATTTTGCACATCCACAGACTCATTTAAAGTTGTGTCACTGGCCAATATTCACTCTCTTTTAGCTCTGTTTTTGGTCATCGCATAGGAAATATTGGTTTTGTTGTTGCTAAATGCTGTGTTTAGCAGCTAGTTACTGACTTTGTCTGGTGTTTTGTGGTGAGTTAGCATTTAACAGTGTTTTTTTTTTTTAGATGTTTCACTAAACAGATGTCTATTAAAAGCACTGACAGTAAATAATGCTTTAAAACCCAAACAATTAGTGAACTGATGCCACAACTACACTACAGCCCACTACAACTACCTACTACAACTGGGGAACTGCCGAGTCAATTATTCCCTGACAAGTTAACCAAAATGTCAAAACACCCTATCTTGCAATGTTAAAGTGAGAAACAGATCCTGGATCTGTCCCTTTATCCAAAAGTTAATGGGGTCTATTCTGGGCCGAGACTCATCCTCCATCCAAGTTTCGTGGATACTCATTCAGTAGTTTTTGTGTCATACTGCTGAAGAAACAAAAGCAAAAAAAAACATGGACACAGGTGAAAACATAACAAAATCTAAACCATTCAATATTCAAAATGACTTTTTATAATAAAAAAACATATATACTGTTAAATATTGTTTGGTGGTGGTGCTCATTTCAGATAGTGAAGCTGCAAGCACTGTTATGGTACATAATACATAATAAAGGATTTATTAAGCCTAACCAGGCCCTTGCTTGGGATCCAGTAGCTGCAAAAAAACATAGTTAACTGTTAATAAGTGCATAGTTAACTGCTGTAACACCATCATTAATTAATGGTAAATTTATAGTTAATTAAACGTTAGTTAGTAGTTATTTCACTGTTAACAAACAATAAAATGCTTTTTAAACCATTTATTAAGCAGATGTAAAGGTTTATAAACATCAGCTGCAACTTTATAATGGCTATCCAAATAATGTTTATAGATGAACTACACAGTATATATTAACCATTTACTAAGTATTACAAACATTTGTTGCAACTTTACAATAGACAGTTGATTAATAAATGGTTTATAAAACATTTCATTGTTTGGTTACAGTGAAATAACTATAAACTAAAGTTACACATACATATAAACTATACATTTGCCATTTATTAACGATGGTTATTTTAAAGTGTTACCTCAACTGCTACTAAATGCATGATAAAATATGTATTATCTGAAAAAAATGTTTTAAAGGTTTAACAATAACATAGTAGGTAAGTTAGTCTAAACTTCTAATGTGTTTATAATGCTATTATAAACCATTATAAGACACTCATAAGGCTTTTAATTAACGTTAAATTGGTCTATAAATAAAAGTTTTTATAAACGTTTTATAATACAACAGTAAATGTGTTTATGACACTGTTATTAAAACTTCAAGTCTTATTAACACATGATAATGTTAATAAGTGTCTTACAAGGTCCTTATTACCACTCAACTAATGCTACTTACAAGTTCAGCTACAGTATCAATACCATAGGAATTTTCCAACAGCCACTTTACATCATGATACATCAAAGCAATGCTAGACTTTGAGGATGCTTCAATTCTGAAGTGGCGTCTGGACGCTTCGACAAAATTACTCACAGAGTTTCCAAATCACCAGGGTTGGTTATATTAAGTCAATTACATTTTTACAATTGTGAGTGAGGGATGGTTAATTTAGTTTGACCCAAGAGCCCCAGACACTCCCCCAGATAGCAGATGGATGAGACAAGTGACCACAGGCGTGAGGGAGTGTGTGTCTGAGTGTGTGTGAGCCCACCGGATTAGTCTTCATTTGGTGCCTCTGTCATAAGGGAGGGGAAGACTGAACACTGTGTGGCAGAGCAAAGAAAACACACAGGGTCAGTCGAACACACACAAACACAAGCGTGCGCTATTAACCTCCCCCCCAGCTCATCAACTTTATTTTGCAATCTTCCCTCAGAACCATTAGAATACCCTGAAGAAATGACTTTCCAATTAAAGGGGATCTTGAAGAAGAGAGTTTCTTTCTCTCTTTTTTTTTATCTCCGGCTCCTGGAGTTCTTTATTCCAATAATTTAAATTGGAATTGATTTTTCAATTTACCCGCTGACTGCTACGGACACAGAGCGCGGGGCCAAATACTGCTTCGTTCCCGGAATATTTGTCATGACAGCGCGCTACATGTAAATTTGCACAGGCCTCCTAAATAGTAATATATATCGTCCCATGAGAACAATCAGGTAGAGCAACACATTTAAACCGTGTGTGAATAAAGCTTCAGGTATTTATTTCTCACTTCATGTGGTGTTCTGTGGAAAAGTTCTTCTGATTTCTCTTTAATAGGTTCATGCTAATTAGCCAAGGGAGCCATTTTATAAATTTTTGAAAACAAACACGCACTATCCAATTCAATTTCAGAGTCATAATCTAAGCACTTTCTCTGTATCAGACCAACTGCTTGTAGATTTAGTGTTTATGAGGTTCTCTGTACTCAGGCCAAACTTTAGCATTACACAGCAGTTCCCACGTGCTCCCAGAGCAGGAGGAAACAGTAGTCTATCCCAGGCAGGGAGCTCGGGCCTCACATGTTTAAGTTTGACAAACTATGCCTATGAACTCCGCAACAACAGCAGCTCCAGCTGCGTTCTAATGAGCATTTATTGTGTCTCTACTACAGCGAGCGCTTTGCAGAGCCCGCTTCAAAGCCAACCAGATTCTACTCGAGCTGTTTTACAGATGCGTCGAGAAATCCGAGGCCGTTCTTCTGTGGACGAATGGTTCTGTCTTTTGCTCCTGACAGCTGCGCGGGCTTGTTGTTCGCTCTCTCCTGAGTTGTTTTAATAAAGTTGTGCTGCAGGAGTAGTGAGAGAAGATTAATGGACGCACAGGAAGTGTGGCAGTTGTGAGAGGATGCAGGACAGAGCGGGCCAGCAGCCATCTGTTCCCTCTCCTTTACAGCTCTCTTAATGGAGAAGCAAACCAAACAACATGGATCTGAGCCCTGCAGACAGACACACATGCACACACACACACACACACACACACACACACACACACACACACACACGCACGCACGCACGCACACCTCAGTTGCACACAGCTAAACACAAAACATCACTTTATGTGACAGAGATGAGAGCTAGGCTTTTGTCATTGTATTCCCTGTTGTTGGATGTGTGTGTGCACATGCTTGCCTGTGTGTGTATATCTGTGTCTGTGTGTGTGTGTGTCTGTGCGTGTGTGCATGCACGCGCGCATTCCTTTTTTTTCCCTACCTTTCAGCGAAATAAAGTTGGGTGTGAGCCACGGCTGTGAGATTTAGATGAAAGACGCAGCCTGGATGGAACGTGATTAAGAGATATGTTCTTGAGGCAAAACAGGACTTGGCATTTGCTGAGACAAAACCTAATCAAATTAAAGCAAAACATGGCCATTGTTGTGGAGTGTGTTCTCTGCTTGTGTCACGTTTGAAATAAAACAGTGTAAAATAGATATGGGCTTGTGTCTGCGCAGCATCACCGACACACTGGTTTTATTCACATTTACACGCAGGCACTGACTAATGACGGTTGTGCCCAATGATGCCTAAAGCACTTTATAGAGCTGTCTGGGTTATAAAAAATGTTTACTATGATGGAGCTGAATGGCTCACTGAAAGAGTATTATTGTTTACAAGTTATTGTTTTAGATTAATTCACTCAGCAGAATTGTTAAACTCTCTATCTAACAGGCATGGCCACCTCCAGTTCACTCTGCCGTCAGTGAGCATTTGCCATTTCTCCTCCTGTGAGTTCCCACTCTTTAACCGCTGCTCCATATTTATTATTAGCCTATAATGAAATCTATAGTCCAACTGTTTCTCATTTTGTTTGTTTTGAATGAACGCAGACCGTGTCACGTTAAATGACAACATGCGTCGTCTCCCTCTTCCTCCCAGTGAAGACATCTGTACGACATGATGAAGTTTCCTCTCTGAGTATCAATCCTGTAATTGAGCTCAGGGAGAGGAGACGTGATGTGCACACAGAGGAAGTGGAAGGCCTCTCTCTTTCGCTCTCCCCCTCCATCCCTCCTTGTCTCACCCTTTCCCTCCCTCATCCTCTCTGTGTCTCTCTCTCACGCACACACAAACACCACAGGCTAAAGCAGTGTCCTCCTTTTCTCTCCTTCCCTAGGCACACACAACCCTTCCTCTCTACCTGCTTTTACGTTAAATTTGTCAGTCAGCTCTCTTTAGATGCACATCAGCTGAAATGAGTGCATTAGCATTAGCTGCCATAATATCACTCACTGTTCGGGGCAGGCTGCACAATGGCCCAGGCCTCGGCAGAGAAGAGAAACACGAGCGGAATTGCATAATAGTGTCTTCACAAGCTTTTCACAACACTACATCCTGAGTGCTGGAGCTACAATGTCTTCACTCGTGTCTCTTTATCCGTCTCGTAATGTCTCTGTTCTCGCTCAGCTCTTACAATACAGTGGATCATGAGGAACCTGAAGTGAGACCGGATTAAATATTAACACAACCTGACGCAGACCCCACCGGAGCTCCTATTCCACCTCACATGATACAATTAAAAACATTCCCACATGCATTGAACGGAACACTTGTCAAGAACGTGCTGCTATACTGACTTAAAATAAATCTCATACTAATCTATGGAGATCCTGACAAGCAGGAGGCCAAGGTTTCCATGCAGGCACTTAGCTGAGTAGAGAGTTGGAAAAAAAAAAAAAAAAACAGAGAGAGATGAGGGCCTTACATTATTTATACGTGCTAATGGTGGCTGTCTGTGTGTGTGAATCAGCAACAGAACAATCTGCTAAAATAGACACACAGCTGTAATCAAGGCCATACATTTCCTCTGCCTCTGCTGTTCTCTGCTAACTGCAGGGTCAATTGGAACCAGTTTAGGAGCATTTGAAACTCTTGCTGCAGATTATCTCCTTTTAATGGAGACGAAAGACAAAGCGGGAGTAGATTGCAATTGCCAAAGGAAAAGATTACCTCTGCCAAGCTATTCTGGCTAAACAAAAGGCATACCTCACGCAGTTTCTACTGTACATAAGATATCATTGTACATCTACCACCGATAAGAACAATAGCTCATGTGCTTAACCTAGTTTTGTCCACAAAAGGAATCCATTAGTCTTATTGTGCAGCCCTTAAGCTCAGCATCACAGGGGGGAACCCACTGTTGCGCCGCTACATCCACGCACATGTGCCTCTCATTTCCTATGGCAGTCCAGAAGTATCCTTCAACATCCTATTGTAAAGTTTACCAGGGGAGAGGTTCAGTGTATTAAAGTGCCCTGAGAGAAACGCTAAATGATGTAAATGCAGGCAGCTGCTTGTTGCTAATGCCGTACAGTAGACGAAGGAGGCCCAGGCGAGGCTGGATGTGTACAGTATCTATATAACATTATAGGCTCTCTTTCATGTCCTCGTGCACTCTAATGGGAACAACATGAAGACTAATGGTATAGTAAAAGTGCAGGGAACAGTGCTCCAAACCAAAATGCAACCAGTTCTGCTGTTTCAAACACATTTGGGTGGCAAAAACTGCTTCAGTTGTGTGTTTTTGCGGTTATAGTATAAATGTTTAAAGTCCCCCTCCAGTCAACAATGTGTTTTTCTTCTTGTTCCTACAGCTGAATGTCTGAGCGTCACTGTGTAGAATGATGTATGTGCAGAGTTTGACACTACAAGGCTGATTTCACATTCATTGCTCATTGAAACTCTGATATTAAGAGGCACGTCAATGAGCATGATTTGTGACATCACAAATAGTTTGAACACCAATCGTGGTTCAATGTCCAGCAAGTGGAGACTTGGAGCCTCCAGTGCACATACACTGAGAATGGACTTGGGTCCAACAGTTAAACTTGACATATTAGACACACAGTAATGCAACACTTCCTTATACCTAAATGACTGAATAGGTCATTGTCTAGTCACTCCCAAAAAGATGTATTTCACCATTCCCAATATAACTTGACCGTTGCAGCTTTCCAGCAACAGGCGTACTGGACCTTCGTTGTATGCTCACTGTTTGCTTAGGTTTAGGCAACAAAATGATTTGGTTAGGTTCATGTAATAAAACTACTTGGTTAGGTTTAGGATAACCTTCTGGTGTGGGTTAAAATATGTTGCTTATGGTATGTAACTTCAGTTCCAGTCTTACCCACTTTACGTACATTACTGCAGTTACATGATGTATGTGACGTAACTTCACTATGTTAGAAAGTTATAATAACTCACTGTCTACTTTTGGTTTCACACTGGACACAAACTGCAGTCTTCTAGGTGAAAAGTCCAAGCACAGAACCCCATCTTGGTCTTTATACTACTCTGCCCGACGTCCTCCTTTGCTGCTGTATTAATTACTACAGCCATTAGAGGTTGCTGCCTAACCAGAAACATCAATGTGGGTCATAACAAGCTGCTTTCACAGTCAATCCATATGGTTGTTTTTTCTCAATTTTCTTTGTATGTCTTAACACATTTGTGGAAGGAATCTTTAAAATCGTATTCTTGATATCAAATGTTCTTGTAGTAACAGATGACTTTTGGCAGTAAGTTTTACTGTTGACCAGTGCTTCCCAACCTTTTGTCAGTGTTTAGGCTGGTTTGGTCAAGTTTGCATTTGTACTACTGTCTCTTCGACCGGCAGAAGAAAGACATTTCAACCATTTATCCATTACCTTTATACTATTTCCACCAGTAATCAATTGTTTGTAGGAAAAATGTATCAAATGTTTGTATCTGAACGGTTTAAATATTTTGCCTTTGGCTTTCATTTTAAACCAACTATTCATTATTCATTTCAACCATTCATTTTATTTCATTCATTTTTTTACTATCTAAAAAAATAGGTATTATCTTAACCATTAAGAAATTGCTTGCTTACTCATTAGTATTTACAGTATACATACATACATACATGCATACTATAGACATATATTTGCATATATATGTGTATTATATAGAACAGTATTTATATAGACATAGTATAGTATAAAGTTTACCCACACCTCCTGGCAACTACATCAGTACCCCTGATTGGGATTCACAGCTGTAGACTGTTTACTGCTGTACCACATTTTCTTTTTCATATTCACAGGGGACTTTTGTCCAAAATCTGTTTCAAATAGCAACATAAATGAACATGTGAGACACAAACTGCAGAGAAACACTTTTAATTGTGATAAAGATAAATAGTCCAACAAAGCACTATTTAGAAAAACAAACACAGCAACACTGTCTCTGATCATCATTTGATGGTGTGCTGACACGCAAACTCTATTAAGCTGTCTTCAAATATGCAAAAATGATATGATTTTACAATGATTACATATTCACTTCCCCAGCTGGCTGGCTCCAAGCGTCTCCATTTGTCATCGACTATTGTGTCCAATTATATGATTAGCTTTGAACACTCCAGCACTTCGAGAGCTCTCGTGTGTTCTGCCGCGGAGAGTGATTCACAAACAAAGTCATTACAACATGTATTCACACATATCAAATAACAAAACAGATGGCCACTGCGCTCGCCGCCTGATTTGTTTTCCACACGAGTGGTAGAAAAAAAAAAGTATTTTGTGCGAGCTGTGTTTAATGCTGACTGTTTTTATTCCCAAAGAAGAGCAGCTGGCTGTCGCGCTGTTAGATCAGCTCCTATGAAAGACAATCTTGTTTTCATTAATTTCTCTACAACAAAGGCACTTGTTGGGAAGATTTAGAATTACAGCGGGTAAAGCTTCCGGATAATTCATCACAGGGACTTGACAGGAAACTTAATTGTTTTAAATGCCAGTTGCTGTGAGCAGCGTGGCTGGTTTTTCTTTGATGTCTAACAGGTGGGACAGATAGACGACGCTCTGATGTTTCATTTGACCTTTGACCTCTTGGTTATAAATCTGCTTGTAGTCCACCGGCCAATAAACCTATCATCATGTGATGAACTGCAGTTCCCAGAATTCCATGTGAGATGGAAATCAGGTAGTCTGCCTCCACTTATTAAAACAGTGTAAATCTAGCCTGTCTGTATCCTACAGCCTGGCTACTTCTTGACCTGGGAAGACCGTACAAACCGACCAAAAACCATAAGGAGCGCAGTTTATCCTTCAACCACTGTATCATACTAACTTATCTCAGGGAGAATTTACGTGGGCTTGCTTGAGAAGATGTGAGAAAACATTAGAAATTGCACAGTCTAAAGCAGTTTAATTAGCTTTGTTTTCAATTGATCATCCGTATGATAACTATTCCAAAAATGTGCTGTACATGTGGTCACACCGCAGGATGCCTTGACTGTCTAATTGCATGAGACACTACATAGTTACTCAGCTACACTGACTCACTGTCTAATCCACTTAAGACTGTGTAGGTGCGACAGACACACTAACTTGATTATTTTAGCAACTGGCAACACAGAATCAATTCTTAGCTCGGGTGACGTTTGTGCAGGACACCTATCAAAACCAGACTTTTTCCCCCTTCATTTTTAAATTAAACAGTCTCTTCATAGAGACAGAACTGTCACACATTCAGTCCCCTCTAACTCATCACTTGTCTGCCATTTGAGGAATAAATTGAGGATAAATTGCAAGATCTTGCAGAGAGCTGACATTAAAGTATCCCTGTGCACAAAAGGTTTTCTCTTTTAAGGTTAAGGTTGCTTTAAATCTAGTAAATAGCCTCGCTGACATCTCTCGAGGATGTTACTGTAAATGCACTTTAAGTGACTGAATCATTTAACATCTAATCAATACGATTCGCATTGCACCATAAACACACTTTGGTCTGATTCGCGGTTGAGGAAGCTGTTACGACTGTAGTTAACAACTTCTCTGTGATGAGGTCGCATGGTTATTTCACAGGGTAAAAAGTGAAATGTTTGCTTATATAAAGCCGGCGGAAATGTGATAAACGCAGACACACAACGGTATAAAGAACCCTCAAGTAGCCTCAAAAATGTAGCACTATCCACTTCATAAGTAAAGACAGGACTTGTTTTGTGTTGCTCTGGCAGGAAGATGGGATCTAGCTGTGCCATGCTGCCATCACCTGGTCGATGGGTTTACAGCAACTATCAGGACGCTTCTGTGTTATAATGATGTCCTGTATCGAGTGTTAGGCTTAGACTCTACAAATATAGCATTGTGAAACTTGAGTCATTTTCACCTGATGTGCATGACATCAGGCAACAATGGTGCTTATATTTAAGCCATGACATTCTCTGAGGTGCTGCAGAGGCGAAGGTGCAAATATGGTGCAGCGACCCTTAAAAACCCACCATCATTTCCTGTCGGTTTTCCCCTGCGGAGGCAGTCAGGCCTTTTATAGATGTCGGTTGATGCCTTGACAAGGCTGAGAAGAGTTTATACATAATAACAAGGCAAACAATGAGATACTGTGGGCTATGTTTTTAATGATCATGAGCTTTATTTACACCTGCATGTATTACACCTGAGCCACAGACACCCGTGCTTTGTCTGCCAGAGCAAAAAGATGCACAGAAAACATCTCAAGTCTCATGGGTGAGTCAATCAGCTCTGAACACAGATGTTTTTGCCACAACAGCAGCACTCCCATACTGTGAGTGTAAATTACACCTTGGAAAATTAATTGCAAGTTTTGATCCTTTTGATAATGAAGCGTGTACACAGTGATGCATTCAGTGTTACATTGTGCCAAAAGTGTGCACGGTGCATACCAGCGTGCTGTTCTACATAAAAGTTTGACGGTTGTTTCATATCATGGCGCTGGTCATGTTGCTCATTGAACGGATGCTGCCTGTGTGTGTGTGCCTGCTCTTACGTCTCACGCTCCGCAGATAGTTCCTGTACAGAATCACGCTGATCACCCTGTCCTGGAACTGCTTGGAGACGATGTAGTACAGAATGATGTCTAACACCGTGCTCAGGTTCATCAGGAAGGTGGTAAAGACTGCCCATGTGCTAAACCCCCCATCCAAGCTGTCCCCCAGCAAACGGAGCACGAGACACACATGGAAAGGCACGAAACACACCAACACTTGGACGATCAGTGTCATGATAATCTTGATGGACTTCTGCTTCACTTTCGGTTTGAGCTTAGATGTGCGGCCGTGGATCAGATTATCCACAATGACAATATAGCAGCCGATCATGATACATATGGGCAGCAGGAAGAAGAAGACGAGTCGCACAAAGTTGACTAGATTGTCGGGGCGCATGTAGATGATGTCCTGCATTTTGATGCAGGTGGTGAAGTTTGAGATGCGATCAGGGTCTTCTCCAGTAAAGAGCAAGGGTACAGTGCAGCCCAGAGTCATGAGCCACACCCCGAGACTTGCCACAACAGCCTTTGGGACATTCCTCAGCTCTTTGCCGTGCTTCGGCTGGACGATGGCCATGTAGCGGTCGGCACTGATCAGAGCGAACAGCCACAGAGCCATGCAGGGGTAGAAGATGGTGAGAGCTCCACTGATCCTGCAGAAAATATCTCCAAAGGGCCAGTAGTCCTGGTGGTGGTAAACCATTCTGAAGGGAAGCAGAAGGATGAAGGTGAGGTCTACCACTGCCACGTTGATCATGTAGACGGTGACAGAGTTCCTCTTCTTGGTGGTAAGGGCAAACACCCATAAAGCAGTCAGATTGACGATGACCCCTATGACGAAGACGAAAC
The DNA here is from genome assembly GCF_965226575.1 of Pagrus pagrus. Lineage (NCBI taxonomy): Eukaryota > Metazoa > Chordata > Actinopteri > Spariformes > Sparidae > Pagrus > Pagrus pagrus. Next base: position 23,100,498 of record NC_140193.1, read on the forward strand.
AGTAGAAGATCAGGCCCGACAGGCGGTACTCCACCGGTCCCTGCTCCGGCTTTCCAGCATCCACAGACATGTTGGAGAAGTTTAGATCCAGATTCATTCTGAAACTTACAGAAGATAGCAAGATATTGGTGTTTATCTCAATAGACCATGGTGGCCATTTTCCTCTGACATCATGCTCGAAGTGGGAAACTCAAATATCCTGTTGGTTTGTTCCAGGTTAGAAGTCATATAAACGTAGGGAATCTTACAATTCATTATCAGTTCACCACTTCCTACTTGATCAACAACTGAAAAGTCAATGGATAGTGAACATCCAGAGGGACCTGGGCCATATTTTAAGGTTAAACAACATATCTGATGACTAACATTAGCGGTCAGCCACTTCCTAGCTAACATTACTTTGATAACATTCAGCACATTTTACTTCCAGGCTTAAATAAACATGTCCAAGACATGTGTTGGTATTTTAAAATTCATTCATACATTTCCTATTGTATCGTGTCACACTATTAAACGGTAATGTTTGCGAGGAAGGAGGTTTTATGCTAACATTAGCTGTTGTCTGATGGATGTTCTAATCAAATATGTTGTTTTACTTCGAAATTTGGCCCAGGTCCACCCAAATCTTTCCTTTTCCATTTTCCTTTGCGTTGCTTACTGTATCAACCAGGAAGCAGTGAAATGATAACAGTTTGTCTGATACCCAACATTTATACATCTTGCAACCAGGAACACAACTGTACAACATTTGAGCTTCAGAAAAATGGCCACTGTGTGAATATGGTCTATTCAACAATTCCTTTATCATTTCTTTTTGCCCTTTATAGCCCATTTGTTTTCATGATTTGAGTTAAAGTCCTAATAATTGACTTATATTGAAAGGTCATGTGCTTCTAGCAAGGTCTTAATTAAAAGCACAGGATGTATTTTCTTCCGCTTAGACATCACTATCTCTGTATCAAGGAAACTGTTGAATTCATTGTTAAAAAACCACAACTGCAAATGAAAATCAATCTGACGTGACTCAGGCAGAAATGGTCACAGATGAGGTCATGTTTTAAAGTGTAGCTCATGCTATTTTTAGTCATTTTCGCAGACTGCCTACACATCAGCTGATGTTTTCCCTAAACATAGTGACATGCGAAAAAATGAAACACACCATTTCCTTGAATAAAATTACAGATTTCTCTTGATTTGAATTTGCTGGAAAATACTGCGTTTCACTACAGAAATGTCTCATATATTTACAGAACGTCATTTGTCACTAAAATAATCTTTTCAAGTTTTAAATGATGCCAGGAGCAAGACCAGGTAATGCAACTTACTTCTGACCATTATGTAGAAGTTGTCCTTAATCAGTCCACAGTCAAAAGTTCTCTGTTTGATAGGAAAAAAAGAATTAGGAGAAACAATTAAGTTTCCAGAAGAAACAATAGTGTTGAATTAGCCAGAGTCTGCTTCTAATTATGAAGATAGTTGTGTGTTACAATTTGCAGAAGCTGCTGCTCGATCATTTGAATAGTTATTTTTAAAATATGTGCAGCTGCACTGTGAAAGACAGAGGAAGAGAAACAGACCATCCCTGTCTGGATGTGTTAAAGCACAAATGTTCTATTTGTGCCAGATATGGTCTTATTCAATGTAAAGTTGCTCACCGTACTTACTACACTTACTAGGTTGTCTACAATCTATGACAGTGTATCACCAGCCTGTAAACATGTCAGCAATCTCCTGCAGACCTCAAACACATGTTTTGGCTTTGTCCATCCCTGGACAGAAATTTTTGATACTCCATCAGAGATAAATATGGAAACCAAAGGTTCTCAGTGTTGTTTGGGATCTTCCCCTCATTTCCCTCCCTTCTTACATCCAAAAAAGATGTCTTAGCCTTTGACACCTTGCTGGCTAGATGACTAATACTGGCCAACTGGAAATCAACAGTATCTCCTTCTGGATAGGAGACATCCTTTATTTTCTTAGACTTTTGTTAAGTGGCTCCACTAACAAATTAGGGAAAATATATAAATATATGGTAATAATATGGTATAAGTTCACCTAAAAACAAAAATGCAGTCATTATCTACTCAACCCCATGCCAAATCGAAAGTCCGGTGAAGTTTTGTAGTCCACAAAACATTTCTGAAGCTTCACAACAGAACAGCATTGTAGTATTATCCTTAACAACTGAAGTAGCTAGGGACTCATTGTAACATGTAAAAAACAACCAAAAATTAAAAATTAAAAATGGCTCCATACAGCTCACCAAGTTGGCAGACGTGTAGAGTGATCCAAGTTTCTCAGAAGCCTCGAGATCTCCAATTGATGTGAAAAGATGTTATTCACACCCTCAACATGGTCAAGTTTTAACACCCACTTCAGATTGGGCGAGCACAGCCACAGTGAAGATTTGGCTGTAAAAAGTGTGTAAGGTCTTTTGGTGGTTCTGGAGGCTTAGATTTCCCCTGGACGAGCTGTAAGCTGTATTGGTTGTTTTGTTTTGTTTTGTTTTTTACGTTTTCAAAGAAGTCCCCATCTACTTCAGTTGTTTAGGATAATTCTGCAATGCTGTTTTACTGTGAAGCTCCAGAAATGTTTTGTTGGACTATGAAACTTCACCTGACTTTCCATTGGCCTAGGGGTGAGTAATGACTACATTTTATTTTTGGGTGAGCTTATCCTAGGAAGTACCTACCTAGAGAATACATTTCCTCTCATTTCTGATTGCAGCAACTTTTGTGGTTTGGAGAGGTACTATCTTTATGTTGTGTTATGGTGTGGGTGATGTGCTGCTGTCTTGACTATTAGCGTGTCAGATATTTGTGATGCCTTTGATTACAGTATGTTGCATTATTTAAGTTTTCTTAGGTTTTTAAAGCTGTTTTGGTGTTCGACAATATGTGAATTTTTTACTTTAGAATGTTTTTTTTAGAAAGGGAATATATACTCTTTTACTTTAAAAAAAAATGCTCTGGTAACACGTGTGTTCAATAAACAAAGTATGAAATTTCATAAACAAGCAAACAAATAGAACATAATGCTTTAACAGTATATATACAGTAGAGTGTAGAAACAATGGATTTACTGTAATCTGTGGTCAGGGTTAAAAATGTGGAAGTGAAATCTTTCACTCTGAGAAATTGATGTGTATTGTAAATCATGTGACTTCCCACTTTCACATTTAAGGATTCATTTTTTTTCACTCTACTAAACTACTCTACTGTGTGTAGTTTGAATTGTGGGCGATGATTTTAAAGCAGGAAACTAATTAACATAAAGTTACAGAATTTATTAATTTTTTTTAAGTAGAATGGTTGAAAACTGTTTGTCCCAAAACACACATACAGCGAGTGACCATAAAACACGTCTGCCAAAATTACTTTCCCCCTCCATCTTAAAGGTCAAACAGAACTGGTAGCCTTGCCTGAACAATAAAAGACTGCACTTACCACAGAAATCACACAAACATCTTGACAAGCGTGCGCCAACAGGTTTATGAAGCAGCACAGCGATTTATCTGAGCACTCAGCCAAAACAGGGAAGTGAATGCTTTCTCAAAGGGTAATGTGATGGAAATGGTGGCGAGACTGTGCACAGTGTAAAGCCCCCATCACTTCCTGTGTCTGCCGTGCGCTGTTTTTTCTGTACTTTAGATTCCTTTACAGTATCTACGTAGTTGGAACACAAAGGGCTACAGCTTTCCACCGTCTGCAATTACACCCCCTTAAAGAAAATGATGTGCCATTAGAAGTGGGAGTGTGTTTGGCAGGCAGAGAGATGGCAGATTTAGGGCGAGTTATTGATTGGAAAAGTGGGGTCTGTCACAGCACATTAGTTCTCAGGGGAGTAATCCACAGCAGGTTGCTGTGAGAAGCATCTGCTGCTGGAGAGAAGTAATTAAAAACAGGATGTTGAGGCAGTTGCCATATAAACAGGAAATAAGACGGTGGTAATAGACACTTCACGCTGATGCTGTGAGATGGTTTTACACCACGTCGACTTAATGGATGCAAAGCGCATACCTCAGGTGAAAAGCTCAAGGTCAGACTGGACTCGGACTGAATACAGATTAATGTGTGTGATTAATGTGCGTGCGAGCTGGAAACAACTATGAATTAGGACATTTGGCTCAAAGAACGTTGTGCAATCAAAACTTCTTCCCCTTCTCTCCTAACTGCTACTTTCCATTCCCATTATGCAGTAGATCTCGTAAAACAGAGAGTAAATCATACTTTCCCACGACTTACAGCATTTCCTGATTTGACGCTGAACTTCTTTCCACGCTCACTATACTATTTTTCTTGATCACAGCGTTCATATGGAGGCTGCTCATTCAGTCTAATTCTTATTCCCGGGAAATAATTATCTATCGGCTTGTCCTCTCAATGTGTCTTAAAAATCTCATGCCAGATGGTACTTTGTGTTCATTGCAATATGTTGTTATGACAACAGTCTGTGTGATGTTTTCCTCTCTTTGATACTTGTCAAGTGGTCGCCTCAGCAAGTCCTCCGCTCCATAATAAATCCTCAGTCTTTATTGTTCACCTTTATCATAAACCATATACTGTAAGTGCGTTTAAACTTACAGATATCTATTTAGACAATGTCAGGTTCTGTCTTTTTGTGAGACCCTACTATGTTTTTATTTTACACTCTGTCGCCCTTGTTTCATATAAAACAGGCAAAGGTAGAATTCTATGAAAAGATGAAGTGATACTCTTGCTACATCTGTCAGTATTTAGGTTTGGTGTCCAGTGTGGTGTCTGTGTGAAGCCCCTTTTAACTTCCTCTAACAGCACCTCTTTACCCTGTTTTATACTGTCCTCTAGAGGCTGAAAACAATCACTACAAAACTGTGAGGTTTAGGCAGCAGTCTGTGACTAATAACTAATAATAATATTTATTTTTTAGGAAATAATCAATTTCTAATTTCTAATGCATGAGATTATATCTGACCTGTGGCAGTTACTGAGGAAAATTACAGACCTTTGAGGCACAAAAAAGAAAAGGTCTTGGCAAGATCTCTATAATAGTTTACTCAATTAACTCTATTATAATACAAACTGGTTGAATTTTTTCCCCCCTTTTCTCCCATCACTGATTAGAGTTGGTAAGTGAACTTGTATTCAAAAGTCCCCCCTCCAAACATTTTAGAGATTTTAAACTGCTCTTCTTAAATGATAATAATCTGTTTTTGATATGGCTTTTTCACAAGAAGTTCAATTTGTTTACAATTCTTAAAATAACATCTTCTCCCTCATTGAAAATCCACAATCTATGAATATGTAAAATAATGTTCATTACAAAAGTTGGACACACGTTCAGACCTGGGCACAAGATGTCTCCTACTTCACTGGAAAGTCCAGTCTTGCATCATACTTGTATAAGTTGCACACAATTGACTTCCTGATTAGAAAATCCTGCTCCTGTGTCTTCAACGCAGATTTAAGATGAGTACAGAGAAACCACCCCCACTTTAGCATATCAATGTGGAAACAGCCTTGCACACACATCATTCTGCACAATCAAGGTCCAAATTTGGACTGGAAACCGACTTTAAAGGTCCAGTGTGTAGTAGTAACCTCTAGTGGTGTGGTTGCAGATTGCAACCAGGTGAACACCCCTTGTCTTACCCTTTCTTACAGTGGCCACTGACAATGCACAATGCCCTCACTAGAGTTAGTGTTCGTCTGTTCTGGGCTACTGTAGAAGCATGGCGGACTTTCATGGAAGAGGACCCACTCCCTTTATAGATATAAACATTCTAACATAACAAAAACACAACGATTCTTAGTTTCGGGTGATTATACACAAATTAAAATATATTATATACAAATTAAACTCCATTTTCTGGCCCCTAAATCCCTCCTAAATACTACAAACTACACCTTTAAGTCAAAAGTTATTCAAATCCAAGCTGCAGAACTCATTTTTTTCAACACATTCATATAATTGAAATAATCAGATCATTAAAATATCAGAAGAAATCTACGTCTCTGAAATCACCATGTTTCAGATACATTGTGTTAAGTTCATCACAGCTCGTCCCTTTAACACAGGCACGTTCCCCTTATTCCCCAAAGAAGTCAGGTGATAGAAACAAAGGAGTGATCAAGCAGATGGCAATTATATGTGTGAAATACAGTGTTCATTGCAATACAGGCCGCTAGACTAATCAGCAAGGGACATGTTTCAGTAAATAAAATGAAAAAAAATAAATACATATGTAATATAAAGCTGAAGAAGAGGTCAAGATGCAAATAAACATCTAATAATACTCTAGAGTGTGTTATGCTGGATTGCCATAAACAGTCTTACTTTAATAAGCCCAGAAACAGAGAGGGGTCAAAAGTTTGTGTATGTGTGTGTGAGAGAGCGTGAGAGAGAGAAATCTTGACTATAATCTTGATCTTTTGGTGTACCAGCCAGGGGAATCACTGTCTAGGTTTCCTGTAAGTGCTACAATTACCGATCAGTATCACTTTTCAGACTAGTCTGCTGATCATTTTTTGTGATTAATCGTTCAGCCTATGAAATGCAAATAGATAAAAATTCTGATCACAATTTCCTAAACCCAAATATATTCAATTTACTTTGTCATTAAAAAAAATAATAAAAAAAAGTAACCATAATGCACCACTTCATGCACTGTTTCAACTAAGGCCACATCAACCGTTCCTGGAATTGAGCATTTTAAATAACTTTGCTTAGTGGCCCTCTTGTCATGTAATGAAAACTGAATAACCATTAGGGAAAAAAGAAGTTCTATTGTTAAGTTCAATTTTTCTTTTCAAGCAGGATGTAATAAATTGTATTTTGTTCACTGTTAGCATGTTTTTCTCTGTGGTTTTTGTTGGAGCTTGGGCTGTGGTTATTATGTGGATGATGAGCTTTGCCATCATGACCTCTACTGAACTTTTTTTCCAATGCTTTGCCTTTGTCAGCTGTATCTTCATATACGGCTTGTTTTTTTTGTCATCTGTTGATGAGGCCTCCCGGATGTATGGGTGTGATCCATGGTTGAGGTGACTATTGTCTCTATTTGTCTTGCTATTCTGTCCTTGATGTTTTGCAAAGTGCTTGCAGCAAAGATTGAACAAAGTGACATTTTCTGCCAACGGCTTTGTGAATAATTAAATCCATTCCATTGTCACATGTCTCTTAGATATACATTCTGAATCTGACCTTATAATAATGAATGCAAAGGTCAGAATTGTATTTATCGCTTCGAATGAACTAAATAACACGTGGTAAGCACATCTAAGGACATGCAATATGTGTAGAGGTTTCATTATGTCTACAAACGACTTCCTTTAAAATGCAGAACTGAGAGCAAACATGTTCCAACAATCTTCTTCCTACAACTCAGCCTAGATGTCATCACAATTTGCAAACATGGTGGTCTGTTCAGTGTACATTTTGTCCCTTTCAATAAAAGCCAGTCAATATGTGTGTGACTTTGAATCCCTGGGTCTTGAGAACAACGTGCATTTAATTTAATTTACTAATGTATTAATCTGGCATCGAAAAGAGCATCGTATATTGTATCAACGTAAATCAGCAGCACAATATGAAACTATATCATCTGCACATTGGAATTGTCACTCACACACACACACACACACACACACACACACACACACACACACAGACGTGGTAGATTTCCACCTTCACTTACAACTTATGTGAAACGATAACCACACGTGCTCGCCTCTGCTAACCCCAAACCGATTGTTTTAGTTGCCATCTTAACCACACCCATGTACTGTACCATAACCCTGAGTGAGCATGATCTAGCTCTTAACTGTAACCATGATGTAGTAGCTTAGTTGTACCTTAGAAAGAAATAAACAATACATTTTTTTAAATGATGGCAGAAACTTTGACCTCAAGGTTTTGCTTACCAATAGTTTTGTTTATACTACACTTTGGTAGCATTTTCCATGTATGTTAAGTTGGACCAATTGCGTGTATTTCTTCAATTTCTACATATAAGTTATGCTGAAGTGTATTTTAAAAAGACAAGTGATGTGCCATGTTACAAAATAAATCATATATTTTTTTGCTGGCTTGTACAGTGGCGACAGAATTGAGTTGACTTGAACTGATGAACAACACTGACTCAAAAAATGATATTTGACCCCCCTAGTGACCAAATCAGGATTGGCCCATGTTATCTTATAACATGGACTCCTAAAAGAATAATGCATAATCGTAGAAATGGTTGAGACAGTGGATGGTTCACTGCAAGCGGGTTGATTTGGGTTTCTTGATCTAAAATTCTTCAACATTTCTCAAGACAGAACATTTTAACAACCAAACTACTTGTTGAATGAGCTGAAAGGAATGGTTGGAGGTGAACAGAAGAGGATTGAAGAGCAGACTATGAGTTGGATGTGTGTGTTAATCACACAGTTTACCAACCATTTGACACCCAACATTCAGTCCCCACATCCCGTTACCACCTCAACCGTCAGAGCTCTTAATAGGGTAAAAAAACAACTCATCATGCCAACACAGGAACATTGAAACAGTTCATTTGTAAAGACAAAACAACATTCTTAAATCAATTCTTAAAATATGTATAAACCAGTTTGATCGATATTCCATGGAGTGCACAAAATACCTAAAACTGTTTTGACAACTGGGTTCACATTTTGTTCATCTTGTCATCATGCACATGTCAGATGCCATTTCCGAGTCCTACCAATAGTTTCACACTATTTTACTGATCTACGGGTGGTGACAGCACACCACAATATGATGCAGTTTGCCAGCAAATAAACGAAGAAGACAAGCAAGCTACTTAAACAAAGAATGCCGGATTTAAAGTTATCCTTAAAAAATCAGCTTTTCAAATGTTTTATGATGAATTAAATATACTCAACATGTTTGTTAGACCTCAGGGATACACATTGAATTATTATGAATAACACAACAATTTTAGCAAAACTTACAGCTTTACAAGGAAACTCCATATTTCCCCTTTAAATAAATGACATCATAGACCGTACCCACTGTTACCACAAGGAAAAGAACGTTAAAGCAGAGAAATATATGGAGCCTTTCTGACAAATTGAAGCTAATCTATTGATAAGCAGCTGAAACAATTGGTGTACAGTGTGCCTATTTTCCCTGAGATATTACTGTGCTGAACTGAAACTTTAGGTAAAAACCCTGTCCCTTGTCTGGGTCTCAAACTCATATCTACTTCTGCTTTAACATTTCATTTCATTAAAGTAACACTGTGGGGATGTGGTCAGATGTGAGGTCATTGTTTGGTTGCAAAAATTTAGTTGCTGCTTTCAAAAATGTTTTCGTTTTCAGCTGAGTATACTGCTTCTAGAAATATACTTCTTCACACACTGCACATGAAAACACTTTCTGACAACCCACCAATGTTCACCGATGTCTCTTTATCAGCTCTTTATCAGTTGACTGTCCACTTCCAACATGGTCTACCTCATTAAAACTCAGTCTATGATCAGGAGACAGCATGCGTTGTATGAAGAAGTATCCTCCGCTCCTCTCCTTAGCTGCAATAGTCTCTGCTTTCCTGAGTGATTCACTAATGTTGATAAGAAAACATACATACACATAGGATGTGCTAGATTTTCCTTTTTCAAAATCCTGAGTCATGTTGTTGATGTACTATCAAAGAGCTTCCCTGGTGTAAAATAATCTGGTGCAAAAGAGCTGAACTTTTATGGATCCAGATGCTGAGTGGCTGCTTGGAGTCCCTGATGACATGAGTGAGTCACATTATTTGACTGGTCTTGATTAAAGCAGGCCCACGCGTAAAAGGTCCTTCATCTTGTTTAACTCTGTGCCGCAGCTCTCTCATTCACTCATGCCTCAGTCCTCTCCTTTCTGTGAGTCTCTCACTGGTTGTACCCATAAATGAACTGTTGAGCTGGATCTTGTTGCCATCAATAATATCCTTCGAGGAGCCCTCAGGTGACGTCCTCACTGCACTGGAGAAGGACATGCTGACCTGTAGCTTAAACATCTTCAAGAGTTTCCTCTTGTAGCCCTTGCAGGCAAAGAAGTAGATGAAAGGATCCAAACAGGAGTTTAGATTCATCAGACACACGGTGACGTGCAGCGACACCTGAAAGGCTGTGAGATCAGCACAGTCAGGCTTTGACGTCAGCTTGCGGATCATGTACTGCAGGATGTCAATGTGATATGGGCTGTAGCAGATGACAAACACTAGGGACACGCAGCAGATCACACCGATGGCCTTGCGGTTCCGGCCAGACTTTTCAGTCAGATGGTTCTTCTTGGCTGAGGAATGGAGTTTGGAGCACAAGACGGAGTAACAAACGAGGATGGTCACCACAGGGATGACGTAGCCAAGGAAGACGGCGCCAATCAGTACAGTGGCAATGTGGTCAACCTTCTCAAAGTTTGGGTATTCCATACAGGTGATGTAGCCATCAGGTTCCGTGTTGGTCATATCCATGCCTAGCAGCGGAAGGGTTTGTGCCAGGACCACAAGCCACACAGCAACACAAATGTAACGCACATTACTGACCTTCCTGAATCGGGAGAAACGCAGAGGCAGGACCACAGCGATGAAACGGTCTATGCTGAGGCAGGTCATGAAATTGACCCCAGCGTAGGTGTTGATATAGAAGATGAAGCCTGAGATCTTGCACAGCACCTCACCCAGAGGCCAGTGGAAGCCCTGAGCGTAGTAGGCGATCCTCAGAGGCAGAGAGAGGGCGAAGAGGATGTCAGAAATGACCAGGTTGAGAGAGTACAAGGTGGTGGAGTTGATCTTCTTCAGATTGGACCGGATGACGTGGAGGGCGAGACAGTTACCGAGCAGTCCCACAAGGAACACGATGCAATAGAGAAGAGGCATGAGGACCCTGGCATAGTCCCGGTGGTCGTACAGGGTGTCACAGGTAGAATTAGAGTCATTGGTGGTGGAGGAGGCCACAGACACAGCAGAAGAACCCATCCTGATAGTTTAGGAACCAGTAACTGCAAAAAGGAAAAATAAAATGTGTGAATGATTTGGTTGAAAGAGCATTTCATTTCTTTATACATTTTCTTTTCTTCTTTTCTTTTTCCTTTATCCAAAAACATAATACGACTAGAATGGCACTCAGTAGAGCGCATACCTCTGCCAAGAACCAACAGTCCTCTTCTATTCAACTACACCTAATCCAATATCAAACGTGATAGCCCTGTATCACTCTCAATTTATTTATTTATTTATTTATTTATTTATTTCGGCATGTTATTAGACAGTCATCATCACACATCATCTTAGTTAAAATCAGGTAGTACACATGGCCGAAAGGGAAAGCGGGAGAAGCAGATGCTTATCTAGTCCCGCCCCCGTTGCCCACAGAATACATTATTTCCACAAGTTATATTTCTTTTGTATTTTGACGTACATGTTACAGCAGCATGCAGTGAACAGAGCTGCAGTCCAGCTCTAGACAGTCAACAGACTACGTGTGTGTCTGCACAGTGTCTATATTGGTCCATCATGAGTGAACAACAGTCTCTACTTGTTGCCTGGGGTGTAACACAGTCATAAGGTGATCCAATCGATATAGGTTAGTTTCAGTTATTTGGTTGTTAACTGTTAATTTTAAACCACCCTGAACTGCTTAACCATAATTTAAGCCTGCTAGATATAGGATCTGTATCAAATTATACTCACTCATAGATACCAGCCACCTGAATATTACTGATTTTTTTCATCAATATCCACACATTATTACCTGATAAAATTGATGAAAATGTAGAAAAATGCCCTGTCTTGCAATATAAAAGAAAGTGAGAAAAAACTCCTGGATCTGCCTCTTTGTAGTTAATGGGCTCTATTCTGGGCTGAGACCTGTCCTCCATCCAAGTTTCATGGAAATACACTCAATAGTTTTGGGTAATACTGCTGAAAAACCAGCCAACCCATGAACAAACAGACATGGATATAAACATAGTGTGTATTTAAGGGGAGAAACCACAAGTGAACCATCATTTTCTTCATGCAATGGTCAATTTTAGGCTTGTGAGCTATTTGTACTTCTATAACATGTCTACTTAGACTATTGGAAAGAAAACCTCTAACATATACATTTAGGTGTTCTATAAAATGTATGCAAATGTTTACATTTCTAATCAGACAATGCCTCATTTGCACATTTAAGCATAACATTTCAGAAACTAGGGGAGGGTTTGTGGTAATATCTATTAATGAAACCCCTACCCTACCCTTTTCACCTGCAAAGCATCCACTTAAAGGAAACAAAATCAGACATACATTATGTCAATGAACGAAACACTGAGTCTGTGTCTATGTTGATATGAAACTCTCTTGTCTCAGGCAAGACTGGCACAAGAGCGCCAAAGGTTTACAGTTACAGAGCTCGCTTTCAAAAAGGAAGTTACTTGAGCACTTACTGGCAGTTTAATTTAAACATAACCTGACAATGACCTCCGGTTATAAAAGCGTGGGATTCTTTGAATTGTAATAAATTATAAAACACTCAAGGCATGATTTAGATGATTTCATTAGATTTTGACCTTTCACCCTCAGCTAACTAAAACATTGTTTTCAAACATGTGAACTCTCAGCTGATTATTCATGAATAGGAGAGCTTCAGAGAATGAGAGGCAACCCGTCCTGTCAAATACTGTACAAGTTGTTTTTTTGCTGTGTAGTGCCACCTTGTGGTTCTTTTGGAGCAAAGCTCGGCAGAAACCAAACTCTGCCTTTACTTTTGCCTCAGTTTCAATAACCAAGGCTTTGCACAATCAAGCCTTGGCATTTGCACAATCAAGCCTTGTTTTCAAACAAGATAACAAGATAGAATAGATAAAGGCCAAGGAAGGAACAACATTTTTTCTTTTTCTGACTGAACCCGTGTGTTTTTACTTTCATACATTTAGCTTTTCATTCTGTTGTTTGAAGACTTAGCTCACTATTTGAACATCAAGGCATCATGTAGATAATTATGAGTACATTTTCAACCTGTTTACACATATACAGTATATGACAATTAAAGAGTTAGGAGAATTGGGTGCATAAGCATCGGCCTCAACTATTAGCCCATTCCACCACTGATGTATTCATTTGACTCACAGGACATAGCTGTTTTTGTTTTTCAGGCCGTTTGTGGCTAAAAGTGATATGAAGGAAGTCGGTGAACAATACCAGGGCTTTACCGTGATTCTGAATGCAGCTGCAGCACTCTCACACGTATGCGGCAAAAAAACACTTGGTGTTGAGAGATGGCCTTGCATATGAGGAAGTCAGCTTCCCCAGGGTGCTCTGCCCTTAGAAATGGCAGGCAGTTGGAAAGTCATATTGTTTGAGCTGAAATCATAACCCACGCAAGCACATGGTGCAGTGGAGGAACATGTTTCCTGACCCATTAACACAAGTGAAGAATTATTTGGGGCAAACATGCAGCAAGGATACATTTCAGAAGCCTTTCTTATTGAAATAAAGTTATATTCATGAATGTAGCTATATGACTTTAAATGCGTTTAAAGAAAATACTTATGCTATGTATAATTATTTTACTTTTCTGATTACACAACTGTTCACAACTGAAACTCTTGAGTGTTGACACTGTGATTTCATTGCTTTCACTCTCATGTTAATAGGTATTTTCCAACACTGAATTCCCCAAGAAGACCGGTGTTATTTCACAATCCAATATTCTTTGTGTTAAACTAATGAGACTACTATTTATAAAGGTGTGATGAGTTACCATTTGAAAATGCCATGCTGCAGTTAAGATGCAAATTTTGGTTGTCATTTGTTAGGCAAGAGTAGATTTCAGACGCGCGCATGTAGATACTGTCTGACCCTGGAAATACTTCACATTTCTCCCAACAGAAATCCAATTCAAGACGAACAGCCAACTGAAACAGTTACATATATCATACAAATACATTTTCCCACACGATGTCCCATCTATTTCACTATGAATGATTCACCCTGACCCTAAAAAGAAAAAAAGTTGGAAAGAAAACTTACCTCACAGATGGAACAAGCTTTTCTTTATATTTACTGAAGACACATCGATCCACAAGTCATGACAAAGTTTATCTCAATTACAAGATTCTGCCCTGACAGCCCTACAACTACACTGCCCTGAATGAGAGCAGCATGACATACAGAAATCAAGATCTGCTGCCAGTAACCATAGTGACAAAATATCCTGTTGCTCTCTCTCTCTCTGTCTCTCTCTCTCTCTCTCTCTCTGTCTGTCTGCCGGTGTGTGTGCGTGTCTCTGTGCCTCTCTCCCTTTTGCTTAACTCTATCTCTAAGCACACACTTTTGAAACACCTACTGATTGCACCCAAAAAGTGTCAAACGCCATGTGTCACTGGACTGACGTATGTAACATTTTGATTTGGCCTTTTTGATTAAGGAAGACGGGGGTGTTGAGCCATCTGTGACATATTTTGGGAAGGATAGGTTTCATAAGGCATGGCATGCCATGTGTGCACTCTTGGGAGGATGTGGCTTCAGCTGTACAGATAGAGCCAAACAGTTGTTTTTATCAGACAGCTTGTTGTATTGGCATACAAAGATCAATGCTAAAGCTGCTCATTAATTTCATAACTCTCTCTGATAATTCTTAATATCCAAATTCAGACGTTTATTCAGTTTCAGATCAGTTTCCTTTAGACTACGCAAATGAGTGACAGCAATAATGAGGAACTTCCCCTTTGCTCCAGAAGCACCTTTGTTATGATGTTTTGAGCTCAGTGTGACTTTCAGAAAAAAAGAGCCTCATATGACTCATTCTGGTACAGTTTCTTTTGAAGATAATTCAAGTCAGCCATAGATTAACAGTACTGACAAAATGTTCCTGCCAAGAACCACCAATCGCTTGTGCTAAGAGCACACTGATGCCACAGAGTCAAAAAACCTCAACAAACAAATAAAGGTAATGGTTTAAGGTGTAGGAGTGGCAGCATTCAGTTTAGAAACACATACACTTTGGTGTGAGAGATCAGAGAACATTTGAAATGTAAGATGTGGTCAAGCCTTGATGCAATGTCTGGAAGAAAAAGAAAACAAAGAAAATGTGACTCAAACAGTGATCACCAAAATGTTTCATCATCATGTTAAGTAAAATAAGTAGCCTAATTGGCTTCCCAATATTTGAATCAGGGGTTACTGAATGCCAACTGAAAATGTTCATGCACTAGTGCACTGTTCTGTTACCATGTGGTTTTCACACCTTCAAATTGCTCCCGCCCTTTTTTTTCTACTATACATTTTCAGCTATGCACTATTAACAAATACATGACATTATGATTACTCAGAAAAGGTCTTACTACACAGCTAAACAGAGACGATTAATGGAGTGCTCAGTATTGATTTATAAACATATACTGTATTACTGTATGGGGAATGTAAAAATTGTGCTGATACTGAAAAGCCTGCAACTTCCCTACAGTTAGTTAGAACTGAAGAAGCCTCTTGGATGAGAGGTGAAATGTCTTCCAAGAAACTGAAACAAGTCCAGTGGCCTACGATACAGCACTTAGATTTACCATGACCTGGATAACTGAGAACCTTCATCAACAAATTGTGCTAATATTACAATACAAATCAAATATATCTACAAGAATAATGTATTTTTTTTAATGACAACAACCTTCCTTTGTTCAAAACAAGTCCGGCGGTGAGACAGAGGAAGCAGTTTAACTTCCTCACAGCCTGGCCTTGTGGATCTGACTCACTGGGCACCAGACGGCCAGATCACACCCATCGCTGACAGACACCAGACATGGTATTCTGCCATGGCTATTCATAGAAGACAATGGGGCTGAATACCAAAGAAAAGTCCCTTGGTGTGGCTTGACACTCTTCCTTAATGTTATTTGGATCTTATGTTTCAAATAAAAAATTGATGAAAAATGATTGTCGTTTTTATGATATTTTTTTTTTTTTAATTAATTGCACAGAAACTGTGAGACTGTCAGACACTGGCAAATCTCTCTGATCATTTGATACTAATCAGTACATCCTGTGCACAATAAAGGAAGTTGTGAGTGAGAAACTTAAAGAAGGAAATCCTCTTGAGGTGTAACTGTTGAAATATACAGCTATCTGCCATGGAGGACCATTGTAGCCTTCAACTGATGATCTAATTTATATGTTGCCTGCCAAGAGTTAATAGGAGGTGGATGAACATAACAATGACCAGTTGAAATATGCTGTAATGGTGATGCTTTAGTATACCCCACCATAATCCACTGTTTTTTTCATGTATTTGTTTTATTTATGTATATATCTTATACATTTTATCAATATTCCCAGTTTGATTAATGTGTGACACTGCTGGCTTGAGTGAAAGAAAATCAGCAGCGCTTTTCCTTCGTAGTAACAAGATGAAAATGTTCTTAAGCTACTACTTTCAATATAAGACACATTCTCCTTACGGAAAATAAAACACATGTTTTTTAAATAACCTTTTCAAGTCTGAAAATAGCAATAACCTCATCATCAACATCCCTTTCACAGTATTCACAGTGTCCACTGTTACCAAACACGCTATAACTGTATTAACTATGGTAATGACTTAAGTGCCAATAGTTGGATAGCAGGACTCTGCTGGTGCTCTTTCAGATCAACACGTGGTTCAGATAAGATTGCAAAAGTTATACAGGAAACTACTGTGGCTGTTCTTCTCACTTCTTCAGAAAAAACAGCATTGGTTGGGTAACAACTTCCGACAGCTGAACTGATGATTTTTTAACAGCACTTGATTTCATTGATAGTCTGAGAATTTAAAATGTAAAGACTATTTTTTTCATTCAAAGAAAAGTTTGAGTTGTAAACATATTCATATCTTTAACATGTTTACTTTAGTGTTTCTACATTTTTACAACCATCAAATTATTGTAAAAAAAAAAGCACTTTTTTGGTAACAGATAAAATTTGACTTCATCTTCACCTTTAGTCGAGTCAATCACAGAATCTGATCAAACTTCTGACTAATTGATGAATCACTGATGTAATATTTAGAGTAAGGTCAGAATGTATGTATAAGACAGTTTTGTTTTGTAGGCTCTACACTCCAGCCCATTTGATTTAAGATATATTTATGTATGTAAAGATTAAATTATATTTGAATCTTTTTTTTGAAGAACTGTATAGAAATCATAGCCCTTTCAATGCAAAGTCCCCTGATGCCTATGGAAGCCACTCAAGGGTTAAAACTGCCTATGAATCCTGCACTGACACACTGGGGATGTCCACCCAAAACAGGTGGGAACCCCCAAACAGTGCAAACCTTCAAGTATGTAGGATTTGGTGGCATCTAGTTGTGAGGTTACAAATTGCAACCAATTAAATACCCCTCACCTTACCATTTCCACTAAAAACGCAGAAAACATGTAAGGCACTGTCTGCAGTATGGTTTGGTTTGGCCACTGTAGAAACATGGCAGTGCAACATGCCAAACTCTGTGGAAGTGGAGCCGATCCCGAAAAGATTCTTAGTTTCAAGTGACACTAGTGAAAACGATTATTATTTATAATTATGAATAGACAGTTTATATTCCATTCCTGCCAAGAGTTCTCCTTGAATCCTACACAATGGACCTTTAAAGTCAGTACTTTAACCTAGTCAGTGTTTCACGTGAAATCCAGTGTGATGCGTCTACACTGACCTTTTACAGTAGATCAGTTGGATCTAGTTTCAGATTGTCAGAGGACACGTTTTCATAATTATGTTGTAATCCTGTACTAAGCTCTATACTGCTATACAGTATTTTCAAAACTGTATTTGGTTGCTTAGCAACTCATATATCATTTATTTTAATAAGACCCACAAGAAGTTTGGGGTGTAGAATCTGGAGCACATTTACCACATGGCCAGAAACTCTTTTCCTCTACTTCCTCTGTGTACAATAAACAACATTTTAGGACATTAAACTAGACAAATCTTGTGCTGTAACTTCAGTAAGTCACAGGATGGCAGCAATGTCTCTGTCTGAGGCAAACTCTCCTCCAAATACATTCTCAACAGTGTTGCAGACAAAAGTTAAAGTCTGATAGATGTTCTGTCAAGTCCATGCATTTTGTTTCATAAAATCAATCTGAAATAAGATGAAATAGAGATAACCTGAAATGATACAAAATATTAAAAAAATTGAACATCTTGTATAAATTGTATATCCTAGGAAAATGAAAGACCAGAACATTATATTGCAGGCCATGTAACTGTGTATATAACTGTTCGGCTTTACTGATGACTGGTAGTTGCATGTTAACAAGGGCATAGTTTATCTGATGAAACCAAGCCTTACTGGTGAGCGTGGCTTCCTGAAAGTTAAAAAACCAACTAAAAAACCACACAAAAGTATCAGAAAGAAATATGTAAATATCCCCTATTTATATAACTGGACTAAATTCAGGTGTACTTAGCTACTAAGAGAAACCACAAAGACAACAACAATTTGTCTACCCCCATTGCAGTCTGCGCCTGTCTGCTGTCTCTCCGTTTACATGTGAGAAGCGATAGACAGCAGTGGCTACGTTTCTAAAGATTGCCAAGAAACTGAGTTGTTATCTGTTTTTTTTAGTGTTATTACTGAAAGAACAGCCTTATCTGTAATCTAAGATGATTAAGTGTGAGTTTCCTGCCCAACCAGCAGTAAATGTTCACTTGAAAAAAAAAAAAAAACAACGCAAGAGGTGGTATTATGAAAAGCAAGATTTGACTCATATTCGGGTGGATTTAGTAATTCTTTACATAAATTATGTTAATGCATAATGCTTTTACTGTATCTGATGAGATGTGATAATGTAATGAACAACCGTTCTGAACAGCCCCTCTGTGTGATCTATCAAACAGAGAAACACACTCACAGATTCTTTAGATAAAATATGTCAAGGGTTAGTTGAGGTGGTTCATGAATAATGAACAATAATTTTAATAAGCGTCACACAGCCTATTTCCTGTTGGAAACCAAACAGCTTTGACTGCGAATACACAACCTTAGAAGTGCCACTAGCATGCTTTATAACCACACAGTTATAGTGGCAACTATATAGATAGATACGTGTCAGACATTAGGAAAATATATCTCACTTTAATGAAGTGCTTATCATTTACTGTAGATGTCATGTGCAGATATTGAAGAGATTTTTCTTAATGTATTAAAAACTAAATGATTTGTAGTTAATGGCCTCAAACCTCAGCCTTCTTTAAAGTTACTGACTCCATACACATTCTCCTAAATCTTCATATGAAATGTTCTATGGAAGATTTTCAATGCCAACATGAATGAAGTCAAATACTACACACATTATAATTTGCATTTGCTTTTTGTGTGTGCATTTACTGCATCATTACTAAAAGAAAAATATTTGTTTCTTCGGTCTTTATGAAGTGAATTGTTTTTCATTGTCACACCTTAGAATCAAATCATAATACAGAACACCAAGCGAAAAGGTGTATTGCATTCCAGTGTTATCAAGCAGGGGGCAGTATACACCTGCCAATACTAAATGCACAGTGCGGGACTGTAGGGACTGTTGTTGAGCTTATTGGCGCTGACATGAGCGGACAGTAACCAGTTTTCTTGGTGTACAAACAGTCTCCTAGAGGATTCTTCTTAGCTGAATTGTTTGCAAGAAAGATATCTAGAATAGATAGCTAGTCGTGTATACTACTACATACAGTACAGTCCTCAATGGTAACTTGAATTTAAAGTATTTGAATCATATGAGATCATCATCGATGTTGTCTTCTGGGACAACATTATAGATGTTGCAATGCAAGGCCAGTGCACATAAAGTATTAGTTCATAATTTATATTACTGATGTGAAATATTTACTGTGAAGCCTGGTAAAACTACTCTTTGAGTTTGGTGACATTCAAGGATTCTGATGTAAGTAGTGTCTAAAGCTACAGAAAGTCAAACCACCATATCTGATTTTATTTAATAAATATTTCTTTTTTTTAAGTTAAGTAAAAAAATACAGAAATGCCCCTTTTGCCATCCCAGGGCTGTGTGCTCAGCCTCTTCCTGTTCACAGTGTACACTCATGACTGCAGTCCAAGTCATCAGGAGAACTCTATTGTGAAGTATACTGATGACACCACCATCATCGGCGGCATTACAAACTACGATGATTCATATAGGGAGGAAACCAACAATCCTGCCCAACGTCAGCAGAACCAAGGAGCTGACTGTTGATTTTAGAAAAAAGGAGGCAAAGACACACATCTACATGTACACGTCTACATCAGTGGAGCTGAGGTGGAGCAGGTGAACAGTTTTAGTTTCCTGGGACTCAACTTCACAGAGGAGCTGTCATTGTGATCACACATCACCACCCTGGTTTAGAAAAGGTTCTACTCCTTAGGGAAACTTAAGAAAGTTAATTTACGGAGCCAAGTTTTCACCAACTGCCGGGGAGGCGTGAGGTAAAAGTGATAGCCAGCTAGATTGAAAATAATCAATTCATCATTAAAAAAACAAAACAGGGGACACTAGGTTGAACCTATCGTCTCATCAATCACAAAGTGTCATCATAAAAAAAAAGAAACCCTGCCTGCGCTGATCTCCAACCAGCCAGCCTAAATTTAGCATCTGCGGGCAGTTGGCGAGTCATCACAGAATGAATGGAGATGGGGACCTCGAGGTTCTCCTAAAAAATTACTTCACTAAACGTGCTTTTGAGGTGTAGCTAAAAATCAAACAGAACGGAAGGCCGACACCGAAGCTCGACCCGACTCAGGGGAGAGCTAAGGGAAAAGCGTGGTCTTGTTTTGAAGGGAACTATGCTAGAATTGAATGGCAAACGGAAAGCGCAAAGCTTTCTGCTGGCCATGCCTCTTGTTTACAACCCATGTACTGCATTATTCAAATAAGAAACAACGCGCTCAACTCAAACCTCTTGTAGTGAATAAACAAAAGAGGAAAAAAAGGACAGCACCCCCATCACAATGTTTATTCATGCCACATGGACGTTTCTGGGAAGTCGCCCTTCCTCAGTGTGTATTCTGGCAATATCCTTGAGTTTGTATTATTACGTCATTAATATTGTAAATATTAAAATTCTGAGTTTGAATTTCTTTCCCAAAACTAAATAGTGCCCCTTTAAACCAGTTGTTTACTGTTAGCTAATACTAGTTGGCACACACTAATCAGCTTAGCTGTAAACATTAAGAATTCAGGTAAGATCCTCTGAGCACCTGTACACTCGCTGCAGCCCGATCCATCTCTTAAAACTGCATATCATGATTATCATGTCACAAATCATTAAATTTTTAAGACGAATGGCTAAATAACTGTCATTTTCCATGGTTTTCATTAAATGGATGGTAAATGCATACATAAAAAAGCAAGTACATGTATTTTGTTTTGTATTTGACTTTATTTCTGTATTTGATTTGTTTTATTTTAGCATTTAAAATCGTCCATGTGTTCAATGAGGGGATTCTAAGGTACAATGTTCAGCTCTGGGTCACTGCCAGCACCTCCAGCATTCTTTGATGACTCCTCATTGAGGGTCATGAGGAGTAGTACAAAAGACTAGAGCTTTGGCAGGCAGGCCGCCTCGCACCAGAATGTCCGTAAGAAAATAGGAGCTGGTAGTTGATGACAGACTGAGAAGCCACAAACTGAAACTATCCAGGGTGAGGAAGTGGGGAAGTGGAGATGTTGCAATCCATCAAGCACCTACGGGTGTGTATCAACAATGAAGTTGACTCATACAAAAGGGCAAGGCGAGGTATGGCAAGTTTTATGTGTATGTAAAACACAGGAACACAGGAGGAGAAAAATATGATAAAAGATAAATACTAATAATGATTATAACAACAACAACAACAGCAAAAATAATAATAATAATTATAATAATAATAACAACAATTAAAATAAGAATATGATTTTTTAAAAGACAGGAGAGACAGAGCACATCTCCTATCCATGGGGAAACAATTCTTCGGAGCCAGGACAGTGACTTTGAATTTTGGCATCATAAATAAAATTTGGTAGGCTTTGAAAACAAATCCTGAACTGAAAAAGGAAACATTGGCATTGATAAACCATTGGAAAAAGTTGTTGGCAATGGAAATTGGCACTGAAAGATGTAATGGCACTGAAAAATAAAACACAGGCAATCTTCTGTTTTTTTTTCTTCATGTCAGTCTTTTTCCAGTGACAAATTTTTTTTTTTTTTACGCTTTTTTCAGTTTCACTGATTTTCATTTTCAATTCTTTGTCACTCTTTTGAAGTAGAGGGAGGTTTTGAGGAGAGAGGTGACTAGAGGGTGCTAGCAATGCTATAGAGCTGTAGTATATTGGAATTTTGATGACTTGAATAGCTCTAACAATTTTAAATGAAGGGGTGTCCGAGTCATGTTGGACACATAATAATAGACATCACCAAAAAACAGCTCTGTGAAAACAGGAAGACCACAACTCAATTCAATTGTCAAATTACAATAGGCAAGTAAAGCAATTGTGATGTGGGTCTGGGTGCAAGACTCGTCCCAGAGTTCAATCCACTTGGTGAAAGATTACGTTTTGTTTTCTCCACAATCCTAAAACAGTTCAGTTCTAATTCAGTTCACAACCATAAAAACAAAGACAACTAAACAACTGTGGATCCCCACAAAACAGCACTGCTAAGAAGAGGTATCTCGTAATGAATTTGTCATGGAAGATGAAGACCGTGCAAGTTTCCCTTTTGTATAATGTAGGAACAGGCGAGTAACTCTTTACAATAAGGTACACAAAAGAGTGAGTATTTACTAAGGAACAAGTCAGTACTGAATCAGGAACTACTTGATAATTAATGAATCATTGATGAGTAATCCCTGAATAACTGATTCAAGGACCATATAGCAAATTCTGATGAGTTACTAGAGAGCAGACTGGGATGATTAGGTAAAGGGTCATAAATATCTGTGAAGCAACATACTGACCACTTTATGAGTTGTTCCTTATTAACTAACCAGCCGCTGAGTGCCACAAACTAGTAAGGACTCATTCATTACCCAATACTTAATCAAAAGTTACTCTTTTTGTGTACCTTCAAGTCAAGTGAAACATAATACTGTGTATTTAACAAGTAGAGACATTAATCAATAATTACTTAATCATTAGTTACTCTAAAAGTAGACTCTCAGTACAGCAAGAATTTTAGAAAAAGCTGAGCTGAGAGCCCTAAATATCTCACAGTTTTTGCATCATTAATGTTGTGGTGTGAACCTTCAGTGCTGCACTAAAGTTTGGTCTATCTAAAGTAAACAAAGCTGGTGGGTGCAAATGTCTGATTAAACATGGTGAGATTCTTCTGATATCACTTGAGGTTAGGGTTGTTTTTGCACAAACTGTGCAGTTTCCCAGACAGCTAGATATTTTCACGAGATGAAATGACAACATTCTGACCTGCCCTGCTCCCTAATGTATCAAATGAAATGTTGAAAAAAGTCCCTCTCTACCTCTCTCATTCAGAGATCAGGTCTGAATCAGTGTCATATAATGTGTCATATAAAACAGAACAACAACACATTAGACACACAGCATTTCAGACACACAACATTTCAGAATGGAACAATAAATTGTATTCAAGTGACTACATGCACTGTGAGAGGGCACGCTCAAGTGGCAAAAGAAAGTTAGTGTGCATTTACTGTAGCAGCTATAGAGTCAGATTGCTTCCCTGGTGGATAGTGACATGGAGCTGGGTGAAATATCAAGTTTATGGAAACATAGCTCCAAATGAACGCTGCTGTTGCTCTGTGTCTGCCTGATGTGTAAAAAGAACCCATTGTTTGCATGTTAGCTATCAGCTATTTCTGTCATGTCAATGGTTTGTTTTGCTGTACCCAGGTGGACAAAGAATCTTTTACTGTGGGTTTATAGGTCCACTATAATCTCCTCATTGTACCACAGAAAAATGGGATCATTATATCAACACCACCAAATGTTCCCTCACAAGTGAAAAGTTGACTTAATATTTTAAGTCAATCATATCGCTACAAAGTTTTGTCAATCTCTTGCCTTTTCTGGATCCTTTGATCCCTCAGAACAGCTCACTGTCCTCTGGTTACTGCTCTTAGCCTTCAGATCCGTCACTATCAAACTTTCTACAAGTACCCACTCCCTTCCTGTCTTCAGAATAAGTGTACACAAACCTACTATTAATTATCACTAAAGGTGCTGAAGTTTCTCATCTGGGTACTTTAAAAGCTCTGTTAGGTTCATGGTCTTCTCTGTTTAAATGTTTTTACTCTGCAACATTTACCTTTAATACATCATTTTACATATGTATGCAGATGATACTGAGGTTTATATATTCAGATTATCTTTCTTTTGTATTTTTGAAAATGAACATTTGATCATCTAGACTAGATTACTGCAATGTCCTCTAATTGAACACAAAGCATCAGTGCTTTTCTGATGCCAGCTCTTTAAGCTGATACTTGTAATGTGTGAAGTCATTCAGGGTTCAGTTCAAGCTTACTTAGCTGATCCCCTTAGCACTTACTATCCACTGTGCATGCTCAGATTAGAGGATGCTGTTATTTTTACTTGACACCACAGTGAGGCTAGTATTGGTTTCACCTTTTGAGTGTGTGTGTGTGTGTGTGTGTGTGTGTGTGTGTGTGTGTGTGTGTGTGTGTGTGTGTGTGTGTGTGTGTGTGTGTGTGTGTGTGTGTGCGTGTGCACGCACGCGTGCGTGTGTGTTTGTTTGTGTGTGTCATCAAGGCAATAGACAACTATTGAAGTGAGAACTACCAGAGATGCAGTTTTGAGCCATGTGTTTATATGTCTGTCTGTCTGTGAGCAGATTTTGTCAGTGCAGTTGCAGCTCAGCCTTGCAAGATGCAGGTTTGTAACTGAGATCAAAATGAAGGCGGGGTTCAACTATGGGTGTGGTCCAAACAAGGGTACTAAAAGAAGAGGGGTATGAAGTAGAAAAAGGGCTACTGTCCGCCCACTTTACACCCCCAGTCCACATTTGTTCATTCAATCTTTCCGGTCCACTCTAAGACATTTGGTAAAACTAGAGACCATCTTGCAATGGAAACACACCAGCTGTGTGACATATGAATGGAACACATGACATAAGAGAAGTGAGATTGGTGAGACCAGTGAACTGTGCCATGATATTATATAAGTAAGATATACATATATATATATAATATCTTACTTACATCAACATTGAGAGATTAGGTGTTTTTTTCATATTTTTTATGCATTTCTCAGGGAATATAATAATGTATAATGTATTGATCTTGATAAAAAATAAATCGGACATGTTTAGGTGGCTGGTATCTATGAGTGAGTACAATTTAATGCACAGTTATGGGTGGTTTGAAATTTAGAGTGATACAGGGCTATTTGTTATTGGATTAGGCTTGATTGAAATGAAGGAGACTGTTGGGCTTGGGCCGAGGTGTGCACTCTACTCAGTGCCATTCAAGTTGACTCAGCAACTGACTTTCAGGGACCCTGAATGAATAACCTATATAATTTGTTTCCTTCATCTGCTTGTGTATTCTTTGTTTTGACACATAAATCAACTGCACAATAATTCAAAAAACACATCAGCAATCATCAGTCAAACCATTTTATTACTTCTTGTCTCTATTTATGCAAATTACTTTCTACGCAAAATCATAGGGCAGCTCTTCCAAAAACCCAGGAAATGTTAAAGGTTAAATTTAAATATGAGCATGCACTATAAACAGACAATGTGCACCTGCTTAAATTTGTAAGACACACACAGCAGCTCCACCACAAGATGTGGGACCCAGCAGGAATGAGGCCTCTGAGGGGGAGCAGGAAAGGTGGGTGAGGAAGTGGTGATGGCATTCATCTACGCACTCCCACGCAGAACTCAGATGTGGGTGTAAAACATAAATATGTGACATGTTCTCTTTTTGACATACCCAAACTTCTCACGTAATGTAGAAATAATTTTAATAGTAGAAGAGTACATACCACAGATTTGTCTAATAATAACTCCAGTGTCCTACAATAAACTAATGTACATTAAAATGTTTGCCACATGTCCTGACACGTGGCAAAATCACAAAGGAAGTGAAAGCTGCTGTTGTACTGCACTAATAGCCACAACATTTGTTGCAAAGCTGAAAAAAAAGCTGAGATGATTCATCTAGTTTAGGACGTTCCTTCACCCTGCACACATACACAATCAAACAAAGTGCTGTCTGACACACAAACACTGGATGAACCAAGATTTTATTTAAAAGGTGAATGAACACTACTGTGTGACACTACTGCTACTGCATGGCACACACAAGCAAGACAGACAATAAGAATGAGACAGTATATAAGATACACTTTCATGTAAAAATAAAGATATAACAGATTCGGAACAATAAATTGTATACATTTTTCTCAAGCAAACATCATTGTGCTCAACACTTTGGGTGGGAGAAGCTGCAAATTGGCAAAAGTGATCTTCCCTGTATTTCAATAGACATCTACTGCATATGTACATGCACAGTTGTCACAATATCTTAAGTGAAAGACTTGTTAGTCGTTTCCAAAGAGTGTCAACACAAGAGACTAAAATAGGCATTCTTGGGTTTAAACTAGGTCTTCTCTGTGACACTGGTTGTTGTTAGCATATCTCCTACAAGCTCAGCTGTGGTTTCTCTCAGGTGTTGCTGCTGCTGTTCTCAGCTGTCATTTTGGAGGAAGCACCAGAAGTGTACAGATAGCCCTTAAACAGGCTCAGCACCCGCTTCTTGTAGGTCTTGATGGCAAAGAAGTAGATGACACTCCAAGCAGCAGTTGAAGTTCATCAGGGAACGGTAATCTGCAAGTAGAGGACAGATTGTGAAAAGGAAAATTGATGGGGAATGTTTGAAATTAAATAAACAAACAGGTCCTACCTGTAAAGAAACCTTAAAGGCCCTCAGGCCGTTCTGATCCCTTTACATTTTGGTCAACAAGCTTTTTATACTTAATATACTTTGAGTGTATAAAAGTTTAATGCAATTTTAAACTAGCCTTTGTACATTTTTCTTGTCCTTTGTAATCGCTGAAATCTTACACACAAGTTCATAACTGAAAAAATAGGAGAAACAAATAAACATATGATAGTGTATTTGCAAATAAAAGCACTATTACCTGCATAGGTATTTGCAAAGTAGAGAAATGTGGTCAGTCTGCAGAGAAGGTCACCAAAGGGCCAGTCATAGTGACGTATGCAGTACGTAATTCTGAACAGCGTATCAGACAGTGCCAGGTTGACCAGATAGATGGAGTCGGAGTTGAACTTCTGCTTCTTCTGGCAGATTACATAAAGAACCAAGCTGTTGCCGCACATGCTGATGATGAAAACCAGAGTAGAAAATAGGGAAGAGGACCACTGCGGCTCTCTGGTAAACAAACACATCACAGCCGCTCTGGTTCAGAGAGTTTATGTCTGAGTCCAGGGTGATGTTTTCTACAGCCATCCCACCTGTCATTTTGAGCAAAGGATCACAAAGTCAATTTCAAATCATTATACATGAATCAGTGTGCATAAGCAAAGGAATAAGAGACCCCTGAACTAGATAAAGATCATCGGAGTATAACATACTCACAACAAGAGACGGGGCTCCAACAAGTTCATTCACTGTGAATACTCAGTCAGGTGGTTGTGGATGTAAAATGAGCTGCAAAACTTGAGATACCTCTAAAAAGGTTGGGTGCAGTGTTCAAATCCAACCTCTCCTTTTTGACATCGTATCTCCGTCAAACTTTGTAATACTGTGACCACAGTAGTTACTTAATGCAGAGATCATCATCGATGTTGTCTTCTGGGACAGCATTGGAGATATTGCAATGCAAGGCCAATTCACATAAAGCATAAGTTCATCATTAATATTACTGATGTGAAATATTTACCGTGAAGCCTGGTAAAATTACTCTTTGAATTCGGTGACATTCAAGGATTCTAATGTAAGTAGTGTCTAATGCTATACAGAAAATCAGACGACCATATCTGATTTTATTTAATAATATTTTTTTTCTTTTTTAAGTCAAATGAAAAATTACAGAAATGCCCCTTTTGCCCTCCCAGGGCTGTGTGCTCAGCCTCTTCCTGTTCAACCTGTACACCCATAACTGCACTCCAAGACATCAGGAGAACTCTATTGTGAAGTATGCTGATGACACCACCATCATCGGCGGCATTACAAACTATGATGAGAGTTCATATTGGGAGGAAATCAACAATCTTGTGGAGTGGTACACAGAGAACAATCTGGGTGGACAAAGAATCTATTATTGTCCGTTTGTAGGTCCACTATAATTTCTTTATTACACCACAGAAAAATGGGATCATTATATCAACACCCCCAAATGTTCCCTCACAAGCGAAAAGTTGACTTAACATTTTAAGTCAATCATATCGCTACAAAGTTTTGTCAATCTCTTACCTTTTCTGGATCCTTTGATCCCTCAGAACAGCTCACTGTCCTCTGGTTACTGCTCTTAGCCTTCGGATCCGTCACTATCAAACTTTCTACAAGTACCCACTCCCTTCCTGTCTTCAGAATAAGTGTACACAAACCTGCTATTAATTATCACTAAAGGTGCTGAAGTTTTTCATCTGGGTACTTTAAAAGCTCTGTTAGGTTCATTGTCTTCTCTGTTTAAATGTTTTTACTCTGCAACATTTACCTTTAATATGTCATTTTACATATGTATGCAGATGATACTGAGGTTTATATATTCAGATTATCTTTCTTTTTACATAATGTATTTGCATACCAGATAGAAATCCCTGCTACCAAGAAAAAGCATACTTATTGTCAGTGTTTGGCCATTTTTAACACTGCTGAATTAATATTGATGTATTTGTATCATCTAGACTAGATTACTGCAATGTCCTCCAATTGAACACAAAGCATCATGCCAGATCTTTAAGCTGATACTTGCAATGTGTGAAGATTTTGTCAGTGCAATTGCAGCTCAGCCTTGCAATATGCAGGTTTGTAACTGAGATCAAAATGAAGGCGGGGTTCAACTATGGGTGTGGTCCAAACAAGGGTACTAAAAGAAGATGGGTATGAAATAAGAAAAGGGCTACTGTCCGCCCACTTTACACCCCCCGCCCACATTTGTTCATTCAATCTTTCCAGATTTCAAGACATTTGGTAAAACTAGAGACCATCTTGCAATGGGAAAACACCAGCTGTGTGACATGTGAATGGAACACATGACAAAAGAGAAGTGAGATTGGAGAACCAAAAAAAGCGTAGCTGATGTTTGTAGTTTAGGACATTTCCTTCACCCTGCACACATACACAATCAAACAAAGAGCCGTCTAAAACACAAACACTGATGAACCAAAATTTAATTTAAAAAATGAATGAACACTACTGCTACTGCACACATATGAGCAAGAAAGGCAATAAGAATAAAACAGTATATAAGATACACTTTCATGTAAAAATAAAGATATAACAGATTTGGAACAATAAATTGTATACATTTTTCTCAAGCAAACATCATTGTGCTCAACACTTTGGGTGGGAGAAGCTGCAAATTAGCAAATGTGATCTTCCCTGTATTTTAATAGACATCTACTGCATATGTACATGCACAGTTGTCACAATATCTTAAGTGAAAGACTTGTTAGTTTCCAAAGAGTGTCAACACAAGACACTAAAAAAGGCATTCTTGGGTTTAAACTAGGTCATCTCTGTGACACTGGTTGTTGTTAGCACATCTCCTGCAAGCTCAGCTGTGGTTTCTCTCAGGTGTTGCTGCTGCTGTTCTCAGCTGTCATTTTGGAGGAAGCACCAGAAGTGTACAGATAGCCCTTAAACAGGCTCAGCACCCGCTTCTTGTAGGTCTTGATGGCAAAGAAGTAGATGACTGGGTCCAAGCAGCAGTTGAAGTTCATCAGGGAAACGGTAATCTGCAAGTAGAGGATAGATTGTGAAAAGGAAAATTGATGGGGAATGTTTGAAATTAAATAAACAAGCAGGTCCTACCTGTAAAGAAACCTTAAAGGCCCTCAGTTCCTCACAGGTTGGCTGGTGGTGTATCTTTCTTGACATAAACTGCATAACATTGAGGTGGTAAGGACTGAAGCATATGAGAAAGGTGAGGAGGATGAGGAGAATAATGGTGTTGGCCCTATGGCTCCTCCTCGATCGACCAGTTACGGAGTTCTGCTTGGCCACAGCTCGCAGCTTCAGGTTGATCTTGGTGTAGCAGCCAATGATGATGATGAGCGGACAACAGAAGGAGAAGGCGCAGGCCAGAAGCAGGAGATAAGGGGTGAAGCGGGAGCCATCAAAGTTGAAGTACTCCATGCAGGTCCGTCTGTCCCGGTGCTCATGCAGCATGCTGCGGAACAGCAGAGGAGCTATCTGCAGAGATACCAGAGCCCAGACCAGGCAACAGACCCTGCGCACCACCCTCACACTCCGCAAACACTGCAGCCGGTGTGGGTGCACCATGGCCAGGTATCGGTCCAGACTGATACAGGTCATGAAGCCAATACCTGGTGGAAATAATAAATATCACATGCTCAACACATACCAAACAGAATGGCAAAATTAATTTCACAAAAGTAGAGAACAGAAATTTAGGCCAAATGGGCTTCTATAAAGTCAGATCACGATTTTGTAGAAGGTGTTTTCACCATCCATGGTCCCCCTTCTGATACCTTTACATTTTGGTCAACAAGCTTTTTATACTTAATATACTTTGAGTGTATAAAAGTTTAATGCAATTTTAAACTAGCTTTTGTACATTTTTCTTGTCCTTTGTAAATGCTGAAATCTTTCACACAAGTTCAGAATTGAAAAAATAGGAGAAACAAATAAACATAATGTATTTGCAACTAAAAGCATTATTACCTGCATAGGTATTTGCAAAGAAGAGAAGTGTGGTCAGTCTGCAGAGAAGGTCACCAAAGGGCCAGTCATAGTGACGTATGTAGTACGTAATTCTGCCAGGCAGCGTCAGTGTGAACAGCGTATCAGACAGTGCCAGGTTGACCAGATAGATGGAAGTGGAGTTGAACTTCTGCTTCTTCTGGCAGATTACATAAAGAACCAAGCTGTTGCCGCACACGCTGATGATGAAAACCACAGAGTAGAAAATAGGGAAGAGGACCACTGCGGCTCTCTGGTAAACAAACACATCACAGCCGCTCTGGTTCAGAGAGTTTCTGGCTGAGTCCAGGGTGATGTTTTCTACAGCCATCCCACCTGTCATTTTGAGCAAAGGATCACAAAGTCAATTTCAAATTATTATACATGAATCAGTGTGCATAAGCAAAGGAATAAGAGACCACTGAACTAGATAAAGATCATCAGAATATAACATACTCACAACAAGAGACAGGGTTCCAACAAGTTCATTCACTGTGAATACTCAGTCAGGTGGTTGTGGATGTAAAATGAGCTGCAAAACTTGAAGTACCTCTAAAAAGGTTGGGTGCAGTGTTCAAATCCCACCTCTCCTTTTTGACATCACATGTCTGTCATACTTTGTCATACTGTGACCACAGTAGTTACTTAATGCACTTTGTAGAGACAATTTCATGGCTTTGATTTACAGTCCCATCTTTTTTAATAGTTTATAGTATATTACTAAATATATCATTAAACAGTACCATGCACTGTTTTAATGCCTGTTTGTTTTTATTATTTCACTTGTATAATCTTCATTATTATTTTAATCTTTCATCTTGTCTGCAGTTCACCACAAAATGAAAAACAAATATTACTGCTCTTACCTGTAGTGTTATTTATCCTTTTAAATTGTTTTGGTGTGCGCTGCCCAGTTTTGGAGACATCGACCAAAGAGATGACTGCCTTCCCGCCAGTGTAATGGAACTAGATGGCACTTGGCCTGTGGTGCTCAAATCAACCTTTGAAAAACTGAACAGCCACATCTCTTTCCAGAAATCATGACCTGGTTCCTCAAGATATACCACAGACCTTGTTGTGAGTAGTTTCATGTAGGAACTATTTTCTTTATACCAACTACACCCAACAGCATGCTAATCATGGACAAGAGGCTTGCTAACTTAGCTATCTGACGTTACAGTTTAGCCAAGGCAGATGCCATTGATATTTAATCAGGATCTTGAGCCTCTTGTCCATAAGTAGATGGAGTCATACTTCTCTGCAGTGATACGGTTGGCAGGTGTAGCTTGGTAAAAAAAAAAAGTTTCCATATGAAACTGTTAACATCAAGGGCAGTGGGTTAGCCTGTGTAACCGGGTCATGTTTTCTGTAAAGAGACATTGCTGTTGAGTTTTTTTGAATGTATTTATTGGGCACTTTGAGTACCACAAGCCAAGTGTCATCTAGTTCCATTATCCTCGAGAGAAGGCAGACATCTCTACCGCTGACAACTCCAAAACTCTGAAACTCACAACAAAACCTAGATGAATAGCACTACATGTAATTTTGGGGTGAACTGTCCCTTTAACTTGTCAGTCACTTGTGAAGGACATTGAATTGCAAGAACCTCTTAAAAAGGCTTCTATACAAATCAAGTTTGACGGATACATTTAGGCGTACATATATTTGAACAGATGAGTTGAAGAGTTTCAGGTGGTGTGCAGACACCCACTGGGTGATGTCAGCCAGACACCCAGACATTTGTGCTGCCACCTTCAGAAGAGAGAGAAGGCAGAACTAGTCGAGCACAAGCCTCACTGTTCTTACAGTGTTGTTAATACAGAAGTCCTCCTGAGTGCTTGTGTGTGTGTGTGTGTGTGTGTGTGTGTGTGTGTGTGAGAGAGAGAGAGAGAGAGAGAGACAGAGAGAGAGAGAGAAAAGGATGGATAGTGAAAGTGAGATTAAGCAAGTACTGATTGATTTATTGTCATAGAATCCATTTTGCAGTGGTTGCTGTTTAACACATGCATATGCACATGACAATATCTAACTCTTGTATAGAGGTTAAATGCACAAATCATAATAATTGGGACAAAAACAAATGTGATGTGACATGTACAGAGGCCACTGTTCAATAAAACTGTGCATGTATACACGACACTGCTTGCAGTTTGCGAAGCGTGAATTCGAAAGGTTAGATGAAGTGATAGGTAGGTGTGAGGTTTTTTATTGCATTCCTGCCTCTGAGGTTTCTCAAGTCTGTTTCTGTGTGTGGCTGAGGTGAAGACAGACAGGCCTGAAGTTGGTGATGGAAGATATAGAAGGAAGTATCGCTGGCGCTTGTGCAAAACTGTCACAATCCTGTGATGTGTGGATGAATCACTTACACCTCTATGTACATCTCAACTACCAACCCCCCCAAAAAGATTAAAAACCTGAACAATGTAAACTGAAAAAAAAAAAACCCATGGTGTTAAATTCTGAGAATAGTTATGGCGGTAAAAATGTGGCAATGCGCGTCTGCTTCAGTAGAGGAAGATGCAGCAGATTTACTTCAGCAAACCAAACCGACTCAGTTTGCAAATGCTCACAACTTATTTGTTATTTGACTGATTCAAGATTCTAAATGTATTTGTCATTATGCAATGAAGATTGCGCAACGGACCTTTTGTTGTAATTCCCTAAGCTACATACACAAAAACTATACAGACCTATTAAAAAATAATGATAAAGTCAGAAAAATTAACTATTCATGATGAGGAAGAGTTTAGGAGTCTCACAGTGAGGAATGAAGCTGCCCCACAGTCTGGTGGTATGGATGCAGATACTTCTGTATCTTTTTCCAGATGGCAGCAGGTTGGACAGACTGTGGCTGGGGTGGGTGTTGTCTTTTAGTATCTTTCAGGCGGCCCTGTGCAGAAACCTCACTTCATCAATATCACTGATGCTCGGTAGATGGGTACCAATTATATGCTGGGTTGTGTTAAGTTTTCCAATCAGCTTCATGAGTGAGATTGTATTGAATTCTTAGCTAAAATAAACAAACAGCATTCTATTGTCAAGGTGTGGGAAGACTGAGAGGAGGGCAGTGGAGATGGCATCCCCGGTGGATCTTTCAGTTCTGAATGCATACTGCTCAGGGTCCACACTGGCTCGGATGTTGCCTTTGATGCGCTGGAGAGCCCAAAGCACTTCGTCAAAATGGGAGTGAGTGGTAGTCATTTTGACAAGACACTGCAGACAGGGTCCTGTGAGAGTGATATTTGAAAAATATCCACTAATGGACTAAGAAAACACTCATCGGCTGATATTAATAGAAAAAAAAAAATGTATTTGCTCAGAGGAGTAAACATTGGCAGGACCATTGAAAGGAATTAAAGAAAGAACAGCACAACTTAATAACCATTAAGACTTTATTATTATCCCTTCAACCCTCGATTGTATTAACAAATTTGATTTGATACAACACACATTCCTATCAAGGTAGTAGCACTGAAGTACAGTAGAAGTACACTGGCTACTGTATCTCATCTTGCTCGCCCAGCAAAGCTTTCCAGGTCGGTGTAATTGAAATGGATGGCTGCTGGATAGGCAAAAGGTCACTAATTGTCACCAGTCAAATGCGGTTATAATACAGCTCACTTAGGCCACAATGAGCGCTTCATGTAGACAATGTCACCTGCAGGTTAGGAGCCTGCTGCACTTCAGCCTACATTTCATGCTCCATTAATTTTGTGCCCAGAGTTAAACATCTTGTATCATCTGAACGGCGTGCTGGAAAAGGAAAAGACAGTCGTTTGTTGAGCGCTCGCTAGGTGTCCTGAGGGTCTCTCAGTGTTAAATACGGCAGTGGCACTGGAGGACATGAAAAGAAGGACATGATCACTTCTGCTCACACATTTTCATTTCTCAAAACAAGAATTTAAACATAATTTAACCATGAATTTCACGAAAGAGACACTTTTACTTCTCTTTTCACCTCAAATATGATACATATTGTATATCTGTGCATATAAATGCGAAGCTTGAAACTGCGACAATGACTCTGGCGTTTTTGAAGTAACTCTCCACTTATAAATAAATAAATGTAATCAAGTCAAACATGCTGGAATGCTTGGAATAGATCACATTTTGTTTAACATTATTCTATTTTATTTATCACACCAGCACCGTGAAAATGGCACACGTGGTAGTGTGTAGTGTGTTTGCAGTTTTCTGGGTTGATGGGTGTGTGACATGAAAGGTCTTAGGAAATTGAAAGTGACGACCCAGCATGGAACATGCATGGAAGTCACTTCTCAGAAATGTGACCTTTTTCTGGTTGTTAAGTCAGGGGTGGGCTGAAAAAAAGGGGGGGTGAGAAGGGGGAACAAACTGATTTGAAGAGAATTATACAATAGTCAATGGTGCAACTGCAGCCCATAAAAGAACACCCCAGAAGGCATATCGTTTTAAAGGCACCCTCATGGTGGAGGGGGACCAGTGGTGTGTTGCTGAGGCAAACTGGGAATGACTTCTGGTGTCCACGACATGTGTGGAATAGCCAGCGTGGTTCCACAAACGGTGCCTAACCAAATTTGGGATGTTTTTTGCTGCCAGAATGAATTGTGTATGAAACTTCCCCCACACAGTTTAAATTTAAATCTGCTGTATCAAACCAACTTCACTGTGCTGCTGTCAACTCATTCAGCAGCCAAATAAAAGCAATGGTGTTGTTGTGTGTTGATGGATAATGATTTTTTAGTAATGGAATGCATTATTAGTGGAATTGCATTGAATATATGAACAACAGGGACACATTACAGTTTGGTTCAAAGAAACCGAACTTGTTATATCCTGAAGAATGGGATCATGTCTGGAAAACACTAAGAAGCTTAAGAAGACAATTATCAACTATATTTTTGTACATAGAACATATTTCAACCCTGTTCAGTTGTAAAGGATGGGTGTATCCAACTCTGATCTCAAGCAGGATACAAGTGCTTTCTATTATATAGTGTGGCTGCAAAGTAAAAACCATCTGGGAAAATGTTACGCAGTCCCTGGGAAAGATCACTGGCCATACAGTGCATTGTGATCTAGTAGTGTGCCTTTTGAATTACACTGTTGAAGTAACCTGGTCCAAACACATTATAATAACTGGATGCATGATAGCTAAAAGAAACTGGAAGGATATAGATCAGCTGAGAGAGGGTCTGTGGCTTCAAACATTCCTAGAGACTATTTCCATGGAGGGAGCTGCAGCTAATCTTTATCAAGTGTATGATGAGGAAGAATGATTGTGGATGTAATATAATGGACAGACATCTATGCTGATATGTAAGTAAAATATTTCCTTTTTTTCTGTTGTTTGGAAAAAATTAAAATAAAAATGTGTAGGTATCATGTACAAAATCACTGCTTATGTGTATGCAGTTGCAATGCAGGCTTCTAACTGTTGAAAAACACAAGACCACTAGAGGGAGTGCAATCATTACGAATCAGAAACTGAAAATAATACAGTGCCATTCATAGTGAATAACAAATTAAATTTCAGCATTATGGTACAGGTCTTAAACACTTTTTCATTTTAAGTTCAACCTTCATGTGTTACATTTTTGTCACATTTTTTTTTTACAAACTCACTGCTGTAGTGTTAAATTTGCGTGCTTTTGTGTGCATGCCTGATTTATACATGCCTGTGTGTGTGTGTGTGTGTGTGTGTGTGTGTGTGTTTGTGTGTGTGTGTGCGTGCGTGCATAAGCAGACTGCTGGACATACCGCAGGGGACTCCTGCATTGTCAGGGGGCCTCATGTGGCTCGTGTCTGTTCTCATCATCACCATCTCCCCCCATGCATCAGCCGCCGCCTGCCCGGCTCAGGCCCTGTCCCCCACTCCACCACCACGCTCGCGTGAAGACTCTCCGTTCACACTTTGCTTCACGCTTGTCACCTTTACCACTGATGAGCTATTTGTTGTTTTTTCAGCCAACACTTTTAAACCCTTTGCTTCACAGAGACTAGTACACTACTCCACTCTACATGCTTTATTTGATGCAAGAGTGATATGAAGAGAAAAGTGTTCTTGTGCTGACTGAGACTGTATGAGTGTGAAGGAGTATTGTTATGTATCGTCACAGGTGTCTATAGACAGCATCTTAAAGAATGCCTACAACCCCTTTCGTTCATTGTGATTCCTTCTTAATCTAACATGTCACAGTGTTGACACTAGTGTAGCTGGTTGTGAAAAACACACACCAGCTCATTGTGCCGGGTGTCCTTTTGAACTGCTCATGACTTCACACCCATGAACATGCTGTGAATTCCAGTTTCTCCCACATGTAGGAGTATCATGGTACATAAAACTTATCAGTTTCATAGGCTCATCACACACGTGCACAACTCACAAGAGCGCCCACAGATGGGAAGCTCTCTGATTGGCATGTATAGGGATTTCTTGATTGTTAAGACTTGTAAAAGGACTGAGTTTAATGTGTTTTAGTGGTCTGATCATTGGTGCCAGTGGCATCATTTTTAGTACCTCAGAAGTTGCTCCTGAGCTTTGGGCATTTTATCAAAAACAGTGGCAGAAAAAGCTTTGTTGTAGCTTCAGACAAAAAGAAAATGATGCAGCGCATGAAACACACACATCAAGATTTGAAGGCCCAATTCTGAACAGAAAGCTTTTTAGGTGACGCCACTGCTGGAAACCAAGACATGGTATTATTGTCATTTAATGACTTACTGCAGTATAAGAATAGCTTTAAAGTAGATTAAAACCAGGAAAGGGTGTAGAGCAAGAACAGCAATGAAACATTATTTTTCTTAAAGCCTTCAGTGTTGTTTCTCCTGATCAGTTCACTTCATTTGTAGATGCAGTAGCCAGAAAAGTACTTTGTTTTTGCTGTCCAAGCAATCACTACGTCCTGAGACTGATCAAAACTTCAGGTGTTGACAAAAACATTCCCAATCAGACATTTCTTATGAACTAATATTCAAAAGCACCACTCTCCACTTGACAAATCACAGAGTATCTTCTGTACTCGACTGTTTTAGGTGAGTTGTATGCTGAGCACTTGATTCGCATAACAACCACAGAGCTACAGTAGCTGGGAATATTCAGTGTGAAACACAAATGTTCATACTGCATAACACAGTAATTAGAATCTTACATGCACAGTTCATTTACGGTGTTTATGCAGCATGACTGCATCCATATGCAATGGTGTATTCTGAGCTAATGAATACTGAATAATGAATACAGGCCAGAATCTGTAGTCAACACAAACAAGCTCTGGTAGTCTTAATCATACTGACAACAAACACACATAATGCAGACACAGACATGTGAGTATCTGTAGCTTGAATTACTCACTACTACTAGTTTTAGATTACTTTCTTATCAGCGTGATACATCATTGGTACTCGTGCCAATTAACCCACTCCTCTCCACAGGTGAGTACAGTGCAGGACCCCTAGGGCTGGCAGGGATTTAGTGGCTTGCTCAGGGATTTTTAAGCAGCATGGATACAGGATCTGAAACCAGTGTTGCAAAACTGTCCTTTCGATGTGGTGTGGTTTTGGGTGTGTACTTCTGGTAAAATCATTTTCAAAAACCTGAGAAGATGAGAAATGCAGCTGAGCAGCACCATCTTCAGGATCTGCATTAAAAAACAATCCTCTAGTGCTGGTGGTTTTTACTTTATTCTTTGTATACAGTAGCTTAAATTTTTGTTAACATTGATGTTATCACTGTACATACATGAACCTGACATTGCACTTTTCTGCTTCTTCTGATATGTTTTCATGTTGAATGTTATAAGAAATGATATTGTAAATGTCCAAGTCCGTTTTAAACATTAAAGAAGCAGAAGTGCAAGTTTTAAGTGCAGCAAATTGTTAACACAGCTTCATAGAGGCCGAGTGCATAGATCTGAACTAATGAACAGAAGTTCAAACAAAAACAGTGCCAACAACTGCTTTTGGTCACTGTTCCTCTTCACTGCGTTCCCCAAACATATACATACTACACTTAAACAAAGCCTGTATTCATCTGTGGCCAGTGACCGGGGCTGCGTTTGAAGACGTGGCCTTGTTCCACGGTCCGTGCCGTGGCTGGTTTTCAGGTCATCTGAGGCGATGTGCATATTTTGGATGTCATCTTGGCTGTTGTATTATTGTTTTATTCACAGGGCATGGACTAATTATTTCAACAGCTCTCTTCAGTGGGGAGCAGACTGACAGTTGCCGTTATTGGAGTGATCAGTCTGTTTCTCGGACTCGGCTGAGGCTATTTGATGTATATTAACAATAATTGGTTCCACCGCCACAATGATGTTTAGTAAACCTTTGTGCTATTTTCCACGAGGATGCCCATGAGGAATTTCTGAGTAGCTGCATGGTCTACAGAGACGCCTTCAGAGTCAGGACAGATGGGAGGACTGCTGTCCTCTGTGGATCAGAGACACCACGACCTAATCATCATTATCACATACAGGACATACAGTCTTTGTCGTTGTCTTGTTGTCTCTTCTGATCAACAGAAAGGCTCAAATCTACCACATACACTCCAGTTCTATTACTGTAACATTTCATCTACTGAAGAGTGATGCAAAAACAAAGTGGCATGTGCTTTCATAAATACATGTGAGATCTCTAAATGGGATATCATTGGAGTTCAAATTTACCTTATTATATAATGAGTAAGAAAGTCACACTTATCAATAAATCAGGTTTGATGACTAGGATGTAAAAAAGATAATGATTAAAAATATATTTTACATTAGAAATCAACAATATTTATTTGCAATCCCAAGCAAACTAATGCTAAGTAAAAATGCAGTGTTTTTATACAGCTGCAAAATTGTGATTACATTTCCATTTTCTTTAGTCATTCAAACTTT
This sequence comes from Pagrus pagrus, assembly GCF_965226575.1. Taxonomy (NCBI): domain Eukaryota; kingdom Metazoa; phylum Chordata; class Actinopteri; order Spariformes; family Sparidae; genus Pagrus; species Pagrus pagrus. Next base: position 23,140,228 of record NC_140193.1, read on the forward strand.
TTTACTGCTTGTTAACTGTCGTGCCTTGTCCTTCTAGACAGATGACAAATCATGACTCAGAGTGTCTCTGTGTTGTTATTGTTGTTTGATTTTGTGGCACAGCTTATTTTGTCTGATTCTCGTTAGGTAATCTGGCAACCATGGGCTGATGCTGCGAGGTGGAGGTGTCTCCAGTTCCAGCATCTAGCAGTGACTCCAGCAGGTTTGGAGTCTGCCAGATTCTACAAGTGAATGAGAGGCAGATGTGCGGTGACAGCACTACGCTCATTAGGCCGAATCAGTGTCACACTGTGACAACTGGCCAACTTGAGGCTTCTCTCGTCACTCAGTGCTTAATCCATTCAGCCAAGACCAGCTCGGACTCTCCCAGACCTCATTTCAATCCATTAACTGTTCTGGCATCTCTCTTTTGCCTAAAACACAACCTTTTAGGTCAAGCTGGGTGTCTGCTATGTTTTTAAACAAATTTCTTGTGTCCTGTGAACGCAGCCTCTCCACCCATAATATTACAACTTTTTCTCCGCACCTATCTTTGGTCCCAGTGGTATCCCTGCCTCTGACCACTGGTCTACCCCTGCTCCACAAGCCCAGCTGTGTGGTCAGCTCCGGCCCCTCAGGGCCTCCGTCCCTGGGCTGAAGTTGTGATATCTATTTCAGTCAGCTAGAGACCAGACAGCCGCCACTGTGGCTCCAGAGAATTCCCTGTCCAGCGATTACTGATGGTTGCGCTCCGCTCATATGCTTTAGCATCTCCTGTGTCCAAACTGCTTAGCATCTGATGGGTCGCTCTAAGCCATTAAGGCCAGTTTGCAATTATAGATGTGTGGCTGCTGGACACAGAAACAGATGTGCTTTGATCTATTTACGGTAGGGTGGAGGGGAGGGTGGAGAGTGGGGGTCATCACAGCTTACTTCCATGCGTGGGTCAGCTCACGCACCTCTGACACCCCTTGTCTTTCAGTTCACTTGACATGCACTTGTGTTTTCCAATCAGCAGAAAGTTTAGTGATGAATGGGCATTAAGAGAGAGCAGCGATAGCAGCTGCTATGTGTGTGTGTGTGTGTGTGTTCGCGCGCGCATGTGTGTTTGTGGGTGTCAGCACACATACATAATCAAGCACGTGTGAATGTACAGCTTGTGTGTTTTATGCCTTTAATCTGCATGTGCCAACCACAACCAGGCATGTGTGGAGGTGAGAGCTTGCTGAATGGAAATTCGGACGATCCTGTTGCACTAAATAAAAGGGAACCAATTCGAGCCCCATCTGTTTAAGCACCGAAATTCACCAAGGGGCAAAATAGTTAGTGTTGCGGTACATTTTTAACGCCTTGTCTCCTTTTTTCCCCCCTCAGCTTGAAGTGCTTTGGGTGGTGAAAAATGGAAAACAAATGTTCTGTTGACAGCTTTCTTATGCCCAGGGTGTGTGAGTATTTATATCATAAAGGTGCCAACACATCTTGGTTTTACAGGCTGACCATCGCTGGGGGGAGAAAAGAGGGGGGCAAAGGGGGGTTATCCTGTAGCTCATTCTGGTAATTACTAGATCAGTGATGAATAGGCCTTGATAAGCCTGTGACAAATTAGCTTACAACTAAGTCCGCTGTGGTGTGAAATTCTTATTCATTTTAAAAGAATTTAGCTTTATAATCCTGGTAGGACATCTGCAAATGGGACCTGCTGATTGCGTGTTGGGTCCTGGTGTTAGTACACTACAGTCAGGACCTGGACTGCATTAAAGGGTAACTTCCCTCTGGAGCCGCAGAAGACTTCATCCTACTTTTTTCACATGTGCAATAGTACTCCCCAAGACCTGTAAACACACTTTAATGTGTGATATTAGTGGAGTTACCCTTTAAGATCGAAAGCATGGTACTGTTGCTCTTGTATTAGCTCAGGGCACAGTAATAACAGGACCCGACCCAGAGTTTTAAGCAGAGCATGCCTCAGTAATATTCAGTTCCATAGTCATTTTTCCTCCTTGTCACTTGTCTTATTGTCACCACTTTGCTTGTATTAAAAATTCACGGGTCACTTGTATGGCATTTAGTGCTTGTCTCCAGTGTACTGCACGCCTGTGCTAACTAGTCAATTGTGACCACTTTTCACAGCAGCAGCAACGCCTCTGGCGAACTGTGATTTCATAATGTTTACGGTGTCAGTGGCAAGCCTGACGGGGAAATGGTAATAACTCCACAACCAATATGAATAATGAATGAACTCATATCATTTCATAAATCAGATGGGATGTACAACATATGGAAATAAGCAGGCATATTCGTGCCACTGGGTTTCACAGTTAAACAAAAGCACCACATTTAAAGCCGCTTTTTACTGCTATAATACTGTATCCTGTACGATATAGCCCGCAGCATGCTATGGGAACTCTGTCTACTGTACCATCACAGAGACGCATTCAACAGAGTGCACAGAGGGAGTCCAACATTGACATTGTGCTGTAAGCAGGTCTGTCCTGAGGTGAACCATGTGTACACAGCTTTAGGTCCTCTCTGATGTAGGTGTAGCTCGGTCCTCCAGTGTCGTGTTGCGAGGCCACGATCCCACTGTGTTTGTTCCGTGTCAGAGTGCTGAGAGGAGTACTATGGGAACATTCATTCACAAGTTCAATAGAACAGTGGTAACACCACACTAGAAGGCATAGATCTTGATAATTAAAAAACAGTGCTGTAATTTTCACCTCTCTTTGTCATTTGTGCATCATAAACTATCTTACAGCTCATATTTTATCCACAGAAGTCTTTGCGACCCCCTGAAACGTATCCCAAGCAAACATGTTTATTTATTGTAAAATTATAATATCATAGTCGCCGAACAACAAAAGCTCAATCTCCGAACAAAATAACGGGTGCCCAGGGAAGGTAATATTCTGAGGTCTGGCTGGACCTGCTCATTAATTCAGTTAAATGAAGTGAGAGAGGGGGAATCAGAGTGAACCGAACGGGAAAAAAGCCCTTAAAACCATTTCCTGTGATTTGGGTAACATGCATGCAGAAAAGTCAGAGGCTCAGTATTTGTCTTTCCCTCTCTTGTTCTCTGCCTTTTCTCTCCATTTCTAATTCTTCCCCAACATGTTTTTTTTCCTTTATAGCATTCCCTTTCTCTCTCTCTCTCTCTCTGTCTGTTTCTCCCATGATTGCTGGGTCAGTAACTTGACGGTGGATTGGGTCAGGGGGCGCAGTCGGGTTTTGTCCACCAGCTTTGGGCTGTGAAGGCTAATACCTCCTGACACACTCAGCTCCATCAGTCCCGGCCGCATCATTCTAGTAATGCAGAAGTCATCAGGGCCTGGGATTGCGTGAGGGCTCTCATCTGGAAACCCAAACAACCTTAACCTCATTGAATTCCTGTTGAAGAATGCAAAAATTAATGAATGGATTAAGTTGTTGCTTTGTCTCATTGGATTACACCGTATTGTTTGGGATTGATGTGTTTTTGGAGAAATGTCTCTAAATGTTCCCGTATAGTGATCTGGCATTGCAAGAAGAGATAAAGGAATATCCAAAAATATTTGCTCATGTTAAAGTCCGAAAGCTTAACTACTGAAAGCGTAGAGGGGATGTTGTAATTTCTGTTTAAAGGCCAAAGTTTAATCTGGATTGTGTGGCCTTTTTAGCTGGTGTGCTGGTCTTCTCCAACCATACTCCACTTCCTTTACAGGCACTCAGCTGAATTGTTGCTTAACCTGCGCAGTGACCCTGCCACATGCTATCTACATCCCTCCATCCCAGATCCACCACTACACTATTCCCCTTGTGGGCACGGGATTTGCTATGCGTCAACCAGAGCCACAGACTGGCGAAGGGAAATCCATAAACCGTGTGTAAGGGCAGAGGAAAAAAGTCAGCACCAGTGCTTACTCATCTGTTAAAAACGGAGTGATCTGCAAAGTTTGTATGAGAGGGTTTTTGACGGTGCCCTGCTGCTTTGTCAGTGCAGCACATGCTGCAGGCACTGGCATCCCCTATTGCCTTCCAGGTCATTGGCCAGGCTCAGCAGGAGGTGGGCTTCTAGCCCCATGACACGTCCCTGATTCACAGCTGGATCCGTAACAAGGTATCATAGCAAATGAGTCGGTAAAACATCACTGGTTTGAAGAGCGTGAAAAATTGTCATGATATCATTTGTAATTCCTGATCTGGACTGCCGTTGGTAGGAGAAAGAGAGAGTGAGGCAGAGAGTGAGGGTAATGAAGGGGTTTTTATTCCTCTTCTCCATCTCCACCAGTCTCGGCCCCCTCTCCTCCCCACCACCCCACAGCCTGACCCCCAAACTGATGCCCGAGGGGGGAAGATCCAAGCTAATGTAAGGAGGCAATAATTAAACATCTCGTGATTCTCAGCCAAGTGGCTTAAAGGTGTTGCACCCTTAACATGAGAGCTTTATGACACATTGTCCTGTTCTTGAATGTTGTTTTTTGCTCCTCATTACACATGACTCATGAGTGGACGTGATGTGTCAGATTGGGCCTGTCCTGGTGTGTTGCAGTGCGAGGGGTGGTGTTTGGGGAGGGTCTACAGGGTAAGTTGGGAGTAAGTCAAATCGTCATAGAAGTATTACAGCTGCTGAGCATGTAATTCAGTGCATGATGCTAGTCACAAAAGAAAGTATTAAAATTTACAGTTTAGTATGGCTTGAAATTGAATTACAAAAAGCCATAATTCAAAAATGGACAACACACTATAAAAAATTAGTAACCATGTCATTTGTTAACATGTAAGGCAATTTTTTTAATGGAAAAAACTTTAAAAAGAAGATCTGGTGACACTTTTTAATAAACATCATTAATAATTCAATTAAATTAATTTAGTTACTTAAACTTTAGTTAATAGTTGTTTTGCTGTTAACAAACAATGGAATGTTTTATAAAGCATTTATTAATCAGTTGCAAACTTTATCGTCTATTAAAATGTTTATAGAAGAACTACACAGTATTTATCAACCATTTACAATATTATAAACATAAGTTGCAACTTAACAATAAACACATGCTTAACAAATGGTTTATAAAGCACTTCATTGTTTGTTAACAGTGAAATAACTATTAACTTAATTTAACATTTATCATTTACAAAGTGTTAGCTGTCATTATCATTAACCAATTCTTAATTTCTATATTATATATTGGTTATACTTCAGATTTAAAAAATAATTCAAGAGATCACCAAAATTGTGTATTTTGTGTAAAATATAGTTAATCATAAAAGATTATATAAACCACACTATGTATTACGCAATAAAATTACACACATAAGCCCTTATGATCTTTAACCTTTCTGCTCTTAGAGTACAGTTAGCTGTGAGACTGTGTGCAGGTTTGATGGATGCAAAGAATGGACAAACATCAGCTCCCTCTAAAACCACAATGGAGACCTTGGATCTAAATGTCATGGTTTCATAACGGATACACTGACATTTGTGTGATGGGATTTAGCCATGGGTTAATATAGCCATTGCTGGCACACTGCATTGATGTCCATCTCACTCGGGCTGTGAAGTCTATCTCACCATTTTTTTTGTGGTGGCCTCACAGAAGTTTCTTTCAAAGGGATGAATTGGATTCTATGCTGGTTAAAGCCAATTATTTTATCAGGAAAAAAAACTGTTTGATATGTACGTTTGTTTTATATGATGTTAATGTGCCTCAGGAGCTGTTCAGATCATTTTTTTGGGTGAGTGTCGGGCTGCGGGTGGGGGCTGTTGGGGAAGGCAGGCGATCAGCATTAAAATCAGAGCCATGTAAATCTAATCAATTATACAGTTTTTCAGATAAAATGTTGGTAAATCAAAACACATTTTCCAAAAGTCACAGTATAATGAGAAATTTAAATTGGAAACAGAAACCATTTGTTTATTATAAATGCCAGGGTGAGGTGGTGACTTGCCATCCATAAATTTCGTTATCCTTTCATATTCTTTTTATCTATGACTACAGCTTTGGCACTCATTCAAGATTTTAATGAACCCAGACTTCTGAGGCATCAAGGCCTAGTGATGCATTGTCCATTTGGATCAGGGAGTACAGAGGGGGGACAAAGGGAAAAAGCTTTTGCCTTTGACATAATATTTTATATTCTATTGCCTTACAGGGGGGTCATTAGGTGATTGCAACATTTAACAACATAACAGATTGACAAGAATAAACACATATTCAGCATATATCTGGAATTAAAAACCAGACTGACGATCTGCTTGTATGTGTGTGTGTGTGTGTGTGTGTGTGTGTGTGTGTGTGTGTGTGTGCATGTGGCAAGGGGTGACTTGAATCAAAAAATAATTTTCTGTGCTTTATGAGGATACAGAGAACCCCCCCTGCTCTGGCGCGACCTGGTGTCGGCTGCTTTCTTGGGCTCAGAGGTTCCTAGGGGAGACCAGAATGGAAGTTGAGCATCTTGCTGTGATCCAAAGAAAGTGTGCCAAATGCTATCAAAACTGGATTAGTAGACAACAATTGTGTTCGATGAACGGAAAGGGGAGGGAAAGAAGTAGTTTCCAAGTAACCCATGGATGGAATTTTCCAACTCCAATGCATTTTTATCTCATGTAGGAATGGATGCTCACATAAGCCCCCTTTGTTAAGGGATAAAATCTATATAAAATAATCCAAGTTTTCTTATCTGATCATGAATGTAGCGGAGAAGCAGAAAGCACACTGAGATGTATTTCTGATGTAGTGTATATAAACCAATGACCTATTAATATGTTATAGGGGGATCACTCACATTTCCTTTATTTGTGTTGAATGTGGTTTTTATGTATTCAGCCTCTGGAAGAGAGGGAAAAACATCCATCATGAATATCCAACAAAAAGGACTTGGAGAATAAATAATGGCAAATAATGACATTATATCAGTGGTTGACTGAATTAGAGCCTCTTTTTGTCCAAGTCCAAGTCAAGTCTCAAGTCTCTTATGGCTGTAATGAGCATTCTATCATTTGCTGTGTGCCATCCAGTCTGCTTCGAACACTGTATAACTATATCTTAGGAATTCAAAGCATGCACTGTGTTATTATCACTCCTTTATCCATTAGCTTACATTATCAGCATTAATCAGTTTTTCGGTAAATAATCACTTTAAACAGGCTTATTGCATTTCAATATGAAACAACACACAATGAAAGCTGTCCTTTAGAGTTCATAGCTGTATTTTTAAACATAGAGATACGTTATAGAGCAAGTTTTGAGGTCCTACTTACCTACTTAGCCAGCAGAAAGGTGGCAGCAGAATGTGGACTATCAAATTACCTGACCATTTTTACAGACCTGGCAAAGTAAGCACTATGTGGCAAGCAAACATTCATCTTTTCAAAATATGTCCATGCTTGTAATGGTGTTGCGTTGAGCTGTCATCTTGCCAGACTTAAAACAAAGATTGCTCATCAGTGCAAGTCCAAGTCAAGTCTCAAGCCTTTTGAGTACAAGTCCAATTCAAGTCTCAAGTCTATGTGTGTGGTGACCTATGTGCGACTCGAGTCCAGGTTGCAGACTCGAGTCCTCATCTCTGCTTCTGACCCATAACAGCGAAGCAGTCTCCATGTGCCACCCTATGTTACAGTATCCTTACAGTATGTCTACATGAGTTGCAAAAAGTTGATGCTTCTTGTTCACATTGTTTAAACAAATAATTTTGAAAGGTCACTTATCAGCAATTAAAAATAAACAGCAAAAACAAGAGAGATGTCAGAGAAAATACCACATTTATCCCAGGTTGAGAACTACTGTATTATATAATAATTTGCTGATGTTTAGGCAATGAATGTACACTTTGTCTCTGTAAAAGGGGGGAAACCACAGTTTCTCACATACATATAGATAAATAAAAAAAAATTGTTTTGCTTTGATATGATCTGTGATGTCAAAGCAGGGAATTTCCTACTGAAGACCAAGAAATGGTCATCGGGGACCTAACTCTATCCCATCTATTTCCACTCAAGGTCCGCCACCAAATATATTTGGCTCGACAGCCTTCATACAGTGATGTAAGTCCAGCAGCAAATACAAATTTAAATACAGCCACAACCCAATGGCTGACATTTGGAGCAAATCCCCTGCTGACTTAATCATGGCAAATATTGCGTGTCATTTGTGCACCACACTTGGACCTGGCTGATGGTAGTGGTAGTAATTCACCACTGCTGTGAGAGAGAACTCCTGGGGTGACGTGCCTTGTGCTCAAATCTCTCCCCTCTCTTGTTCCTCCCCTGTGTCTCTCCATTGCGAGCTTCAGTCTGTCTCTGTCCCTTCTGTCTCATAGAGCAGAAGGACACCAGAGTTATTGCAGACAGAGACCATCTGTGAGGCAAAGAATCCTAGAATGTAGAGAGAACACAGAATATCACTGATTCAGATAACCACTGTTTACAACTGCTTATCGTTTAAAGTCATTGCTAATACTTGTTTTGAATTAAATTGCACAATAAATTACATTTTATCATAACTGAAAATAACATATCTTGGTCATTTCCCATCTCAGAAATGCCTCCTTCCTCCTCTCTCCACAGCAGCACCCTCCCACTAGCGACTTGTCCGCTGTTTACCTACCCATGTGCTTGGAGTCCTCCAGAGCCCGCCCCTCTCACTGCTGCAACCAATCACAAAGCTCGTGAACGGCTTCTGCAGCAAATCGCTGCTTGCTGTCTCGGCGCGTCATCCAGGGAAACATGGCGGCGCACATCACCAGAACTGTGACACGACTTGTCCCACAGTAAGTCAGTTTATCTTTTTATATATACACCTTATAAGTGTGCTCTGTCTGTTGTGGAAAAGCCGGTCTTTAAAATGTAACGGAGCTAATGCTAGTTGATAAGTACCCCTCCATTTCACGACAGCAGCTGTTCCTCCCTTGTTTTGTAAACCAGGGAGAAGTTCAGCAGTTGGCAACGGTGATTTCCAACATTATATTTGTCTGCCATCGTCGTTTTGTGAGCCGAAATGACTAATAACAGACTTGCTTGTGGCTACTCGTTTGTCGTGTCTTGAATGGGTTTTTAGAAAAGCTGGAAATGTGCACAGAGCTTGTATTGACACGCTTTGCCTCGGAAGATAAACACGGCTGTAGCCTGTGCTCTGCTGTGGTCAAGTGGCTCTGAATGAGGGGGAGGTGCTCGAGGTTAGTCACTAATACCACAAACACACTGACAGCAAAGTAGGAGACGAGTACAAGCCTTGCTGCTGGGAGAAGTGTCGGTGTCAGAGTTTGACAGTGAAAGCTTTCCTTTCTGGGTTGTCACCTTGTAATTCATTCAAATTCAAATTCAAAAAGCATTATTTGTCCCCGGGGAGCAATGTAAGGTGCAGGTTTGAGTGTGTTACTGTGTTACAGCCACCTCAACCACCAAACTGTTATAGTGTTGCACAGCCGGACTGGACGTCGCTTGTAATGACTTTCCTACTCTTGTCTGACGTTGACCCATGTGTTTAATTTTGTATTCTATTGTGTTTCCATCTCGTTTTCACTGTACTTGCTATTATTATTATCAATTACAGTGATGGAAAACATTTTAAAGTTATTTTTTTTACTTCGTGTCATGTTGCATTTGTATCTTCCATTGCTAAATATTACTAACTGATCCGGTAATGTCAGTCTGAGGCAGCCTGAGCTAAACAGGCCTGTGCTACAGGGGCCGGGAGAGGTCAACACACCACAACTTAAAGGAGTAGTTGAGAGAACATTTGAGGAAATGCACTTATTTGGTTTCTCTCCTAGAGTTGAGCGATGGCATTGTCATGCCATTGTGATTTTAGCCTAGCTTAGCATAAAGGCTGGAAGCAGGGAAAACATTCTGGCTGTCTCCTACGTTCAGAAATACCTGACCAGCACCCCTAAAGCTCTGTTGTTCAAGCAATCTGTTTAAACAACAGATAAAGCTAAAGATAAGGCTGAACAGTTAATTTAAATAATAACAAAATTGCAGTATAGCCAAGTCCAATATCTGAAAAGCAGGAGTTGCAGTCTTTTCATAATAGTAAAATGTACCACAACATATCATTATAAGTGAAGCATTGTTGTGCTACAGAGATGCCATGGCCTAATGTTACAAAGTATATTCTCCTGATGTAAGGGAACATGATGGTTTGGTACAGACCCCAGCAAAAATCACATAATTATCATCAGTTTTATATTTTCAGTGCAAATGAAGTGCAAAAAATACTATTCCGACTTAAGGATTTGCGTATTGTTCAGCCCTAGCTGAAAGCTCCCGGTTACGTTATTGACAAGCCATTAGCATGCTATTAACAAGGTAGACAGACAAACCATGACCTTTTCCCCATAATAGCCTGTGTACCCCCCCACCCCTACAAGCTTTGAATATTTCCATGTAATTGTCAATTAAGCTTCAAAGCCCCAAAATGGTATTCAGGACAGCCATATTATTGACTTTTCTACATCGCAACGTAATCTTTCTCAAGAATATCGGCCACCTTTTCCTCCAACCCTTAAATATTGCTTAAGAAATTAACAACACCTTTTGCACAACTTTTACTGATTACATTTAGTGGTTACTGATTAATGCTTCTTACTGCTGTAGGGCTCTGAAGCTTCTATCACTGCCGTGGTGTTCAGTGTCCAAATCAGTATTTTAATGTCAAGTGTTTCTTTTCTTTATTGTTTTTTGAAGAGGAAGGAGATGATGCCTTGCACTAAAAAAGAGGCAAGAGACTGGTAAAGAGTGAGACATGGAGCCCCTCAAAGGCATTTAAAACCAGAACAGATAAAAAATGTACACAGAGCAATATCTGCAAGGAGAAAACCACCCATGTGAGGGAGTGTTTCTGCTGCGTATGCACATATGCAATCTCCCCTCACAAGGTCGACTCTCCAGACTCGCAACTTTTTAACGCTAGCTCATCTAGGCAGTGGCTGATGTCTTTCCTCTTCTCCAAATAGACTCAAAATTACAACAATAAGAGTATATAAGTTAATAATGTCCACCTGTGAGTTTGAGGAAAGTATGATTGCTTGTGATTCACCGCCCAACCCTGAATAAGCTTAGAATATTTGTGTTTATTTCTCAATCAAGAAGCTTCGAAGCCCCAAAATTGGTATTTGGGACAGCGCACAAGGACAAGGACGTTATATTAAAAGCTGGTCACAGCCTTGGGGGCGGAGCCCCATTAATTCCTATGAAAGCTGATCAGTTTGACTTTCTGGCTATGAAATGATCTGGATCTTCCATGTTGTGCGGCCCATACAGCATGCACAGTAGAGAGGAGGCTAACTTCCGGTTTAGTGCCCTGCTAACTTGAATGAGGATAAAATAATTTGATCTTTCTGCTCTTCTAGATTTTCCAAATTTTATTGGACCGAATGGCTGAAATTATGATAGTAGAACGAGTCGTTTCGTGGGGGTTGTGAGGCTCAAAAAAATTGATCCACCAGACACTTCTTTCAACATGTGAGCTTATGGCAAAAAGTATTTTTTCGGTGGCAGCGCATCACGTTAAAATGTAATTACACGGTTTGGCCACTATGAAAACTGGCTTCAAAGCTTGGCGCTCTTCCTGGGGGCTTGCATGCAACACACAACAGGGGATTGTACGTGTCAGACAAGTTCAGACATGTTGATACTCCGTATGGTTTGGACGAGGGGAAAGGAAGTTATAATTATACCTGGACATAGCCATGGACGCGAAGTCCCATTAATTTCTATGAAAGCTGCTCAGTGGTACATGAAGCCAAATGACTCTCCTGTCTTTCGCATAGCTTCCGCATTGAGGGCCCCATAGAGCGTGCTCACTAGAGACTTTTGCAAGGGGACTTGCTGAAGCAGAGTGTGCAAATAGAAGGCAGTCAGACATTGTCCATGGTGCCTCCACTGCGTCACTTGGGTGGCATGCTAGCAGTTGAGTTAGCAGTTTTCTCGTCATTGTTGAGTAAGACAGCTACTTTGTACGAAGACAAACAGCCTTATCTTTAGTTTGCTATCTTCGTTGAAGATCCCAAAATACTTTCATACACTGTTTCTAAAATTCCATGGGTTCATGGTTGTCCACTCATGATTGCTTGCTCGCTCTTGTCCTCCATTTTCGTAGCAAAGAAAATAGCAAGCTTAATTTACTGATAGGGCAGTAGGGCATTCAAAAGGTCATGCTGATAGTAAATTTTTTGAGCACCCACTGCTGGATCACAAGGCAAACTACTTCAAACGGTCTATAGACTAAATCTTGAATTCGAGCAGCATTACGGTTCAAATATGAATTTTTCCCTATGCTTGAATGAATGTTTGAATTTCAAATAAAAAGTTGCAGCCCTAAAACACATGCACATTGTTTTTGTGTGCATTTCTGCAAGACTATGTCATGAGATTCAGTGACAGATGGCTACAGTCAAAGTTGCCTAGTGGTCTTGAACCTTTTGCAAATTGTCACGCAAATCTCATAGGAGTTATAACGAGGAACTTCAAACAGTTTGATTGTCAGTTACAACCAACGTAAGTGGGTTTAATATTCTAATAATGTGCCTGTGCTGGTCAACTATATTGTGACATGTGGCTCTAATTCAAGGCACATGAATTTCCAGAGGCACAACGCTGACGATCCTGCCAAATTAGAGGGTGAAGTGACTGTCACGCCAGTCTGCTGTGTGTGTGTTTGCTTGTTCTTGTGGTGATAGAGCGAACAGATAAGAAATGAAATATTTTCTCATTCTCAATGATGTCTCTTTTGACTAAACCTCTCATATTTGTATTTTTAGTCTTTTAAATTGATTTATAAAGTGGATGTTTGAAAAGATTTTTGTGAAATGTGATGTGAAGACTTGTGTACATATTGCGTACATATAAAAAGTCTACCTCTAATGGGATTCATACTTAAATTTGGCTGGTGTTTCCGGGAAGCAGCCGCTACATGGTTAAATGCAGCCCTCTCAGATGGCTGGAACTAGGAGAGGAATGTGTGTGCTTGTTTTATGGACAGCCTAGAGCCCTCGCCCTGGCATTGGCGGCAGACTGCTCTTTGTCACAAACACCCTCGTGTCAAAGATGCAACAGCATCCTGGAGGAAGCATTGACTGCCGCTATGAAGTCGACAAGTGATGAAAGTAGCCTAGAGGTTGTCAATTAAGACAGCCAAGGCCTGGACCTTATAAGTTAATGGGCAGTTTCCCCTCTCAGGGCCTGCAAGGGCTTTATAGCACAGCTTATAAAAACCCCAAGTGTAATGCACCCCTATAACGTTTTCAATTAAGAGAAGGGGCATAAAGCAGTGCAGACACTTGGCAGTCATGCTAGAATGTTTATAAAGTGGCATTTGGCATAAATTGAGAGGGGAATTTTCAATTGCCCCAGTTGTTTTAAAGCAGCAGCTACTGTGCAGAATTTTATTTTGATGGCACTTCATGCTGACTGGAAGCATTACAGACTTCCTGGTGTCTTCCCATTACCAGTTCCTTTAGCTCGGTCATATGGACGCACAGCCTGAAGTTAAAAAGCCCCGTCTTCTCAGTTGTAAAAGACATTAGAAACAAGACAAGACATAATTTTAATATACACTTGTAATATTATAATCTCAATATTTGCACAAGTGTCATTATAAAGGCATTAGCTTAGTCATTTAACAGAAAATTAGCTAATATCCATTTAAAACTGCCCTATTATACAAGAGGAGGCAATTAAAGAAAATGAAATAAAACTGAGCAGATTTTTTTGTAAACATAATTAGCAGTTTTACATGACAAATCCCTTGTTTGTAATGCCGTTAGAAATAAGAAATAATTCTAAATGCACAACGAATATCCCTTCAATCATCTGGTGTCTTCTGTGGTCAAGCTGGCCTCGGCTTCCGGTAGAAAAATAAATGAGTGTTGAATAAACACCAGTGTGTTGACACCTCATTTCCTCATTGATTGGTGGTGGAAGCTGAGCTTGAGGTGTGTGGCCATAATCCAATCAAGCAGGAAAACAACCATGTGGACTGTGTAACCAAATTCCAATAGGGAGAGAGAGCAGGTTGGCCAGTGCCTTTCTTAAATAATTTAATGGCTTGTTTAATCTTTTTACGGGGCATATTCTTGGCCATTGCCTCACTATACCAAAGTCTGAATTCTTTTGAAAAATATGTGAGACACTTTTAAAAGCCTGTTTTCCTCTTTTTCTCTTATATTCAGTTTGAGACATAGCTGTTTTGTCAAGCTGAATTAAACTAGCAAAATACATGATGGGGTTCAAGTATACACCACAACATCACTGCCTGTGGATGCATTCACAAATGCCTACAGGGGCATTTTTGTTACACTTTGCCTTTTTTGAGCCAATGAATCAATAAATCGCTCTATTACCTGTTGTTGACCCAGCTAGTCTTGCCTTTGAAATTTGTTACAGAGCATTAAGTAACACATGTTGCTGTGTGAAAACAAAGCTCTGGCGACTGGCGTGGTGACCAGCTGAGTAAACGTGGTCGAGGGATCAGTGTGGGATGGCAGGAAAGAGAGGCCTACACTCGTCCCAGCACTGACCAACCAAGGTGGATCCATGCGGTTGACAGATGGATATGTTACCGTGTATCCCCATTGAAAAAAAAAAAAAAAAAGCCCAACCAAAACAAGTGCCTCTGCTCCAGCACTGAAGCCTTTGATCAACAGCAGATCTTTGGCTTCAGAGTAGGACTTCTTTGGACCCCAGAGCGCACATGGAATCGCATCTGTATAAACACGACCAGGGAGGAATGTGTGAACAATGCAACAAAAGAATTTTGTTCTAGAAACGTGGGGTGGACTTGGCTAACGAGTGGTTTATGTGGTTAAGATTTTGAGCGTGGTGGTCGGATTGAATGAGAAGCTGGGGAAATAGTCTCTGTTTATAATGATAACACGAGTGGGAAACTTGTGTTTTTGCTTTTTACTGATGTGAGCCAATACAAGTGCAGTGATGAAATGATCCCTTTTAAGACTAGTGCGGGGTGTCAAATATTTTGACAAAGCAATATATTGGTATAGATTACTAATGATGTTTTTCGTTATAATCATTAATGAAATTACATTTTGATCAAATAACTGACATTTTTTACACTACATGAATCTTTTTTTGTGACCAAACGTCTCTGCAGTGAAGTTGTTCAAGTGACTTATCCTTTTTATACTATTATGTATTTGGTCGCTATTATCGTAAACATGACACACAGACCTCCTTATAGAGACCACCCGATATCCTCTTGATCGCCCTGACAAGTTGAAGCCTGTGTGTTTCTCTATTTATTGAACTGTCTTAAAGCATTTACTGTAGGCATGACTAACAATTTCTAATAAAGAGTGTGTTGGGCTGGTACAGTTTAGCCCATGTAGCATTAATTGGGTAGCAGTCAGAGTTGTGTGTGGGCAGGATATTGCTTCCAGATTTAGAGTCAGCTCCACTGTCAAAAGGCCAAAGGGGTTGTTTTGGCTATTAAATAGATACAGATTTGGGTTCAATTTACACCTCAGAAACTTTACAGAGTACATTTGCATCACTGACTTAGATTCTTTATATCAGTTAATAGGGCGAACTTGTCCCGTCCCCTTTTTCCTCTGCCATGGTGATGTTTTGGTCTTCTCACGGCACCAAGGTTGGCTCATTGCCATGGTGATGGTCGGCTAGTTCCAGGGTGATGAGGTGTAATTTACCCAGCATTTCCTGTCTGATACACAGCACCCTAATGAGTAAGAGAGCTGCTTTTATAGCAGAGTGTTTGTTAACCAGACACAGCAGGGGGGTTATGAATGTGTGTGTGTGTGTGTGTGTGTGTGTGTGTGTGTGGTTCTCGGAGCCATTCTCCCTTAACATGTTTGTTTAAGCGCATGTACACCTATAGGTGGGACCGTCTGTAATAGTTCATGGGTCCATGCTGTGGCCACATGACTGCAGTTCTTGGTGTAACCCCTCGGTGTCAGTATTGACAGTGTGCTTTGTGAGATCAGCCTGTGATATTTGTTCTTGTCCCAAGTGAAGTTTCATCACACAAACTGACCTCATTAAATAGTCCCACATTATGGCTGAGTGACAAACCAGGAAACTTAATTTGCAATATCAACAACTGTGTCTGCATGACAAAGCTGTGCTGCCCTGAAACAGCCTTTTCTCCGCTTGTGAGAGACATCTTGCATCCAGGAATGAAATTAGTAAAACTAGTAGCAATTTAAGTTATTAGCAAAATGTACTAGTATTGTTACGTTAAACTAACAAAAATGAACAAATGTGAGTCACAAAAACGAGAAAACTGCTGCTTTAATAAAATATAATGCTTAGAACTATGTCAAATAATTGATAAGCCATTTGACAGAAAATCAGTGGGTTACCAAACTATTCAGGTTCAGGTAGCGACCAAATATCAGCCCTCAGATGTATTTTTTTCTACTACTTGTCATCGTAATCAAAACATCTTTGAGGTTTTTTTGACTGCTGAGTAAGTAATTGTAAGACATTGCATGGGCAGTCGTGGTATGAATCTGTCACTTTTGACATTTTACAGACTTGTAGGTGATGAATGCTAGTATTTATCAGCTGCACCCCTTATTGGCTGTATCAGTCAGTTTCTTTTGTAATTAAACAAACAATGTTGCTGTTGGATGTACATACTGTAACATGCTGCTGATGCATGAAGTTAATTTAGTGGTCCAGTGTACAGAGAATATCCAAGATAAGCAACTGGGCTCTTGTAACTCAAATAATAAGGCTAGATTTTCCCATGGTATGTGTGTTTATCTGTGTGTTTGTGTGTGTTTGAGGAGAGAGAGAGGGAGGGGGGGGAGAAAGAGAGAGAGAGAAGGATTATTTTCAATAATCCTGGATCAGACCTATGATGTGGTTAAATATTGTAGTATTTTAGTAGAATACAAAGTGAATAATATTTTGTGGTCATTTCACTATTATATTCCTACAGTTTTATAGTGTAATCGATCTTGTGCTTGCCATTATATTTCTCCACTGACTCCACAGTGTTTTGCACAGTAAGAAAATGACTTATTGACCACTCCATATTGAACAGCAATGATGATTGATGATCATCAACACAGAAACCCTCCAATGAAACAGAATAACTGTCATGTGACTGTCTCTCTGAAGTAATAGAACATAAGACAAAATCCTCTTTGTGTTTTGTCTGGCCATGCAGAAAAGAGTTTACTTGTTTGTCTTGGTGTTTTGCCATATCTGAAACTAACTTCTCATCACATCACTGGCACAAGTTGCAGACAGGCCGCCTCCTGTTAGCACTGTACTTCATTAGAACCAGGTTTCAGTGGTACCACACACGTTCAAACAGCGGGGCCATCTCCCCAGCATCAAAGGAGGTTTTATACAAAGGGTTGTCTCTGTGTCTGTCTCCCCATCAGTGTCTGCTAATGATGCATGCTGCACACGTTTTTAACATCGACACCCTCTGCTCCCTATCACTCATTCACACTCTCAATCTTTCCTTCCATTTCTCCCTCTCTTTCTCTCTCCTTCTCTCTCTCTCCCTCTGCCATTCGTGGTGTTTGTTTGGCTGCTGGGTTTTGTTTGTTTATTGTTTCCAGATGGCAGACGCAGACTTCATTTGTGCGGCTTTCAAGTTCCCAGAGAGCTTTTACAGCCTTGGCTCAAGCGCTTATCCTGTTTCCTCTAGCCGGGCTTTATGATGGGCCCTTTATACGTAGCAACTGGAAACAACTGTCACTACCAGTCTGCATCGGGGAAGGCAGGAGATAGCTCAGAGAAAGTGTCTTTTTCTGTGGGCTCTGCATCTGAACATCTTCATTAGCGACAGAGCAGTCGAGCCACAGATGAGGAGGACGATGTGGGTGAACTTTACTGGCTTCATAGGAGAGAATATGCTCAATTGTGTTCAGTACTCTGCACCATCAGCAGCCCCACAGAGGAATGCGATAAAACGTGCTAAACAATTTTTTTGTTGACATGACGGTTAGGCAGCGTGCTCACAGTAGTAGTGAAGCCGGTAGTGTTTTTTTCAGGACCTTGCTGAGTCTAGTCTGGGCATCATTAAGCGCTGTGACATCACTTATTTACAGGAACCCAGGAGGGCGACTTGCCCAGTAAATGTGGGGGAGGACCAGTGCATGTCTTTACTCATCGGATGCGGTTTTAAGACGGGGCAGTAATCAAAGCTCTCAGCTATATAAAAACCCACCCCTTCTCCTTAAGGAGGCCTTTTCTTCTGGCTGCTGCTGAATGAGTGATTACCCTGGCATTCCAACCTGCCTAATCCCATTTTTAGCAGTGATTTAACACAGAGTAGCAGTGGCTAAAGCACTGCAGTCACTGACCTACCCTCCCAAAAATGTCATTGTAAACAAACTGCAGCCGGTTTAACTTCATATATCTGTAACATATGAACAAATAAATTGGCAGACACTTTTTCTCCTGTCAGGACTTCAGGAAGCCAGCTGTTTCACTGTCCCGTTCTTCATGCGTTGAAGGTAGCTCGTGTCTCAGATGACATAATCTCAGGATAACAATTGTGCTTGCCTGTGATCTAACAGGGTCCATGGTGTGCACAAAGGTAGAGGTGCCATCTCCAGTACATTGGTGATCGTAGAAGAGTCATCATACTAACCCGCTCGTGACCCAGCACAAGGGGATCCGAGCTGAAGTGTGAGGGGATCCGACTTTAATGTTCACGTAATCAGTGGTGTTTGTGTTTTACCACCACTGAGCGCCTGGCTGGTCGGCTAATCTCATCAGGGTTTGGGCTCTGGTGCCGGGGTGAGCAAGAGGACAGCCTAGCATGACCCATATCTCTGTGCCAGGACAGCTACAAAACTCCAGCTCGACTGTGCAGTTCCATCAGAGTTTACTACAAGGCGCCTTGCCAGGGTGTTTACTACTGAACTGTCTGGCACAACAAGATAATGCCTGTGCTAATGCCCTCTAAGGACACAGCCACTCTCACTAAGGAGGGTCTGCTCTTGTTCATCATGCCAGACTCTTTGCTACTACATAATAACATCGTGGAGTAGTGATGGGGTATAGGCTAGGTTTGCATTTTAGCAGATCAATACTGTAGGTAGTGATCCTTTCTCTTCAATGCATATGTACAGGAGTGGACAAAATTAGGAGAAAATGGAGAATATCAGATAGAAACAGGATAAGAACTTGTGGAAAAATTTGATGAAATATCCTGGTTTTCTTATGTTCATATTGTGTTTGTTTAATTAGCATGATACAGCCGCTTAGAAAGCCGTCTGAAACATATCCTGCCCCATCTCCCCAAAAGCTAATTGTCTGCTTTATCAGAGCTGAATCGGAAACATATCGGCCAATTTTGTTGTTGCACTATAGTAAGCACACAGTTTCACAACAGTTTCAACCATCTTGGTTGGCTGTAGGACGTCAAATAGGCATGGAAGAGGAGGCTGTCAGACTATAACCAGGTTATTCTAAGATTAGACATTCAAACATTTCACATTTGTTCAAGTACTCTGGTGGGATGAGCTGGGAAGTGTGGGAAGTCACCAAACTTTTGAGGCGTTTTTTTTAAATCTGATTTGACTGGTGATTCTATACATGCAATTTTGTGACCTCATGACCAATAAAAGTGGAGAAATAACTCTCTCCCATGGATTTAGAGAGGGGCTTGGTCACCTGAAATTACTGCCCGGGGGTGTTGCCAATATGGCTGCCAAGTGGCAAGTCTTGCCGAAAAGGAGCAAGCAACATTGTCTCTCACTACGGTTTCAAAGATGGTTATAGTTGGGATGCACATATAGTGAAATTCTTTGGCCAATACGATGTTTGATATAATTATTTGGCCGATAGCCTGTGCCAATTTTTTGTTGTTTATTCCCCCCTTTGTGCCAGACATCATTACAAAAAGTCATTCATCCCTCCATTACATTATATTTGAAAGAGCGCAAATCTGACTACATTTATGAAACAGCCTGTAATATAACCCTCTTTCCCATGAAAATTATTCTTTTTTGAAAATCAACAGCTTCAAAAGCCATTAAGCCTGCTATACAATTACCCATGTAATGCTGAATGCTGATGCTAATTGCATATTTCCAAGTGCAATATATATCCAATTCTTTGATAAAGGAAACGTTTGTGACTTAACACTGTGAGAATGAAGTACTGTAGTGCTGCAAAGATGCTCTAGTCTACAAATATGTTCTCCATATTTAAGAGAACATGTTTGTTTGGTACAAATATTTTAAGAATTTTTCAGAGAAAATGAAAATTGCAATGCAAAAATGATCATTTCCACTAATTGTGATAATAATTGCAATATGATGTTTTTTTAAATTTGTTATAATGCCATACCGTGCTGCCAAACAGATAAACATCAGCTGCTGCTATTGACGAATGTCATCTGATGTTGCACGATAAATCAGTGCACCCCTAGATTATAGAGTTGTATTAACAGCTGACAGTGTGAACTGAGACTGGACATTATAAAAACTTTCTCAATACAGCAGAAATTACAGCAGAATTATTATTATTGTTACTCAAGAGTGAGTTAATTTAATGTTAGCTGGTTCTCCATTGTGAAATACCCTCCATTACACACGTTGTTGTTTTAGTGAACTGACACCAGTGCACTCACTCTGCTGCACCCATGGGAGGTCAGAAACCTGCTCAGTCCCCTCCCTCAACCTATCGTCCAACCTCTGCGCACACACACACATGCACACGCACACACACACACACACACACACACACACACACACACACACACACACACACACACACACAGGAAACAAATCAGCAGCTGGCTGTTTGATGGTCTAATTTAAACCAGTGGATATTTTTTAGCCATTTCAATCCCCTGACTTCTGTGCGTGTGTGCATGTGTGTGCGTGTTTGTGTGAGTGTGGACACAGGGGCATAATAAAGGAAGTTCCTTTCTGTGAGAGATGGATAGTTTTCCTATTTTGCTGTTCAGATGTATTCTAAATATTTAGTTTTCCATTTTGCAACGAGGCTAGTCATTGATATGGATGCCAGGAATGGCTACACCACCCTTCTGTGAGTACCTCTTGATCCACGGTTCACATTTACTGAGATTTCATCTGCCTCTCCAGGCTCCAAGTAAAGCACACAGTCCGTATCTGTTCTCACCGAAACGCAGATCCACCACAGTCATGAAAACATCAAAGATAATTTGACCTCAAGTCGATGACTTCTTACAGTTTACCCTATAACCCAATACACTCTGTTATATTTCTGTGACTGCATTTCTAAACTGCCATGTAATATTTGTGTCTAGTCGATTGGGGGAGAACTGCTCATTAAACCATCAGATCCAGTTTTTGCGCCGGCTTGACTGGCCTTTCATTTGCAATAGTAATTAATGCAGGGTACTCAGACATCCATCTGGGAACACATGTTCAGATCAAACAAACCATTTAAAAGAGTTGAAATTCTCGCCTAGACCTAATTATCACCTAATAGCTGATGTGGCAACAAACAAGTAATTATTATCTCTTTTGCTTCTATTAGCCCAACCCATGAATGGAGACACCTCTGTGTGTGGTAATAATGGGTTTGTGTATTGGAAAATTAGCCCTGAGTGCTAAATGCATTTGGATTTTAACTCAACTTCCTAACTTCAAAATTATTTCATTTTGTGCATTTGTGTGTACGCGCAGATGCCTGCGTGATGGGGCTGATATTATATCGTGATATGGGACTATATATCATCTTAGATTCTGGATATCATTATTTTGTGAAATGGTATGAGTGTTGTTTTTCCTTGTTTTAAAGTAAAGTCATTTTCTGGACTTACCAGACTGTTGTACTTGTTCCAATACTTGTCTTTACCCACTTAGTAATTATATCCAGGTATCTGGTCAAAAATATCATGATAGTTGATTTTGTTGCCCATTCCTAGCATTTATGAAGGGTTTTTGATGAGATTTCATATAGCATAAAACATTGCAATTTTATATTAAGGCTATATCGCCGAGCCCTACAGCATGAGAAATAGTTCAACAACGAAATGTTTATGAAAAGACATGAACTGTTTTTCCACAGAAATTAAACTGTATCCTCGACTGTAAATTCCATTATTCGTTCATCAAACACGAAGCCGTTTTTTAGGACTAAATATGTGTCACCTCACGACTGTTTCATTTGTTTAGCTGACAGCCTGCTACCTAAGCTTATTAAATCAATAGATTAAAAACATGCCTCGCTGTGATGTTAAAGACTAGACTGCAGACATGCACACATACACACACAAACACAAGCAGCATGGTAAGTTGGCTTATCTTTGATGTATCCCGATTGACAAAGAGACTCCCTCCTATCAAAGGATTACAAATAAACTCCAATGAAAAGACTGATGCACAAAAGGTGGCCTATGTTCTTTCTGTTTGTTTGTTTTGAAATAAAGTCTGTTATGAATTAGTAGTTTGTGTTTCTGCTTTTGATCTAAATGTACCACATGATGCTTTGTCCTTTTTTGCAGTGGAATTTGTTCAAAGATCCAGGATCCCAGTTTAAGTGTGCAGCATAAGAGTAGTGAGTAGTGAAAAGTGGACTGTGCACTGAATCAGACAGCAGTATCGGCCAGACCACAAGCAAATTGGCACGCCTTTTAGTCCCATCTTCGATGATGCGGTACTTCCTCAGGCTTTTGTCTCCTGTTTGGGGCACAGCTGTCAGACTAGGTGCTATCCACGCTCCCCTCCCAAAAACCTCAGGCCACGCGCCGCTGCACCCCAAACACTAAATAGGAGCATTAGACACACCATGTTAGGGGCTGCTGGTGTTTGAGCTGTGGCTGTGGGTGCGTGTCTTGTCCCATAGCCAGAGACATGCGCATTATCACAAACACACTCACAGCTGCACACCAAAAGTTATCCTCTGCTCCTTACCCTTCTATAAGACAATAGATTTATTCTTTTGTGTTAAATGTCCCATTGTCCTACTGCTGACTTCTGTTTTGTGTGTTGCCCCGTTGACCCCGCTCTCTGCTTTTAGTTTCCCCCCGCCCAGCTACAGATCTGCACCGTGAAAATACCCACAAGGCCTATCTACCCATATGTAGTGTTGCAGATTTTGATTATGCGCCACCGGCATCACACCTCAGCAGGGTATATCCAAACATGAAAATTAATTCACAGCTAAATGCTGCTATATGCAGTCCGAGAGGGAGAGGAGAGGAAAAATCAAACACAGGTTTACACTAGTGAACAGCCCCAGAATTAAGAAAGAGAGCCTAAAGGCAGGCAGAGAGGGCAGTGTTCATTAATGTGCAAAGCAAATGGAACAGTTTCTTCCCCCACTGCCCCTCCAAACAACACACACACATGCACACACACACACGCATAGATGCAATGGTCATTTCAACAGAGGGAAGGGCCCTTTTTCAATGGGCATAAAAAATTGACCTAAATAAAATAGATGTAAAATATTCCTGTAGCTGCTTAAAAATCAAGTTAATGGCAAAAGAAGAATAAAATCAGCATAATGAGCTGTAATTGTAAACAGAGCTGAACACTCACAGGAGAGCTACATTGATTAGTCTCAAATGAGAAACTTTGGGTCAAGCTGCTCACTGTGTTTATAAAGCAAACTTGTTATTTTAGAGCTCGGGGATGTTGTTCACCAACTTACTTCAACACTGTCAGATTTTTCAAGTTCTCTTCTCTCCAAGTATTTTAAATCATCAGAGTTCTGAAGAAAAACGCGTCATTACCTCAGTTTGATCTATCTGAAGGCATCGGTAAGGTTTTTAGCTGCAGCAATAGCGTCCTTTTAGGCTGTCTGTTATGAACTTTAGCATGAAAGTACTTGGGCATGACTTTGTCTCAGAGCAATGCAAATGGAATTGCCCCCTGATGGTTTGGAATGCACCCAGCTGGCCTTTAAAAGGTGATAATTGGAAAATACAGGATGAAGCCACAGTCAAAGTGGGGATGTTGTGTTAGACTGAGTTAGCCATAGCAAGGATCGAGGAAGAAAACATGGACAGGAGAAATCAAATACATAAATTAAAATTGATTAATTTTGTCTTTGTATTTTGTTTCCATTGTTTGCGAAATGCAAACTCCCATTTGGAGTTTGGAGACAAATTAGTTGTAGTTCAAGGTTTATTTATGAGACACTTTAAAGACAAAACAAGACTTTGGAGGAACATATCTGCTGTGTACTGAATTTGGCAAATAATAGCATTTTTCGAGTTGCCTGCAAGCGTCTACTTTTAAAAAATTCAATAAAAGAAGCACAACTTGTGTATCTGTTTACGATGCACCTTTTCAACCTGTAGGTTAAGAGGAGTCATCTCTTCAGGATGTTTAAATAATGAACAATGTAATAAGCTCCTGATCAGACTTTATTGTTGCGTAGTTATGTTTCATTTTATAATATGTATGCATGCACCAGCTTTTGTTCTCAATTTCCTGTGTATCTCTGGTGTGTGGGTTTGCAAGTATCCCCACATTACAGAACCAAATATGTTGAATTGCTGTTGCTGAAAAAATGCTGGTTATAAATAGTATCAAAATTGAACTTAATACATTACACATCCTACAAAATGTAACTATCACATCATGGCAACACATGAGAAGATGATATTGACTAAAAGCTCGGATTGTCTTTGAAATTGAGGGAGCTACTAAAGGAAAAGCTAAAATATACGTCCCTACGAATTCATAAAATCTGACACAGCATTCTTTTACTTCTCGGGAAGGAAGTGTAGTGGGGAGGTCAGGAGGCCTGTACAGGAGCTCTTCCCTTTACAAGGCCACATTCAAAGCATTTTTTTCACTCATCTCCTTGTGTTAGCCTAACCTAGTGTAAGCCTGTGCATCCGGTCTCCATTACTGTGTTCTCTTCCGAGAGAATGTGACAGTGATAAGGCTCTTTTGAAGTCCGGCTTTACTACAGGACCTCTAGAGAGGGACAAAGCCAGCAGCCAGCTGCTAAACAGGAGAGAAAACTAAAGCCAGCTATCTTTACTTTACTGAGCTTAAAGTTTGAGTTTTAGTCCACATTACCATTCAAATATATGTATGTTCTGGATATCATTACCACATGATTTTTTTTGCAGTTGGATACTAAATAATAATTTAATAAATGATCTTATTTCTGTGTGGATTGATAAGGATTTCCATAACATTTCAAAAACACTTTGGTCATTAGGCTGCACTCCAGTCAAAACAGTCTGCAGCACGTCAGCCGTCATGCCCCGTGTCAGTCAGCAGACATTTCCAGCAACAATATGCCAACACCCATTCTGTACTGTGTTCAGGAAACATTTTACTAACTCCAAGTGGAATCTTCTTAATGACTTCCTGTACCTGATGCCTACTATTGCTATTTGAATCCCAGCAATGGGCTGCTTTGACTGAGCTCCTGACGTTTTACTTTGGCCTTACATTGCTGTTGTGTTCAGGAATCACCATTGAGGGTAATGTCTATGCCAAAGCTTCGGTCAGCTCTATGCCCTATGTGTAGTACGGGATAGTAAATCCCCCATTCACGACTTCAGTCGCAGATAAAAACTCACCGTTTGTGCAAGCATTGGGTCTTTAGTTGGACTTCCATAGGACATTATGGATTATTTTAAACCAGTGTCTGTACTGGACTACCTGGGAATGAGACTCGGCAATCAATTTTCTTTATCCAACTTTCTTTCTATATCAACTTTTGGCATCATCATTTTTAGACCCCATGCGGTTGGCTAACATGGCTAATCCAACGGGCTAATGTACTGTATGGTTAACTTTAATTTTGGACTCGGACACAAGAGTCTTAACTTAAAAAAGCATTGTGATTGTAGATTTGTAGTTATAGATGAAAGGGATGGAAGTTGCTTTCAATAATATAGGAATAAAAATCGTTATTATAGGTTTATTGTTGTAGTTGCATAATAGACCAATAATGCTGTAGTCACGTTCAGTCCATAATATCAAAACTCTGCAGCTCTAAATTATGGTTGTCCAAAATCTCTGCATAAACATGGATATGTAAGTTATCTTGAAAATGCTAAAATGCTAATGCCCGACTGGGGAAAAGAACAAAATGTATGTCTTTACCTCCTTTACAATTACAGCCTGGGAAAAACCTGTTTGACACGTTGAAGGGATCTGTCAAGGCTTTGCTATGAAATGTTGAACAGAATGTTCATTACTATAACAACCCATTAGCAGTCAGTTCTAGCCTGTTTACCCAAAATTACATTTTTGATCAGGATTGCAAAGTGGAGGTTGTTGCTGACTTTAAATTAAATCATATATAGTTTATGGGATTTCCACACCTGTCCCCTTTTGTGGAAAAACAATATTGTGTGAACGGCATCAACACAATATTAACCTACTACCAAACATAGGTTACACTCAGCTCTACATCCCAGGTTTTAAACTCAAAGGGAATTTTACTCCCATGCAGCTGTTGTAGCATCCTTGGTAACATTCTTTAACATTCTTTAAGTTAAATTAAATTAAATTAAATCATCTTTATAGCCAAGCTAGGTGCAATATATTGAGATATCTGTCTGGTCCTGGAATGTGCTGATGCCAAACAAGTCAAAAAATGTGACTTTGAGTTTCCATGATCCTCCCAGTAAGGGAAGGAAGGGGCACTGGTTATTGCCCACTCCCACCCACACCACACCCTTAATGGAGAAATAGGCCAAGTTAGGGTCCTGCTCTTTCCTTGCCACTTTCCACATTGTGGTCAGGTCGATGTTTATGTTTCAAAATGTGTCATCTTCTAACACGCCATCATTAGGTT
The DNA here is from genome assembly GCF_965226575.1 of Pagrus pagrus. Lineage (NCBI taxonomy): Eukaryota > Metazoa > Chordata > Actinopteri > Spariformes > Sparidae > Pagrus > Pagrus pagrus. The sequence goes on from NC_140193.1 coordinate 23,166,893, forward strand.
TGATACATCAGCCGTTACAGCCAGTATGACAGAACATCACACTCAGTTCACCATTAGATTACCATTTCTTACCTTTTGTCTCTCTACAGAACTATTGCTTTGTAGTGGATGGAATGGAGTTTCAATGACTTTAGTGTGGTAAACAAAAGTGTTGGCCATTTTGTCTAACTGTATAACTAATATAAACTTTAATATTTGCTTACATCAAAATAAAAATTGACATGTAAATGACCTTTTCAATTGTCCCATTCTGTCTGAACATAGTTTGCAAATGATGAGCCCAGTCACCAGAATGAAATGTTGGTATTGTATGGTTATGGAAACCATGGAAACATAAAATGTGTCTGTTTCTGTGTGTCTTATCAGCTTTTCTACAGTACATGTCATGTTTCATTCAAAATACACATTGACTTACTTTCATGTCGGGAGGAGAAGGAGGAGGGGATGGCAATTGCAAGACAGCTAGGTGAGACGTCTGCTAAGAGAGACCACTGCATTTCAACTTTTGTAAGCTTGATAAGCTTGTAAGCTGGATATTTTTTTAACAAGACGTTATGACAATTTCCAGCCATGGTAGTGGCAACAAAACCAGATATTTTTGACAAGACATCAGAACAATTTGCAGCTGTGTTTGTGGCAACAGAACCGGGTAAACCAAAACACAATCTTTTCCTAACCCTAACCAAGAGGTTTTTATGCCTTAACCAAACCTGAAGCACAGCACTGTCACAACATATAATTGAAGATTGAACTTAAAGAAATGCAAAGTTGCAACTTAAAAGAAAGGTAAAGTTTCAACAAATCTGTGGTTTGAAAACACACATTGCCAATATTTATTCCGGAAATTAGGTTCAAATATGTTGTTGATAATGATTTTGATGTGCATCTTTTTTATGACAACAGGGACACCCATATCCCTCAACAGACCACATTAAATTTTGGCGTGGATTCAAAAAGGACAGATCTGAGATTTTTTTTTTCTCACTTCCTTTTACATTGTGAGGTAGGGCATTTTTATTTTACATTTTCGTTAATTTCTCAGGGAATATGCATGGACCTTGATGAAAAAAATCTGGCATATTAAGGAGGCTGGTATCTATGAGTGAGTACAGTTTGATGCAGATCCTAGATCTGGTGACCTTAAATTACGGTTAAGAAATCATGGGTGGTTTAGAAATTTAGAATGATGCAGGGCTGTTTAGTTTGATATTGGATTAGGGTTGACCTTGGCCTTGGCAGAGGTATGCACTCTACCTCCACCAAAGTGAGGCCGAAAATAGGACAAAGGGCATTCTAGTATTGTAATGTAAATTTAATATTTTGTGGTTAAATAACAGGATTCTGCTCAGAGAAGTTGATATACTGTAACAACTAATGTTCCACACACATTTTCAAGCATATTTGCAATAGAGAAGAGTAACCTTCTTGGCTGAGAGACATACAAACCATAGTGATATTGCAGTATTTCTTTGGTATTGTTGACTTAAGTAACTCAGACCTTTGTGTGGCTCATGTTTGGAGAAGGTCATGGATCCTTTCACATCAGTGGGACACTGATGGAAAAAATAACATTTCTGTTGATATGAGTGGGTCAGCACGCATTATCTGACCCAGGTCGGTATGCTGCATGGTTGTGATATACTGTATGTCCTAATGCAGTACTGAATGGCTGTTTTATTTGATTGCATTACATTGTACAAGTGTTCCCTTTTGTTTTGTCCACCCCTGCCGGTAACAGCTTGGCTGGTTGGTTGGATTTCTCCTCGAGCGGGTCAAAGTCTTTAACTATACACTCACCACTTCTCAACTGCAACACCTCACACATCGCCTTGGACACATCCAAGCCCCTCCGGTTGTCATGTGGAGGCTCTTTCACACTGTGAAGACTCGGGGCAGTTTGTCTAAAATTTGCATTGATTTGGCATTTTGTAAACTTTATTTCTTCCCCCAAACCTTAGACCTACATAGGGGTTTTTAATCTTAAAGGATTTTCTATCAACTTCTTGTAAGCTGTCACACATTGATTTAATTAACATAATTAACATTATCAAGGTATTCTGGTTCTGTGAAATACTAGAACACCATAACATGAGGGCAGCGTTTGTGGGTCCCTTGCACTTTCATGGGGCTCACTGACTCATCAGTGGCTGTGTTGCGGTGAAAGCCGGTACAAGAATTCTCTCCATGTGGTGCACAACACCTGCAGCACACAGAGCTCTGACAGTCTGACAATCCCAGCCTCCCATTTGCATCATAGCTTTTGCCACAGGAAATGTGTTGTTGGTTTCATGATGTGGTGGTCGGTCGGCCTGTTGTTTTGGAGCCATTTTGCTGTAGTTTTTTTCTTTTCTTTACAATGTATTGTAACAGACATGTCATGTCATTTTTACGGCAAAGAGTAAGTGCGAACATATATTACAAACATTGTATAAGTGTGGATGGAGAATGCAGAATGTGTAGACATAGTACGTCAATCATGTAATGTTCCCTAGACCGACTAGAAGGGCTTTCAGCTTACAATCCTTTTTATGTGGGCTGTGGGGAGGGGCTGTGGGCTGCTATGGGGGGTTGTGGCCTATATAATACTTCCATGGTTTTGGCAGTCAGATTTTCAAGAAACTTCCTGGTGTGTCAGGATCAATCGGGCCTAAGCCAGTCTTAATTAAAGGCTTGGGGCTGGGCAGAAGTTGAGGGCAAAAGGCATCGCTGTTGGTTAAAAGAATGAAGCATCTGTCATTACAACACTATAGGGAGCATCAGCTTTATTACTTAAAATTCCTCTTTAAAAAAGTCTCACCCGCGCAAAACGGGTTAAATATTTTTGTTTTCCCAGTAGAAATTAGTGGAAAACAGCAGCACCGTGGTAATAATTAAAAAGGTCACTTCATATTTTAATATATTTTGTTGCCATTTAATTACAGCAAAGAAGTAATAAAACGTGTATGAAGAAAAGGTGATATATTTTAAGATGAACATATTGCTTAGCCGTTTGTTGTTACATTATTAGCCCACATAGATGTTATTCTGACATCTTGTAACTCACTAAAGTTGTATAAAGAGCAGATTTTTATGTATTCAGCAGCATTTCTGTTCACATGTTGTGAAGAGGCAGAGTTGATCTCAAGCACTCGGCCATTAAAACGACTAATGCCCACTTCTTCTTTTTTTTTGAAATATTCATTCAGCTCTACCTGCAGTATAATTTTAAGTATTCTTGAGTTCAGTAAATATATTTGAGTTACAAAAAGAACAAATTTTGACTTACGCCATCTTGAAGCCTCTCCTTGTTTCCAGTATCTTCTTTTCACTACTTGTTGAATAGTACACTAGTATGAGAAGCTGAAGCTTAAAAATAAAGTTTACAGTGAATGAGTGAGTTTCAGTGGTCTCGGCTATTGAAGCAGTTGTTTCCCAAGTTTAAAGCAGATGCAGTTATCATTTTCAACCACTTGGGGGCACAGGCAACTTACAGGGAAGAGACGAGGAGCTCTGAACTGGAGTGTTGTGTGTGTGTGAGTGTGTGTGTGGGTGTGTGTGTGTGCGTGTGTGGGAGGGGGGTGGCTTCATTAATTAAATGGAATATGATCCAAAAGACTCCGTGCTCACTTATGACACATAATGTCCCACAAGAGAGGAAATAAGACAAATGCCACAGATGTCCATTTTTCTCTGTCCTGTTTTTCTCTGGTTGTCATTTCCCTCCAAATCCAAACGTCAGACAGACAGCGCCTTAGTATGTTTTGGTCTCCTGAGTGGATCTTTCCAGCACACCCATCTGTCAAGACTTTTTTCCGAGGTCCGAGGAGGGGTACGGGGGCGTGTTTGTGTCTGGGCCCGGGTGGGTGGATGGGTGGGGGCAACAGATCAGACGCGGTACATATCACATCGTAGGCCAAATATCCTAATAGTCTGATGTACCATCTGATCTACTGTTCCAGTCATATCCATATCCAGGGCCCATCCAGGCACACCCCAGCCCAGATTGTCCCATCTAGTGCGAGTTAAAAGAATGTTTTGTAAGCTTGCCCATGCCTGTCCATTTCTTGCTTTCTCTCTCTTTCTCTATTTCAGATTCAGCCAATGCATCTGCTTTTTCCTTTATCAACCCCTCTTCACTCTCATCCACCCTCTCTTCCTGTTAATTTTTTTCTTCCCCACCAGAGGACCCTTGACACCTGTAGAATCAACCAGGCATCTTGAGTTGACTTAAACACAACTGAAACCATCCTCGGATTGGGCAAATACCGCATCCTGTTTGGACGCTCTCCCATGACAGTCAACATTGAATTGTTTTACCTTCTATAGATCATTAACTTTGACATGCTGCAGTAACATCATCTATTATGCAAATGCAAGGCTGTACCATGTGCGAGCAGTGAGAAGTGTTCTCACCTGCACGACTAATACTGTTAACGCATTCATATCATGGAGGGTTATGTAACTGTGCTAGCTGAGATGGAAAGTGCAGCCACCTTGCCAGTCTTAATGCATTCAAGCTCCACAGTGTCAGATGGCCCCGGTGATCCAGGGGGCTCAAGATGGCAATGCTGTTTTACAGTCCGGATATGTGTGTGCAGTGCCGGCCAGAATGTGTTAGGAGTGTGTATGTGTGTGTGGCAGTGTTTGTTAGATTAGGCCCGGATGTGTGTATCCATATGGTTCAGTGGCGACACATTTGGATGGTTCTGGCCTTGTGCCAAATGTATGTAGTAGACATACTTTTTGTGTTTGAGTGTCTTTACACTGAACCCCTCCCAACCTTGTATGTGTGGAGTTTATATCCGAATGGGCTTATTGTGAGTCCTTTGACCTATGTATGGTCATCTCACTATATGGTATGTGAAGCAGCCTGAGTAGGTGGGGGGTGGATTAATCAACCCATGACAGTGTCGAGGGAATGCTGGACTCTTTGCCTTGCCATTGGTCGAGAGCCTGCTTAAAAGTAAACACCAATCAATCCTCCCTGGCTCCCTGTCTCTCTCCCTCTCTTTCTCCCTCTGCTGCCATTACAGACAGACCCAGTGACATGAGTTGTGGAGAAAGCTCCCCACCTCTCCTCCGCCTCTTTTCTCCCGTGCCCTGCAATCCTGACACCGAATACCACCCCTCAGAGAACAAGTGTCAGCCTCAGAATAGAGCGTGCAGTCGGCTCCCCCCGTCCCCCCTCTGGATAACATGTTAGAGGGTGCTAATGTTGATGGAGGTGACAATTAACTATACAATGATCACAGTGATGGAGCTTGTACTGCCGCCTCGCAGCCTTGCTAAAGAGATAAGAGACTGATCTCGACATGACTGGGAGTGGGCAAATGACAGATAAGCACATAAAGGGACAGTTACTTTGGGTGAACATAGTGTAAGCTTGCCCACCAGATGTTCTGCAGGCGTTCAATGCTGCATATTTGACTTGCTAATATCAGCAGCCTATTTATAGTTCATGTTGAGGCTTTGAAACCTTAATAGAGGCCTCATCATTGTGTATATATAGGGTGAAGATTGCACATCATACATGTACATAAGATCAATCTCTATGTTAAGTGTTGCTCTTTGAAAACAAGATTTAAGCTGTTAACATGAGAAAGAGCTGAATTTCCATTAGAAGCAAGTCTGTGGGGGAACATCACTCGCTATGTTGGAAGAAAGGGATTTGCCTTATTTGTGCCAAGGACTTGTAAGCACATAAGTGCACACGTTCATTGCCGCTGCCGACGTCTCTGCCAGGCACCCGTGGCTGACTCTGACAAACAGGGGAAAATGTTTTGGAGAGACAACCTGAGATATTGACCACCTCTCAGCCCCCACTGTCAGCCTGTGAAACGGCCCAAGAGATATTTGCATGAAATAAATGAGAATCTCTCTCACGTCCGGCCCTGCCACGGCCAAAGGTTTACTGTCGCAGATGCATGCTCCATCTGGCCCTGCTCTCCTCATCTCCAGTCTTTAACTGTTCAGAGACACTATTGTGGTTTGTGCAGATTTGTTAGATGATTCAACTTCTAAGTCTTTAAACTTCAGCATCTTGTGTTTAGTGTAGCAGGACATGCCTGCTGAGCAAAGACACATCCAAAATATGCCAATTTAAAATCTTTGCTATTAGTTCAAAAGATGTTCACTGAGGAGCCAGAATTATCGTTTTTGCGACTTTTTAAAAGATGTCCAAGTGACAGTTAGTATTTTATGATTTCCTTCTTGGACTGACTTCAGCATTCACATTCATTTGGATGGTGTATGTAGCAGGATATGAAAGTCAAAGAAGTCTGAGCTGGCATAGCATCTCCAAAGTGAGTCATACCTCTTTTGTTTGTTCTGTTTTGGATTTCGGGGAAGACAGGGTTGAAGGGGGGTCAAGTGGTCCTCTATCCTGAGCAAACATGGACATGGTGACAGCCGTTGGGACAACAAACCTCCACGAGAACCAGGCTGTCCTGCCAACATTCTCCCCGCCTCTCCACTACCGGCACGACCCCCCTCACCCCTCAGCCCAGGGCTGTGATCCTGCATAGCTGGCATAATGAAGCCATATAAGCCTGTTATTTGCTGCTTTATGGCTTGTTTTATGAAGGTGAGCTGACAAGCAGCTCCCAGAATGGTTCCTGTCACTTTAACAGACAGCATTACCAAGAGAAAAGGAGCTTTGGGGAGGGAGGGCAGGGCAGGCTGGAGAATGGGCCGGGGCCTTTATGTTAGCCCTGCCAGGGCTTTGATGGGTAGAGGTCTGGCTGCAGGCTATCACTGGTACATTTTACGTCTTCCGCCTTTTGTCAGAGGGACATTATTGACGTTTGACCTATGTTCTTATTCCCACCTCCTCTTCACTAATCAATTACCGCATCGATCCATTAATCAGACAGGGTGATGGCCAGTGAAAGGGCCCGTGGGTATGTGTGAAGAATTGTGGGATAGGCCTCAGGCTATCGTGGAGGAGGGCCTTCACCTGTGGAGTGCACTGTTCAGCATTTGGCTCACAACAACAAGTAGTCCTAGGCCTTACTTTAGAGGGATCTGTAGGTTTTTATTTATGAGAAAATGCATTTTTCTCCATATGCAACACATGAAATTTTTTTGTGTTTGTGTGCAAAATTATGTATTGATGTAAGCAAAATAAAGCTGATTTCTTGAATGGCCGTCTATTCCCGCAAATTCCTCCCCTGGGTGCACAGAATGTCATGGATGGATTTTAAATTAAGCCCAGCCATCCATATAAGGTATCACAAACACAGTCATAGCTGTGCTTCCTCATATTGAAAAATATATTTATTTCCTGCAGTGGGAAATGCAAAAAAAACACAGTTGTTCCCAGCCTAGAAGCCAACAGGGTGAAAATCGGCAGGAAGTGTTCCTATTAACGAAGCATTTTTTAGGATGACTTCTGAAACATTGGCTCAAATATCAGCAGTCATTACAGTGTCCCTAAAAACAAGGATGCTTTTTGAATGAGAGCAAACATGTTTTTGTCCGTCTGACTGTTTCCATGGAGGTTAGGCAGTAGCATAATTGTGTTTAGGACACAAACAGAAACAGATCAGACACACAGACAGCCAACAGATCAAAACGGAAGCTGCGGGAGCGGAACCCACCACGCTTTGATTAGGTTTGGTTTGGTTTCGGTTTGGTGTGTGCAGACTAAAGCCGTCACCCCAGTCCGTCTCTGCCCTTGCCAAGTTGTTTGCCAAAACAGGGAAAGATTTGGGAAAGAAAGTTAGAGAGAGAAAAGCTGTGGGCTGTTATAAGTCCACCCCCCTCGGGCTGGCCAGGGCCAGCCGACAGTCACCCAGCTCTTGTGGGTTTAGTGAATTGAGAAGACACTTCTTGTGTGGATTTTTCAATTCTTCAACATGTCATTTGGCCGGGAGTGCTATTGTCCCCTGCCCCTTTTCTCCCTGCTCCTTCTGCCGAGACGAGTCGTGTCATCCCCTCGTGATCAGCACTTTTGTTGCCTTTGTTTTTGGCCCTACCTCAGAAGTCCATCTTGTCTTTTATGTCCCTGCCTTTCATGCATAAGGGAACAGTTGTGGCCTGTTGTGGGGCTGTTCCACTGCATTTCCACCAGTGGGGTTTCCTTTCATTCTCTTCAAAGTACTACAATGGGGCTCTGAAGGCCTGAATGGCCAATGCAGAGTGCACAATCCTACAGAGCCCGCTCATTTTGTTTTGCCAGAGTCAATAAAAATGCTAAGTTAAAAGCTAACCCCCTTATGCCCTCCTCGAATGGAGCGACTTGCTTGACCTTTTTAAGCTCCCCTCTCAATTAACTTTTAATGATGAATTCATTGATTTTTTTTTTTACTGTCATCTAAAGTATATTATTCTGCACTAATTAAAAGTTGCATTTTATTATTCATTTGTTCTGATTAATGTAGCCTGTACTGTATCCACACCATAAACTGTACTTCAATGGATTTATGGAGTTGTCTCTGACAGACAGAGAGAAGATAGCTGAACAGATCAGTTCCATCAAAACCAAACCAAATCCAAACCACCTTATAACTCTTGCAAATGATAGCTCCGACGTCCTTTACATTCTGACTTTTCCCTGTCCTGAGACCACGATAAAGACATCTCCCTTCTTCTGAGGAGGAGTGGGATTTAACTAGTTTTATGTTGAGGGATGAGAAAGGAAAAGAAAAAAGTCAGCCATCGTCTCTGGGCATTACGGCAGAGGCCTTGCATAAAAGCATTGTGTGCCGATTTGTGAGCTGGGAGAAAGCCGGGGACTTTGAGAAGGATTACAGGTAGGCAGACATTGGCTGCTGAAGATAACCGCCATGACTTCATCCTCATTGTGTAGATTAAGGCATAAAACCCAAAGTAATGAGACCGGAAAGGGGGAGAAGACAAGGATGGGAGGAGGAGTAAGGGGTATTGTTGATGGTGAGGGACATTGTCACTGGAATTAGCTTTTTAAAGCAAGAAGAGGAAGATGTGGGTCCAGTGATGATATAATCTGAGGAAGTAAGGTTAAAAAAATAGATTCTTCAAACAGGAGATGCTAAATTTAGTTAAATGGCTGAAGACTTAGGGTAAATCATAATCACTTCCGCATGTAGGAGCGGGGTATTTCATTTTTATGATGGCAGTGTGACACAGCAAGTGTTGCTACTCGTGGTAACGAGGTGTTGCCATCTTAACTGCTCAGAGCAAATTGAATGTCTTGTGTTTGTTGGAACTTTAAATTAATTGTTCATCTATTAACACAATACTCGTGTACAGTCGATTCAGTCATCATCAACAAAATGTTAGGTCCAGTATTCTTTTGTCTGAGAGACCGGACCCCAGTAAACTCTGCAGCCCCCAGCTGATCTAATCTGGGGGGGAACGGATTGCTCATCCCGAGCTCCACATTGCTGGAGGGCAAGCAAAGAAAGCAGGGGGCAGAGAAGAGAAAAAGTAGAAGAAAAGTGTTTGATTCTTTCCTTTCCCTGTCGTTGGTGTCTCTGGTTAATTTTTCAGCATTTCTCTGCCATCCAATTGTGTCTTCAGACCTGAGGCAGTGTGAAAAACAAACACACACACACATACAGCATCATGCTGGGAGGAGGACTGTGTGTGGGGAATGCTTCAGCTCTCTTTTTCATTCTAAAAAACAAGAAAGTGTCAGACAGGCAGGTGGACACAAAGCTAGGTAAATATTGATGACTTTTTGACCATTTTATTTGCCACCCGCAGACAGCTTTCTGCAGACGGAGAGCCTGTTTATGCTTCGGGAACATCGATTTCCTCCCTACTCTTTATTCATCTTTATTTTCAGCAAATTTAATCTGGAATCTTAAGCACCACAGACCTCAAAATGTAGTTTGCATATTAAGAAGTAGCTGATTATCGTGGGGTAGAAACACAGATCTTTAATTTTGTGCATTTTAGACACAGCTTCTGCCTGCACTGCCATGCTGGAGATAATTGTGGAAATCTACATATTGAGAGGGAGGCTGTCGTCTGGGTCTGTTTTGGAGTGGGCCTCTTGTTATCTGCTATAATTCATGTGGTAGGATGAATATTACCACCTGAATTAGGCTATTATGCTGCCAGGTGGAGGCCAGTAGAGTTACAGGAAACAGTGATCATCATGTCATTATAATGAAGCAATTACAACAGGCTATTCATAATTCAGTATTGACTGCCAGACCACAATCAACAGTGGCCAGATATTATGTCATAGATCATATGTCAAGTTGAATATTTATTAAGATCTAATACCCTTTCCCTTCCCGTTCCTGCTGGACAAAGTGTGGCAGGCGGCAGCTGAAGAGGCCTAGTATTTGGCATTTAGTTAGTTATGTTATTCATTATCATGCTGATGCAAGTGCCAAGCCCAAGTGGAATGCACAAGGCCCCAGAAATCCACTGCAATATTGAAACATTTGTCAGACAAGAACATAACTTGTTGCATAACATTACATTGCAACTGTCAAATATCCTGCCTCTCTTACATATCGTGTTGTAAGTGTTTGAAACCACATTTGAGGGATCATTGCAAAAAATGTGTGTACGTTGGCTGTTAATCAGTATCGGCATCAGCCCCAAAATTGAGTGCTGATGTGCTCTACTTCATGAAACAAGGGTTAAAACATGAAATGGACCAACAATCTCTTGACCATCAATCTCTCCTGAATTAAAACAACTGTAATGGGAGATTATGAAAAACAAAATGAATAATACAAAATATTTCAGTCCTCAAAATGAAATGACAAAATACAATGTTTGCAACGGCTCTACATATGAACTGATGTTATGAATTCTGATCTGAAGCCACTAAAACCGTCACAAATCAAGGTTTCATATTTGAAATTGCTTATAAAGTGAACATTTTCAGGTTAAGGTTTGGTTGGTTTTAGACATAAATATGAGTTGGTTAGGGTTACGGAAAGAATGTGTTTGTGTTAGAAGTGCTTGGTTAAGGTTAGACAACATCTTGGTCTTGTTAATAACTACTTCGTTAAGGTTATGGAACACCCACTGTCATAGTTGAAAAAACCAACGTCACCTATGGCAAAATCTCTGGTTTTGCTGCATCAACCCATCCACCCACCCTGTCCTCTACCCCATGCAGACTTTGTGGCTCTTCAGTAACCTCATCTGAATTCATTAAATACAATACATTACATCGTGCACTGCTGCTCAGGCACATTCACAACTCTTTTCGAAAGACAGGATCATCTCAAATTGGAGGATCCCATCCAATATCACCAACAAGAGTAGGGCTGCAACAAACAATTTTTTACATTAGCAGTTAATCTGCCAATTATTTTCACGATAAATCGATTTACTGTTTAGTCTACACTTAATAACACTTAATAATAATACTCATCACAATGAGAGCAAAGTGATGCAAACTGGTTGCTTCTTTTGTCCAACAAAGTCAGAAATCCAAAGACTCTTTATTTACGATCATCAGCAAATAGTTACACTTAAGCTTAAACTGAAACAAGCAAACGTTTGCCATTTTTGCTTGAAAAATGACTGAAAGAATTAAACGATTATCAAAATAGTTGCCGATTAATTTTCTTACAATCAACAAATCAAATAATCTACTAATCTCGATCATAAGTATTCACCGATTAATCACTCTGTGATGATCTCTGCTATATGTTTGAACCCCAAGTGACAGAAGCATAATCTGGACATGCAAGACTTACCCAGTCGTGTATTGGTGTGAAATCCCAGATCTTTACCTCGTTTGACATTTCATATTGACATACCAGTTACCTTGAGAAATATTTGGTGAACCTGTCTGGATTACATGACAGGATTGTAGAGATAAGCAGATGAAAAAGACGCTGAACGTGAGAAAAGTGTCCATCACTGACAGTTGTCTGAGAGTTGTGAAGATGTGTAGTTGAAGGATATGTGGTTCAAGGTGGCCTCATTGTAGTTAAACACTTGCAGTGAGTGTCAGATCATCAGAGGCTATTCTGTTGGACTGAAGATCAGTTGATAGCTCTGTACCAGTGAACTGCTTTGTCCAAGACACTCTCTCGTGTTGAAGGGAGGCCGACAAATCTGCATGAAAAAATGCTGCTCAGCCGGCCTGGAGGAGTGCCATATACTGTAGACAAAAATAAGTTGATAAGAAAAGTATTTTTTTGGCTGTTGACGATAATTACTTGTTAGACAGCAGGTCCAAATATGACATACTGTGCACTGTTGGGTCTGCAAAACTAATGTAAGGGCCTGAGGAAGGCCCGTGTCTTGTCTAACACAGACCTCACCATCCGTACCACATTCCGCCCCCCCATCCTCCCCCTTTAGTGCCATTGGGCTGGGTCTACTGCTGCCTCTCTGCTAATGAGAACCAGTCCCATCCAGCACCATATAAACCCACTAACACACACTTACCTCTGATCTCAGACCAGTAAACATAGTCACTGTGGCCGGGTCCCACCACTTTACAGCTGCTAATTTAGCCACACAGCCCTGTGTTATCATAACCTTTCATGTAAAAAAGAAAGGCAAACAGGGGAGGGGAAAAGAAATAGGTAACGTAGGTGCATATGGTACTTTGGGGACTGTTAAATATATATAACACAAGTATATAGTGATCTAATAATGGGAAAATGTCCACCAGATGTGGGATGGTGTAAATAAAAATATCCAGATTGCGTATATGCAGGTGATGTGTGGATTTGATGGTGTAGATCCACAGCTCTGCTTGAATCTTTCTGTGATTTTTATGGCTGCCAGACATTACAAGCAGCTCCTATGTGTTTTTACGGGAAAATTGAAATGTTCAATATTAGCCACCAGTTCTGACGGTTTATTTAATAGTTGTCAAACAATAATGCAAAAGCTGCACCAGAATAAACTATTTAAGTACTGTTTTAAGGACATCAATTAATACAAAATTGCAAATAAATGCTAAATATTTGCATTTTTACATTTGTGGTAGGCATCTACATACAATCATACAACAACAGATATACACTATATAATACAATACATAACATTTCTGTGCGCACAGCTTTCCTAGCTTTGAAACACAGCATTATGTGACTTTGACATCATTATGGGTCCAAGGTGACAAAGTAGTTCCAGGAGGGCATTCGACTTTTTACATTTACTTGGATATGACAGATGAAAGAAAATAAATGCCTTTAGGAATAGGAATTGTGGGCCCGGTACAGAAAGTAAAAAATGTTGACACACTGGAAAAAATGGTGTCTCTAAAGGCACCGCATCTCAACAAACATACACTTTACATTTATTTATATTCAGTTTCCTATTTTATGTTGTGGCAAGGATGTTATAATCTAGTTAGTTTTTAGAAACAAAAAACACTTGGTTATGGTCAGGAAAAAGTCATTTTTTGCCTTAAAATACCTTGTCTTGTCATCACAAAGCAGGCTGGACATGTCCAGACTCTTTCATAAAAAAAAAAAAAAAGGATTTTACTGCCACAAACATGGCTGGAAATTGTCTTCAGGCCTCCACCTTAAATGTATCCAGTGGTGTCACACTTACAAACGTTGAAATGCAGCCTAGAAATACAGTGACTGGCTTGCCCACCTTTTCACATGCAACACAACCATCCCCTCCACCTCCAGATATGAATGTAAGGGCCAGTGTCCAAATAGCATTTTTTTCAGTTGTTCCCAATGAGAAGTGAGCATCTGCGGCAGCAGGCGGCTTTCCAGAGAAAAGGCACAGTGGCCAGTGTCTATTTTCCAAGCACTCCACCTTTTCTGTTCAGCCACTCTGAGCGCTTCAAGTTTAAATCTCTTAACTTTTCAGAAAGGCGCTGGTGACGTCACCATTGCTCTTTTCTTTTTCCTATCCTAGGCGAAAATATTCACTGTATATTTGTCTCCTATGGATCATGTCATGCACCCACATCCTCCTTGCACTGATGTCCTGAAGTCAAATAAAAAGAAAATGGATAGTATACCTTAAAGGGGCAGCATTGATCATACAGTGGCGATGGCATTTTTTGTTGTCATAGAGACAAGATGCACGTGCAGCATTTTTTCTCTCAGTGCACAAACGCTTCATCAGAGCACACAGCCAGCACTTTTCTGCCCGAGAAAAGCGCGATGTGGACACGGGCCCTGAGCTAATGCACTGTAAACTGAACCTGATATGATATTTATGATATATCAAACTTAATGTAGCATTATCAGTATTGTACTTATGACACGTACAATTTGAACATACTGCCAACATTTCATTCTGGCGACTGGGCTGGCAGTCTGAAAGTCTAGTAAGCCTCACTCATGCATCCTGTTGGCCGGCCTGCATATCATGTTTTTGTTTAATTTTTTAAGGAGAACAGAACATGTTTTGACGTTTGCCCCTTGCAGTTATTTCCATGCCAGGCTGCGTTTAACTGCCATAGTCCTTCTTTGTCATGTCTCATAGTCATCGCCTGTTAGCTATAACAGAGCAGAACCAATTAGCACAGTGGAATTTCTAAGAAATGGGAGGGAAAATGCTGATTTGGTCTGTTATTGACCTCTGCTTCTGTGTCTTGATCTAGCCAACTTCAGGGCACTTACACTTCCTCTCCTGGTTTCACTTTTCCTCGCCATACATACATACGGCCACCATCTTTTTTTTTCACATCCCTTATATTATAATATATTAGCCTTTTAAGTGGCCACTTAGTGTGGCCTTTTTTGCGCAGAATAGACTAATTTCATTTAGGTCTCAACAGCCCCCTCTTGCCGCCCACCATTTAGCACTCCCACCTCCGTCTTCTATTCCACTATTTTCCATGTCCAATTCTGCTGTATGCTTTTTGTCCTCTCTTCCATATCAATTTGGGGCTTGTAGCCTTTTGTCCCAGAAATAACTGTGAGCTCCACCTATTTTCATTGGTCCGCAATTTGCATGTTGGTGTGGCATAGTCCTCCCTCCAACCTTTGCCATATTTTCTCCCCAAGCCTTTTGTGAATACTGTTCCCCTCCCACATAAGGCTCCGTGTACCTGGAAGCACTTAAATACTGGAAGCAACCTATATTGCTTTTAACTGCCTGCTACAACTGCAGCGTCTCAGTGCAGATTAGGCCTGATTGGGACTGGGGGGCATGTGGAAGCGTAGTTGACAGGATTAAGTGGCTATTGAAGTGACTTTAGCTCCTTTATAGAGCAAACGACAAGAAAAAGAGAATAATTCAGCCCCCTCTGCCAACAGAAGGAATACCCGCCTCCCCTTCTTCTCTTTCTCTTGCCTTCCTTTAGGTGAAGAAGAACACTGCACAAATATGATCCCTTGAAGGGCTGCTGATACCCAGCTAGAGTTAGCAGAGAGAGAAGTTGTTTCTTACTGTAATTAGATATACTGTATCAGATACTAAACAAGCCTATTCATTAGGGCCAATTGTTTCAGGGACAAATAATTAACGTGTTTGCAATGATGATTACTGGTGCGCATAGTTGTGTGTGTGGGTGGGAGCGGGGATAAGCCAATGTCACTGCATGTGTTTGTGACACATGTGAGGGTGCATGAGTGGGAGATGTGATGATGAGCATGTCAATAACTGGTCATTTCACTGCAAGGCAATCTAAGTAAAGAACTTATATTTTTACGTTGTTATGCTGGAAAATCCGAATGCTGCAGATTTTGCTGCAGCACCCAGTCACACAGTGAAAATGAAATGCTCTTTTTGTTTTTGCATGTTTTTCTAAACTTTTAAGAAGCATCCTCTGAAGAGCAAAGACACTGCAGAACATTTGAGAGAAGCACTCAAAATGAAAATGTAATGGGCATGCTGTCAAAAGATAACAGAGGATTTAAAGGGTTGCTTTTTGCAAATTCTTTCCTTATCAGTAAACCGTCCTGAGGAAAATGACTGGCATTCATTCTTGTGCCTTCACAACAAAAGGGCTGTAGCTAACGATATTTTTCATTACCTATTAATCTGCCTATTACTTTCATGATTAATCGATTGATTTGTTGCTTTACAGTTTATAAAATGTCAAAAGAAATTGTGAAAAATGACCATTGCAATTACCCAGAGCCCAAAGTGTCATCTTCAAATTGGTTCTTTCACCAACCAACAGTCTAAAACCCCAAAACTCTTCTTTTACCATCATAAATGATGAGGAAAAGCAGCAAATCCTTCTGTAAGAGGCAGAAGCCAGCAAATGTTGGACATGTTTACTTGACTTTTCTTGAAATTACTTTAGCGGTTATTTAAATAGCCACACAACAATGCAATAATGTACTAACCTTCAATGGTTCATCTTATTTACCTTTTTAGAAACAAAAATTCAGTCAAACAGCTCTGAAAGTTCTCAAGGACTCAAATCTATTTTACAAAAAATAAAATACCCATGCTTTTAAGTACTTTTATCCATTTAGTCATTGTGTGGATAATTAATCCGTATACTTTATAAGCTAGGTTATGTACCTGTGACAGTCATAGTAGTAACAAAGGTACAGAATATGGCTGTTTTAGACATTAACTACAATCCCACAGCTACAGTGGTAGAGTTTCCATGACTCAGCTCCAGCCACTACTGACACCCCTGCTCATTCACTTTCTGCCCTGCCTAGATATTCAGCAGTGTGGCGACATTAGCATATGAGTGGCTCAGTGTTTGGGTGAGTTTGTTCCCAACAAAGACAGCCAAAGCACAGGTCAGCGTCTCTCATCCACTTCAATGGACAGCTGAAGGGCAAACAGAACTCCCAAAATGAAACGTTTCCAAACTTTCGCTCTAGTCTGGAGGAAGAGGCCTCCTTCTGGAAGCTCATATATAACATAAATCTGTAGGTATTATGAAGATGAATGCAGCAACAACCTTTAATTATTCATTGCCCTTAGCCCTGTATTGATGCTGTGTGTACTCATGAGTAATGTATGCACCAAAGACATGTATTTATGCCTTCATGGTGCTACCTCTGAGTGTTGTGTATGTTTTTGAAGCATACGCACGTATATGTTTTTGGGCCACTGTGTGCTAATGTATGTATATATCTGTGTTGACAGGGAACGCGGTTGGCTCCTGCCCGCAGCCTGGCAGTTGTGTACCGAAGCATGGCGTCATCACCATCACTCTGCAGGCCCCTCGCTGCGCTACATACCCCGCAGGGCGGTTCTCTACTGCCCTGGCAATGATGAGCGAAAATTGAGGAAACTATCCTCACTGGATGTCGACTGCGCTGTCTTGGACTGTGAGGATGGTGTAGCCCTCAGCAAAAAGGTACATACACACACAGCTGCACGTGTTGTAACTGAAATGCAGCTTGGAATGGAAGGGTCAGGCAAGGAGCACACAAACACACACAAGCACAGCTGTGTGATCTTGAATGATTTTTAATTCCATCTCCCTCCTTCAGACAGGTGCTCAGTCTTAATCACTGAAAGGAAAACTACCTAAGGGAGATGTTTAAAACAAGCACATTTCACTCCATTATGACGGTATAAAGGCAGTGGTGCCCCCCTATCAGGGTCCTTTAAAACAAGGTGACCATGTCCCACTGGGTGAGCAGCGGGAAAGCACCAGATGCAGCAGGTTAAAAGCATTCTCCTCCCGCCCACATGACCTCCCCATTGGCCCGGCTGAACTGCCCATGAAATTGTGATTGGAGAGTGGGATAAAGAAGGGGCCCGGGTAAAAAGTTAACTAACAAAGGTTTTTAAGTCATGATAATAAAGATGATTGATATGGCTGGAGGCTGTTCCTGTAGCAGACAAAGACAATAAGATGATGGCCTGTGTGACTGACAGGCTAAAACTGTGACCCTGCGATGAAGTTGGTGGATGTCAGAGCTTCTGTCTTTATTATGTGTTAGAGGGGAAATGTAGAGAGGAATGCAGCCCTGAAGCAGTCATTCAGGCTCGAGGAGAACTCAAGATGCTGGACTCTTGAGCTGTCGGCATGTGACAGGTCCATGTCTCTATCTTATTTCAACAAAAGTGCCCTGCTCCAACTCACTTCTTTCTTTCACCAACCCACTCATTTCACATAAAACATGAGGTATTATTAGCTGTTAGCAATTATCTGGTGGGTTGTACCTGTAGAGCATAGCATTAATCCCTTGCATATGCTGTTAAAAATAAAGTGGGAAATAGAGTTAGCCACGGGGCAGTTTTATTCCCTCAACAATTAGAACTATGTCCCTCTGCAGGCTTACCTCCGGCACCATAGGTCCACGTTAGCTTTAAAAGAGTCTGACACAGTGTGAAAAAATACTGTAAGCTATTATGTGTCTGCTAGGTTGTACTGTGTAATATAAAAATTAGTTATTTACTCAATAACAAAATGCACCTTTCCTACTGGCACCATTTCTTCACTTCCCACGCTCTCAGCTTCTTTCTCCACTGTGGCAATTGGAAATCCATGGGGGTTGTGTGTGTGTGTGCGTGTTTGATGTGTGTGTGTGTGTGTGTGTGTGTGTGTGTGTGTGTGTGTCTAGGCCAGCAGAAATATTATATTATAGTTGTTCAAAATTTCAATCTTCATAAATTTCATGTCTTTATTTGTATTCTTATTATGTACAAAAGAGGATATTTGCTAAGGATTTACAGCCCCTCTTTAGCTACTAAACAGTTGAATTAAATTTGTCAGCATTTTCCACACTGAGGAAAAATTGTGTGTTTAGAGACATCTACAATCTATTTACGGGTGTTCCTGTCAAGAGATACACAATATGGAGTACGGAAATTGAAATGTATACAAAGAGCCAGCGCATCTGATTTATTCATTGTCGATTAATTTTAACATCAGAAATTTAACATCCAGACGTGTATTCTCAGTCCAAAGTGTGTTTTTACACTTTTTTTATTTATTCATTCATTCATTCATTTATTCAATTTTATTTAGTGAGACAATGCATATCAAGTGAGAAAAGAGACATGATACATTTTGTGATTTGACAAGGTTGGCAAGAGGGGGGCAAGACATGCATTGAGCACATACAAACATTGTTGGGACTGAATATGAATTGAAAGTGATGTGACCAAGCTGCAGTAGTTTCTGGACCTGAACCGATCCTGAGTAGACACTGATGGAGCACTAATGCTGTTGTTGTGGTGCTTCTCAAGGTATCATCATATAAGGTATTACATTATTATTATTATTATTATTATTATTATTATTATTATTAGTTACATTTACCCTGAAAGAAATGAAAACAGAAGGTTTTTTTAATTTGAACAAACATTTTATGATATTATCACAAAATGTTACGTCCTTAGACATAAAATTAGATATAAACTTAAAGTATATATTTAGTTAAACTAATATGGTAGAAGTTAATATTGCAATATAAGCGAATGTACACGGTACGATAGCCGTCAGTTTTAATACCACAGTGTACCTTGAAACCAGTATGTCACTGCAGCCCTAATGGGCATGGTGTTAAAATCTGTGGGCACAGTTTAAATGGACATTGAGAGGAACTGGTGTCTGTTAAAAATGGTCCCACATTTTTGGTCTGTCCTCAGTAATAGTCCAGATAGTGAGCAACTGAGCAACAACTTAACTTTTATTTAATTCTTTATTTTGCTGCTTCAGTGGTTTTACTTCTCTATTTGCTCTAATGATGTAGAGTTGTGCCTCAGGGTGTGTCAGTGCAACGTGATGTCACTCTTAAGCGCCTGTGCTCTAAGTCTCTGAAACAGGTTAAAACTGTTTATTTGGGCTTGTTGCACATTACAAGTTTCGACATCTGACTCATAGTTGAAATAGTTCATAGTTATGAAAAAAAATCCCCTGAATAGATTGCATGTAAAGATCCTTAATAGCAGCACTTTGTTAGTTATTTGTGAGAGGCTTTCTAAACATCCCCCATAATTTCTTGTCAGGAAGAGTACCTCCTTTCCTGCCTTTATTATCACATTGAGATCTGTTCTGGAACCAAGGAAATCATAAATAAATGAGAGATTATGCTTTTACATTATGAGTGTGTGTTTGCACTACACTGTGTACAGTAGCTTCCATTATATTCACCATGACGACCACACAGTCGGCACTGTGTGTTTGCCAAAAGATGCCAGTCCTGAACAATGGTCTCATAATGCATGTCTGCTTTTTTCTTTTCTAGGTAGAAAAAGCAAAGCCGGGAGTGAGCTTGCTAAATGCCATCCTGAAGCGTCGTTTTGGCAACGGCAACAATGGGTTAGGTGAAATGCGAGGTTAGTTACTGGGTATGCGTTGATAGGCCTTAAATGGGGCTACTGCCCACAACCACCCTCCTATTATGTGTTCATTAATGTATTCTTTTCATTATCTCTCACCTTCACCTTAAAACAGGGAACGATATTCATGACAAAAAGGTACGCCGTGAAGGTCAGCCCGCCCCCTCCCCTTGAAAATTGAAATCCAGGAGTGCCTGCTTTAATTGCCTGCCGCTTTGACTCCAAAAATGTCTGCACTCCGTCTTGGCAGCAATGTTGGCTGCTTAAGAGGCAGGGAGATGAGAAAAAGGGAGTAAAGGGTATGAGCCACCCAGAGCTTGCTAACTGTCACCACAGACCCAGAGGGGAGAGCAGGAGGAGGAGGAGAGAGGGGAGGGAAGACAAGGCTGACTGCTCTAACACTCTTACACATATCATCATATCTGTATGATCAGTGGGGTGGAGGAAGAGGGAGGGCAGGTTGAAACCCCGGAGCGGAACTGACGGCTACACCTGTCCTCTCTCCTCCTCTCTCCCTCTCTGTCTTGTTCTCCCATTGTCCCTCTCTCTCGCTCATCTCCCCTCGTTCAGGGTCCTCAGGGTTAAGATTGTTTATCTCTCTCTCTCATGTTCCCTCTCTGTCTCTCAGTGCCCTATGGTCCAGTATTCCTCCTGGTGTTTCTCTCTCTCTCCCTCTCTCTTCCCCACATGGGTCCCTCCATCCTCCCTGACTCCCCCCTGCCTCCCTGCCGTAGAGATTCTCTCCTAATCCCTGGAAGTTTGGAACTAATGAACTAACTGCTGAGCCGCTGCCACGGAGCTTGGTCCCAAACTATACTGTACTTCACACTCGATTTCCTCTCCAGATGGCATGGTGGCGCGGCCGACACGACGGGGAGCACCTCTCGCACACCAGCACGCGCCTGCAAATGCACACGAGTACGCGAGACATGCAGAACACAAACATGCACACACAGGCGAGTGTGTGCATGCAGACACAAACAGACATTCAGACATTCACACGCAAATGCGCACACTAGCACGCACACATCTTGTTACAGTCTGCAGCCCACTGTACATCAGTGGAGCATGACAGAGGGGCCAGTGTCCTGCATTCACTATCAATGCATTACAGAAGCAGGGCCACTTGTTAGTGCTCACAATGAGTTTATTCACTATTTGTTCATGTGAAGGTTTATAAACCATTTCAGATATCTTCCGTTGATACTGATTTACCCCCTCAGAAGCTTTTACTGGGCCCATGTGGAAGCCAGAAACCTGTCACCCCTGGAGTTTACAGTTTTATGAGTTCACAGGTGTGATTCAGAGTGTGGCTTGGGTCGCATTTTCCTGTCTGAACCCAACCGAGTCCAAGACAGTGGTAACCAAACCCGAACTAAAACAGGCAGGTGTTCTGTTTTTAGCTCCGAACCTTACGCGAGTTTGTGTTACCCTGTCAAGCATTTGTTACCATGTTTACAGCCTGTCTTGTTTACCATGATTATAGACATGTAGATGATTATGAATAGGCAATGTTCTTGGCACATAGGTATAAAATAAAATAAAGATAAATCATATGTCAATTGACGGGACCAAGCCCGACCAAGACTCATACGTCATTTATAGATCATTCTCACGTGAGAACCTCGCCCGGACTATCGGGACTCGTGTGGCCCAATTTCACATATGGCCTTGAGACACATGCTTGCAGATCACTTGTGTTTTCACACCTTTTTCTGTGATTACAACCAACAGGTATAAATTGCAGTAATACGCTCTTAGCGGAGATATTAGGGATTGTAAAGGTTGCAGATGTGATTTTTACTGTTCTCTTCATTAATAAACTGTTGTATAAATGTACCAAAACCTGTACCAACAGGTATTGTTGTGTTACATAGAAGCTATTGAAAGTACTAAATATTATTAATTACCAATTATTTTGCATATTGTACATAAAGGAGCCCGATAAAAACATTGAGCAGTCCTATTGATCAAACAAACTGCAGCCTCAGCAATTAGTTGAGAACTAAAATCATAAACTTCAAAAATGTAATATTTATTGTAGGTCTGTTGTATTATAGGGCACAGGTGTCTTGTGCCCTCTGTAGATTATAAACAGTATCTGTAACTTCTTATGCAAGAAAAAGCCAGTGGCTTCACCTAACGTCCACACTACTGCAGTGTTCCAAGTAAAATGTGGACTGTTGAAAATGCCCATTTTAGTCTAAAAACTGCAGGATTTAGTCAATTATAATTACAATTTATTGCAGTTTTTAGCCCAAAATCACAATCCCATTGCCTCAGTGGGCTGTTCGATTCTAGTAAGGAAAACTCCCCAGAAAACAACTCTTGTAGCAGGGTAAAAAAATGGGAGAACCCCTCAGGAAGAGCCACAGAGAGCCTCTCCCAGGATAAACAAACATGCAGTGGATGTTGCGTGTACAACAAAATAACAGAATGGACGACTGAGCAGGCTGAGACATCGCTAAGTGATGCCCAAGCCACACAACTTCCCATCCACTCTAGTGACTTGGACGAGGACAGACCACACAAGATTAGCATAAAAATATCAATTTACACAGATTGCATTTTAGTCCAGACGTATAGAGATGGAGACTTTTGGAAACAATGACTCAGACATCCACGTCCCTTCCCTGATTCGTCACAGCCCTGTCACGTGACAATTTATCAGAAGACAACAGACAACAGCCTTGACTACCAGTTAATTCAACATGAATAACGAAATACAGCCATTGCTGACCACGTTGACTATGCTAGCAGTTCTTATACATTTAAATCCTACATTTATTTTCTTTCACCATTGCTGTTCTTCATTCGAAGTATTTTTTGCAACTAAGCAACCAACTACAGAGTAGACAATCTGCCTCCTGTTTACACCAGCGTGTGAATGGTCACGTGATATGGGTTTTCAGGCCTGTTTGTATGGACGGAGAATATTCTGCTCGCCTGGTCAGAGATCGTTTATCTCTGTCCAGAGACAGATGTAGCCAGATGTAGCCTAAATTGCATCTGCTATTGTGTTGACCATTTAACAGTCATAGTTACAGTAAATGGACATTTTTGAGTCGTAAAGTCACATTTACTTGTAATAGTTACATTTCCACTCCTTTTCCTAAAAGGCTGTTCTGTTTCTTGAGTTCATTAATTATCAGCTGAAAAACCGATGGTTACATGTTTATGTGGTAGTGATTCACTGTTAAAAGTAAACTGTTACCCCGACTGTTTAACCTTATGCCATGTCCTTCCCATCAGTAACACTACTAGCCACAGGTCTGGAGACAGGCGTTTGTGGTTGCAGTGAGAGCAGCAGTGAGAGGGTAGAATAGACAGCACATTGTAGAGAGCATGACATTATTACGGTCTATTACCTTTATCTGGTTGTAGTGCAGTCAATATATGAGCTACGGTCTATGCATGAACTGTGTCTGACACCAGAGATTTTCAACTTAACATAAATTATGCAGCCAACTGTCAACTGATACATGACCTCAGTTCAATGCTCACTGTGTTATTCCAGAGGACACTGAAAGATCTGCTCTACATTTAAGTGGATTCAAATGACTAAACCCTTGACAGAATAAGCTCCTGGGAAATAATGTTAGCCAGTTGAATTATGAATACTGAACATTTGTATTTAGTGTGTATTTACATCCGTGTATATACATGTGTGTGTGTTTGTATACTTGTGCACTCAACACCTCAGAGGACCCGGGAGACTTGAGAGAAACTCCCAGTCAGGCTGCCAAGACTCACAAACGGGATGTGAGCCGCTCAGCCAGAAAATAGGCCCTGTCCCGGGCAGATCAGAAAGACCTTCATTTCAAACCTTACTGTCTGTCACAGTGCATGTGTGGGTGTGTGTTAAGTGTCATGTGTCGGGTATCGATTGGAGTCCCTTGGGAGGGTATGATAGGCGAGCGAGAGGTCAGGGTACATAGGAGAGTGATGACAGCGCTGTGATTAGCATTCGTTCCTCGGGATTGGAGAGGGCTTGTCTGTTGGCGCAGCACAAAGAAAGTAGAGGGATTTAAAGGAAGATAAAAAAATAAAAAATTCTAATCTTTTTAGATATTGATATAAATCATAGATTACATTTCAGCTTTCTCAGGTTGTTTGATTGTCTTTTGAAACTGACACTTGTGCGGCGGCTCCAGATACCGCGGGTTAAGGGTGAGGACTGAGACCAAGCGAGGGAATCGGAAAATGCTGAAACGCAGAGAACAGAGAGGCCCTCTCTCCCTCTCTCATTATCCTGTTACACTCTTGTGTTTTCACTGGCAGAGCCGCCGCCCGCACCGCTCCGTGCTACGTGGGCTGCGCAACGCAACACTTGGAGAGTAACCCCGGTAGGAGGAGTGATGATGGAGAAGGCGACGAGAAGAGGAAACATGAAAGGAAGGGAGGAGAAGGAGAAAGGGAGCGAAGCAGATGTTGGCGCAAGAAGGGGAAAAAAATAAGCAACGCTACGTCTCTCTGATTTTGAAGAAATTTACTCAAGTTTATCTATGTTTAAATAGCAGGGCATGTTTAATTAATCGGACTACAGCTAGCTATCTGAAACCATTGTCAAATTATCCTCTGCTATGGCTACTAGAGCAAATAACATTATCCATGAAGAAAAGAGGGCATTTGTTTGTGTAAAATCATATCAAATCAGTTCAACATAAAAAAAAATATACAGTGAGTTACACTCGAGGTTAATAGGTTATTCTAAGTAGAAGAGGTCATAAAAACTACTTTGCACATTTTGAATGGCCATTTATGCTTCATTAACGTATTTCTCATGTCAGTTGACTCATTTGCGCATTTTTGTAAAATGCTCCCTTTTTTTTATTTAGTCTGCTAAAACATGGTTTTTATCCATTATGATGCAATAAGCACTGTCATATGGTCATATTGGGTAAGTGTTTTGCAAAGTTTTGTCCAATTTTATGATTGCTGGTTAGTTGTATTTAAAAAGTAAAAGAAAAAAAAAAAAAACTTTTATTGAAGCCTTTGTTTGTATGTATAAAGTTTCGTAGATGTAATGCAGACAAGTGAAACACGGATATCAGTTTTAGCCATATTGCAGATTTTTACCTTATGGTCTGATGATGGTACAGATAATCTCTGCTAATGTTTCAGTGCCCATTCGATGTTTTCATTATGCATCATGCCAGTGGCAGTGATATTTACTTCTGTCCGTCATGTTTCTGCGTATATTAGCGCATTCATCTGGTTTCAGAATAATCTGAAAATTTAGTTTTGATTGGAAGAACTCATGTAACTGACCCCTTAAATCAAAATAACTTAGAAATCACATTTTTTGACAAATTTAAAAGGCAGCATACGTCATATATGCACATACAGAAATGTTCACCCACTTGACAAGTTGTTGTTCTGACTTGAGGGGGGCGTTCACATGAATTTTCTGAGTCTGACTCATTTTTCCGGGTTTCCGGATATGAATGCGCTATAAAGCCTGTTTTTTCTTTTATTGAATAGTGACAGCTGAAGAGAGACAAGAAAGGGGGGAGGGAGAGGGGATTGGATGCAGCAATCGGCCCGGGCTGGAATCGAACCTCGGCCACTGCGGTACTACTCTACCAGATGAACTACCAGGGCACAGGATAGTATTTATAGTTTAGAAAACAAACACTTGTTCCAAGTTATCTTTGGCCTTGTGCATTATTCATGCCAACTTGACTGCAGCCTTAGGTCATGTATTTTTCATTATGTATTTATTGCTTGGTATTTGTTTTCCCAATTCAACATTTCCTTCACCCCGATGCACATACATATCACCCTCTAGCACAGACTCACCAGCCTCAAGTCACATTTGAAACCAGTGCTGCATTAGACAACTTGAGTACCTGATAAACTCATGAAATAAAGATGCTCTCCAGCTCATGCAGGCTTAAGAGCTCAGTAAAAGAGGCAAATGTAACTCGTCTATATGCCTTAAAGGCATACTATGCATGATTTCCCTGAAACATTGCTAAAACAATGTATAGACTTATTCATTAGTAATCCCTCTCAGTCATCACTTATGACCCACAAGAAGTGTGTGGTGGTCTCTATCTACAGAGAAACTGCCTTCTGCCTGCATTTTTTCTTGGTCTGTTATGGATGTATAAAGAGCTACGGTTCTGTGTGTCTGTTTGACCAAGGGTGGGGCTGAGCGACACACGAGGTAAACAGCGGACAGGATAAGGCTGTACTCCGTCTGCATTTACCCATTATCCATAGGGTTTTGTAGAGGTGTGGGCATGTTTATTTGTGCTTTAGAATGTAACTGCCATGACACAATCAGAAAAAAACGTTTTACTTCTCTGATTCACAAGTTTGCTCTCGGTAATGCCGCCCTATCTTTCATTTCCTCTCTAGCCTGCTCAACCACTGCTGCTCTCTCTCTCTCTCTCTCCAATTGAGCTGAGGAGGAGGGGCCAACTTCGAATGGTGTGTTAACAAATAGCTAACAAATCCTGCATAATATACCTTAATAATAATCATCACACTCTTAAAATCAGTCATTAATTTCAAAGAAAGCTAATATAGAGACAAATTAGGCATAATTATTCCTGTGTTAGTTGTTCTGAGTAGTCTGGATGGACTTTATTGGTTGAGATGGCTGTGCTGGGAGTTGCAAATGAGACATAAATCATTAGGAAGCAAACTGATGCATAATCACTAATGAACAACACTCACTAAATAATTGTAATTATGCAGTGAATAGATTATATATCTTGTAAAGATACTAAATGATAAGCCTTCCCCATTTCTTCCTACAAAATGGATATGTAGCCTTGGGAATTCATTTCCCAAAAAACATTGCAATGCAGTTTGTAATGAACTGTAACCAAAGAGCTGTAATGAGATGTTTTCACGGCTAATTAAAGTGAATAAACAGTGTGTAATAACTAGCTGTTTTTCTACCTCAGGCTGTCAGTTTTGACCAACAATGACAAGCAGGTTTCATGATTTACAAATCCCTCCTTCTCTATCCTGCTAGTTATGTCTTGTTGTCTGCCCTGACAGGATAACGGATAACACGGTGTGCCTCCAACTGACAGAAGTGAAGGCCCGAATCTCCTTCTGCTACGTCTCAGTTATCAATGTAGCCTGAATTAGTCAGTCATCTCGCTTCGGCTTTCTGGAGTGCAGCGTGTCACTTGTCAAAACCCATCCACGATGACTTGAAACCTGCTAACACACACACACGGACACACACATACTGTCAAAGACAGATGAACAAATGTGTACAGTCGCACTTCAGGCAGGCAGCCTTCACCTGAGATAGTCTACAGCTCATTTTAAATGGCATCGTGAGTTGCACAGCAGGATGCAAAACGCCAGCTCTCAAAAGGAAAAGAAAATGGAAAAACAACTAGGCTCATTGTGACTCATGATTTCCCACTCTTTTCACAGAAAGCACATATACACACTTTCAGAATAAAAAACCACAGCCCCTCTTGAAGGCACCGTCAGTAATGTACACAACACAAGTTGTTTTTGCAGAATGAACACAGCCATTTTTTTAAAATGTTGTCCATGACCCTAATTTGTTTTCTGCTATTTATCAGGCTATTGATACTGTACCCATAATTATTTGATTGAACCCCTTCTTGTGCTTTTTCTAAATTTAATTTCCTATCATGAATTCTTTATTTGTCCTCATGTATATCCAGTATATACAGTAACTGGCCCCGCGCTGAGATCTAATTCAAATTGAAAGAAAGTACAGAGTGTGAGAGTCTAGACCCAGAATGTGTCCAGAGGCGATGCTTGACGTTGCTTGTTTCAAGCTGCATGACGGCGCGGCTGGCCATCCATGATCTGATGCTGGACAGGAAGGTGGTCCCCGCTGTGGACTGTACACACATCAGTTTGGACGCTCCAGTCTGATGTGGTGTCTAGAAGGCAGTGGCCATGCTGTGTCACGTATACACAGCACTCTGTAGGATCCTGAGCGTCAAGGCTCAGGCTGCGTGTTAAGGAGCTGACCTCACTCTCTGGAAGGTCATCCCCTCTGTACTTGAAAAGCTTCTCGTGTGCATCTATGCGTTCGGCGGCCCTGCCCGCCTGGCCGACTGCTCGCCCGCCCGCCTGCCTCGTGTGTCAGCTTCTAATGATGAGGATGATGGAGGGAATCAAAGAGGAGATGGAGCTGACGTCGGGGCGAGCTCTCCATGGGACACCAGGTGATTGGGGAGGGAGCTTTGAAGCAACTTGTTGGATGGCTGTCCATTAATGTAAAATATCTCCTTTTCAAAGGGCTTTATTCAAGCTCGGAGTAGCGGCACCCATAGGGGTCAAGGTGTCTGGCAGAATAATCTCTCTCTCGCTTTAGAGGGAAAGGGAGATAAAAGAAAGGTTGGCGCACAGTGACCTGGCCATCTCCTTAGCCATTCCTGGCGTCGTCGTTTCAGAAATACCGCCACAAAAGGAGAAAAGTGCAGGAGACAATCCTTGCATGAGAGGCCTCTGGTTACATTAAAAGAATGTTATATATGCAGGCTGCTAGTATATCAGGCTGAGTTTGGAGCTCCAGTCAATTTGATCTGTGAATGTTATAAACCATGCTTTTTGATCATTTCTGGATTGCTATTTATTTTAGTTTGGTCAGGGATCAATGTAACTCCTGCCATAAGAGGCAACCAGCGAATCTCGCAGATCAGTTTTCTCCGGTCACTGTGAACTGCGGAGGGACAGACTGAATTTTATCCACCAAGTAGCAGGTTTATGAAGAGTAAATTATGGCTGTGTAAATCGCTCCATCCGTTTTAAGTTACCACGATACAGTTACGGGTCTATGTTGGCTTATGAGAGCGGCAGTAAGAGAGAGGTTACAGCAGAATCTGAGTAAGAGTCAAAGATCACAGTGCACTCGTCATATGGTGTGACAATCCCTCTTGTCTCATTCAATGAGACAAAAGGGAGACACAGATGACACACAGCAGTGCAGCCCGCTCATGACCCCTATTAAATCCGAGCAAATCTTTGATATGTACTTTGATACCATATTTTATTGATACTGGAGGGGTGTTCGTAATATCAAGTACAGTTCTGCATTCCAGGAGATCAGAGCAAGGGCTGTTTTGTCTCAGAAGCTGTCCCATGACCCTCAAGGGCTCCCCATAAGATCTGACACAACTGAACCGAGGTTGACTGTAGTCCACTTTAGTTTTTACAAGAGAGTGTGATGTATGGGCTCTCCATGTTGTATCTGTCCACAGTTTCTCTTTCATGCACACAACCACATGACTTCAGTGTTATGTGTACTAATGATCAGGCTGCTTAGATTTTTTATTTTTATTTTTTACAGTAAATCACAAGCATTTGGATCAGTTCTCCTCAAGTATGAGATTTCATGATGCCACATCGATCAGGGCAATATTTTAAAGGGTAACCGCACCACTTTTACACATTAAAGTATGTTTACGGGTCTCGGAAAGTGCTGCTGCGTGTCTGGAAATGGTAGTGTAAAGCCATTTTGTGGCTCCAGAAAGAGCTACATGAAATCTGATAAATTTCCCCCAGCGATGTCACTCAATGGCTAAGTTGCACTGTGGGTAATATACGTGCCAGGTATATTATGGACCCTTGAAACAAATGATCAAAATTGCTACAACAGAACCAGAGATATCACCAGTGTTATCCCACACATTTGTCTTCCTTTTCAAAACCCGGCGCCTACATAAAACTGTTTATGACCGCCATTTTTAACAACCAGTTAGTGTAACGTGTTCTAACTCATCCACGGGAGAATAAACAATTTTTAACTATTTTCACTAAGCGAAGCCACAGTGGTCCGAGGATCAGTCATGTACGGATGCCAAAGTAGGCATGCAAAGCCAGGAGCAACACTTGTAAAGAGTCAGTGTTGTCATATTTGTTCCACGTCCATTGTCGTTCCTAACAATGGGAAACTGGAGAAACAGTGATGCGGCTCTACAGTGGCTCTCATGCAAGCGTAAAAGCAAAACCGGTTCTTAAAAGGTTCACAGGTTAAACCGATTATGAACAGCACTAGCACCAGCCCAGAACCAGCACTTGGTTTTGCTTTGGTCGAATTGGTCGGTAATTTATCAGATTGGATGCAGCTTCCTCTGAAGCCACTTTATAGTACTTTTCACATATGCAGTAGTGCTCCCCAAGACCTGTAAACACACTTTATTATGTAAAACTGGTGGAGTCACCCTTTAATTACTTACAGTATATTTAATGACCAATCACACAAAAAGTAATCTTTACAGGTTTGAGGGTATATTTCTTTTTGAAATATATTTTTTAGTAGAATACGTGGAAACTGAAAAAAATAAAAATCCCAATTTGATCATCTCCACCAGACACACACTCTCACACACACCAGCACTCAAAGGCCCCAGTCTCTGATCTGACCTGACAACTCCTAAGCTACCGTTTCCTCATGCTGCTTAACTCAGACCACATTTCTCTCAGAGAGCCTCTCTCCTCTCCCTGGCCGGACTTCTCTCCCCATTCCATCTCTCCTTCTCTCCATTCTCAAAGCCCAGCATCTGGTTTGAATAAAGTGGCGTGTGCTACTGTGTTACTGATAGAAGTTGGGACTGTAGGCTTCCCTTTGATTTTTCCATCCTCCTCATGTCTTCCTGCTCAGCTTATACAATGCCTGCATTCAGAGAACAAAGTTGAGTGTGCAGCCTGTGTTTTGTTGATTTGTGTCATACTGTATGAAGATAAGCTGCAGTGAAGGGAGAGGGAAGATGTCTGCTTTGTCAATCATCCACTTTGATCACACATTATTGGTGTCTGTAATGCAGTGTTTATTTTTTATGGTCATGCTTAATGGTCAATATCATATATATAGCGACGTTTCCTCGGAGGAAATTGGATTTTTACGGCATTCTTCAACAATTTATGCAGTCGTTTTTTTGGTGATTGTTTAATGGAGCTTGAACAAACTGTTTTTTTTTTTATGTATGTATTTATTTATCTTATTCTTAGTTAGCCGTCTCTCATAATAACAATGCTTGCTTTTAAAATGTTCCCTTCTGAATCTGAACTCTTTCATGAGTGAGTCACGATTTCTGTGTGTTTTTCATTCTGCTGTGCTCCAGGCAGAGGCCAGGGAGACCATTCCCAGGATGTTAGCAGAACTGGACCTGGGCCGGACAGAGAAGTGTGTGAGGGTGAACTCTGTGTCCAGCGGCTTCGCTGAAGCTGACCTGCAGGTCATCCTGCAGGCTGAGGTTCTCCCTCCTGCCATCATGTTGCCCAAAGTGGAGGACACACAGGAGGTGCAGTGGGTAAGTTACAAATATTTGCCCACCTTACAAGTGCTCCTTGAGACTTTATAAAGTCATCAAGGGCTGAATGGAGTGATCTAAAAGGGATTTTTTCAAAACCACATGTAACCACTTAAAAAACAAAAAAACAAAACACCAAGTTGCAGTACATGCAAAAACTAAATAAGATCAAAAATTCCCATGACATTCCTCTCTTTAACCTCTGGGTTTCTTTTAAAAATCACAGTGGTGCTCTTCCACAAAGTCATGAAGTAAGAGGAAACCACGGGAATCTTCAAAGCAATCATAACAAACTTTTCCATTTCCCAGTAAAAGTGGGAATCGATCCCTGTGGCAGGACTCGGGGACAGACAGAGTGTTTTTCTTGGCCGCCGCTCAAGAAACGGATGACATTTCTTCGGATTAGCTTCAGAAGCCCGATAGCTTTCTGTAACAACACAACGGTGCCTTCTGCCACTGCGGAACTTACTGGAGACTGCCTTGAACGGTGTCATGTTGTGGCTAAAGTATTAATTTAATCGGAGTAAAAGCACTCAGCCAGCCAGGTATAATGAATGAAAATATGCCGCAGACCTGCATTACGTTCCCTTAAACATGCCTTCCCAGAGGTTGTAGTGTATGAGAAAGATGGCAAACTGACATCTAGAAGTACAAAGTCAAAAGCAAGTGAGAGCTCAAATCCAGTTGCTTTTGGCCTGGCGCTTAAAGATCTCACACCTCTCTGACTAAAAGCCTTCACAGATGTATGATAAACTGATTTGACGTCAGATATTGGGAGGCTTTTATGCTTTTATTAGATCTACATGTGTAAGATTATTCCCACTTTTTGTTCTTATAAATTACTGTTTGCAATTTGTCCACACCAACTGGACCTGTGCTCTAGTTAAAAGGTGTTTGTCTGGGCTCGGCCATCCCTCTGGCTCTCTATAAAGGGGCGCTGTACGGATGTCAGGTCCCGAAAGGTCAGGAGACAGTGACATCATTAATGCAGGCCTTTCTGATCAGCTCCATATGGTTCACTTACCAGGAGGAAGCAGGTTACTGTCTGCCCCCGTCACTGTTTGTTTCTGAATGAAGTTCAAAGGTGCTTTATTGATCTGCAGTTCAAAAGTACTTATTGTTCAAATCTGTCACTGCTTCAGCTCTGTTTTTTTTTTATTTTCGTTTTTTTTTTTTTCCAGGCAAGCAGTTTACCGAAGTTTTTTTTTTTTCAGGCTGATTTGACTTTTTTCAGCTTTCATTTGTGTGTCAAGATACAAACGCTAAGAACAGGGTTGGGTGATAAAGAGAAGAGAAGATTATTTTAGTAGAGAGAAAGCTTCAGGGGAGAGAAAGGCGGGTGTGTAGTCTGACTTTTCCCTAAGTGTTAATACACACACACACACACACACACACACACACACACACACACTCGTACATGGTCTTGGGGCAGGAGCAGGAAGTTTTTAACTAGTGGTTTTAATTAGAACACGTCTATTTCCTGCTGCCTTTTCTTTCTTCCAAGTATAATTGCTGACAGGTGTTCACTAAGGCGCTCGCTCAGCTCAGCCGGCTCTCTCTTTTCTCCCTTTTCCTCACTAAACTAAGAAGTCAATTTTGTTCTGTATAAATTTCTCTTTTTTGAAACACAGTTTTATTATTATCATTATCATTATAATAATAATAATAATAATAATAACAATAATTATTAATATTATTAGAAATAATCAGTTATATTAGTTGTTTGCACATTTGATTTGCAGTGTGTTCTGTCATCAGTGTGTTTCCGCACCAGCAGGTGCATGTGTGCTCCTGTGGCAGAGTCAGCAGCTCTGGATGGGACCTCGATTTGTTGACGTTTGCTCATCTTATCTCATCTTTGTCCCTCCAACTTTTTCCTGTGTCCTCTTCACACATGCATCGTATGTAAGCATGTGTCTGATTGTCTCCACTCGTGTAAGGCTGCGCAGTAAATCCCTCACTTGTTTATTTTTCTCCCTTTCCTTTTTTTTTTTTATTGATACTAGCGCAGGAACCTCCAGACTGATTTGTCGCTAAAAGATGGACTTGCTTGTTTCCCTTTGTGTGGAAATCTTTAGCTCTGCCTTTCTCCTCTCCCCCAGCCCCTTGTGTGACTGACAGGCCTTATTGGGCTATAACAGGCGTAACTCCCTCCTTTGTCTGAGGACAATTCTCACACAGATTCGGAGCCGTGTGCATTCTTTGCCCACCACACTATTTGGTGTGCAGTGGGACCGAAAGAATCGCACCCTGTCCCGCTCCTCCTCCTCTACTCCTCCTCCTGTCCCCTCCCCTCATCCCTTTCTCCGCTTCCCCTCTGTGAAATGAACACTTCAGCAGGCCGGAAACATTTAATCTGGCCCCCTTTTGAAGAAAATTAATTGAAACTTGTCCCACTATAGCCTCCATTCTCTAGCTCCATCTCTCCCTCCTTCTCTTTTCATGATTGGGTGGCAAAACTGTCAGAGGGCTTGTTTGTAGCGTGGCTCTGAATGGCAGGAAGAGGTGTTATTTCTTCCTTTTTCTGTTCTTTTTTCCCCAATTCAGTAGTGAATAACATCTTAAAGTGTCCTAGTTTTGAGAGCCATTGACAGCTAATGGTTGCTCGACGCGCCGGAGGAACAATGAACAGGCACTATAGCACCTCTTATGCAGTGTAAATCAGGCCCTCAAAGTGTATAATAGCTGAAGAGGAGAATACAGGACAAGGGCAGAAACATGTAATCAGAGAGGCTACGAGGCTCTTTATCCAGCGGTGCCGCATTGAGCTGTCATTTGTTTTCCTCCGGCAGAATCCAAACAGCCTGCGCCGCTCGCCGCAGCCCTGTTAGGGTTTGCGTGGCACGGCGTCGTGGTGGTAATCTCTGTGTGTAATATCAGCCAGGTTTCCCCACAACGGCCCATATCTATCTAGTTTCCTCTGTCACCGAAATAGGTTTATCTACACCCTCTTTTCACACTCCCTCTCGGACACCCCTCCCCACCCCTTCCTGTGTTTGCGAAGGAGGGGGGATATTATGCTAAGCCCCCAGCGTTAGTTTTTATGTTGCCATAGCAGCCTTGCTCCCACAGGGTTGTGACCTCAGATGATTACAGTACAAAGCCTATTGGGTCTTGAAAACCTCTTTGAAGATGAAAAGTCTTTGATGGTTTGTATTTATGCAAATCTCTCAGATATGATTTATCCAACTGAGATTGAATGGAGAGATGATTAAAATTGCCCCTATTTTTTGAAAATCCTTCAATGGAGGCCCACTCTTTCAGTTTTTGAGAACAAGAGTGGTGAGTGCAAGCGCGGGGGTTATTTTGCTCTTCATTTAGAAAAATAGCAGCGCTCTACCTGAGGTTATTTATATCTGTCTTTTTCCTGGTGTGTCAAAGAGGGAGCGAGAAAAAGGAGAGGAAGGGGGGACATGGAGTTAGACATTTCTACTCTGAGCTTTTGCGCCCTCTTCTTTTTTTTTTTCTTTTTCTTTTTTTTTTTTTTGACTGGCTTTGAAAGGAAATATCTGACGGAGGGGGCTTTTGTGTGTTTCCAGATGATAGATTTTGGAATTTGGGCTACCCCACTGGCAGTCCAGGGCTAGCTGTGAACTGGTCTGTTGGAAAAAATTGAAATGCTTTGGTCTTCAAAGAATTAAACTTGGTTTTAAAGCCCTACTTAGGTGAGCTTGCATATTAGCAGGAGTCGTGCAGAATAAAGGCCTCAGCAAAGTGTCACATCACACTCTGATTGTTGCTCCAGTCTCCCTGTTCCCTGCCATGGAGGGAAGGGGGGATGCAAAACAGAATAATGTTGGAGTAAAACACACTCAAAGACATCCCAAATCTTGTTTCTTCTCCCCTTTTCGGTATTTTGTTTCTTCTTTGGTTTTTCGCCGTGTGTATGCATGTGCTCGTGAGTGCGTGTGCACATTTCCATGTGTGCACGCTCTCAGGGGAGCACATGCTGTAGTTGTGCAGAGCCTGTGAAAGAAGGTAGAGCAGAAGACTTCAGACGAAGGGGGAACCCTGGTGATAATGTAAAATATTTCATTTCACCCGCTTTTGTTGCTGCTCTCCTGTGCTCGCATTCTCCGTTATTTGAACCCTCACAGATGTGTGTCTGAATAAGGACTGAAATGGGAACAGTGCAGGTAATAAAGGTGTCAAGATTCGTATCACAAGTGAGTCTTTGCACGTTAAGATTTCTTTTCTTTCTCCTCTCTGTCTCTTACCCCACAGTGGATTTTGATTGATGTCATGTCATTTATGCATTTTTATTTTTTTTTGTTGCTGCTGAACATTCTTTATCCAGTTTTATATTCACTCTGACGCAGTATCTCAGTGAGTTTCCTGTTTTTCTCGCTCACATAACTGATAATGCGTGAAGTCCACTGAGAGTGGCAGCTACTTAACAGAAATACATTCCACCAGAATACATTTCCTTTAACAGTCTGTGCACATTATAAACAGTGTCACGTAATGGATTCACTCTAATCAAAGTCTGAAAGGTATTTTTTAAAAACAACAAACACTACAACAAAGTACGAAACATCTAATGAATGTGACGACTGTGATTGCACAAAGCAGCGAGAACAAATTAATTTATTGTGATTGTTTGGAGGGTTATTGTTCTCTGTCTTCAGAAAAAAAAGTGGGTGTTGTTAATGAGTCGTGCATGAGAATGTCCCTGTGTGTTTAGTTTGTTGACAGGTTTCAGCACAACTTGAAAGGACGGCCGCTGACAGAACCCGTTCGCCTGGTCACCTTTGTGGAAACCGCTGTGGGCCTGCTCAATTTTAAGGTAAATTACAAACAAGTCCCCCCTAAAAAAAACTGCCTGCGTAAGACATTTTGCTGTTTGTCCATTGTTCACTTTAGATTAAAGACTGTGTCAGCGAGCTGAGTGCGCTCCACGTGTCCAAAATGAAAGGGATTCAAAGCATTCGGACAGTCTCTCAAAATGAGCCTTTTGAGCTTTTTTTTTTTTGTTTCCTCTCTGTGTCTGTCTGTGTGCGTCTCTCCCTATCCCTCTCCAGACACGCTGACATTTTTTAATTAGAACTGTTTTAATATCATCATAGTGGAAAAGTTCTTAATGATATTTTGGCAAGAATCAAAGCGGTTCCTGTTAAAGTGCAGCACGACCTTCAGCTGCATGGGGAAAAGGGCATGGTTTGGAGCATTTGGGGAGAAACAAGCTGTCCTTCCTCCTTTTTGATTTGTCTTCTACTTCTCCACTCTAATTCTGTGGCTGTGTTTGTTTGTGGTGTTCAGTGTGTGTGTGTGTGTGTGTGTGTGTGCGTGCGTGTTGCGCGTTGCTGTCTGTGTGTGTGTGTTTCGATGGCAGGGGGTGCGTCTGTGTGCTTCCTTGAGAACACCCTGTATCTTTGCCCAGACTGAACCCCAGGTTACAAGCAGAAAAAAAATCACTGTGGCACAGCTAGTGGTGAAATTAATTTGGAGGCCAACAAAAGCAGGAGACACATTCTTATCGTTTCACGCTCTTCAACACAGACACTCACATCCCAGATTTTATTTCTTTAATTTTACTTTCCTCATTCCATAATAATTGTGGTCAGTCGTCTTTTCTTAGAAATAACGCGCGTTATTTTTAACATTTTTTGGTGCTTGAATGATATTTCATTACCTCTCTTTAAAAAACATAAAATATCCTGCTAAATCTGACATCTCTCGGTGTCGGTGATTAATGTTGTCCCCATATAAAGTAGCCGTACTCTAGTTGTACTGAAGCGTTTAGAATGGTACTCAAAAAGTATTGACCCACAATACTCATCACAACTTGGCTCGCTGTCTTGGGTCGACTGAGAATGAAGAGTCTGTGTTGGCTTGCTTTTATTTCTGTACAGTATGTGTGTCTGCAAGAGGCATATTTGGTGGGCGAGTACATTAATATCAGTCATTGTGGAAAGGAAGCTGGAAGAAGGAATTTGTCAGATTTCCGTTCATTTGCATATGTGTTAGTAAGAATTTAGGCGGTACTGGATGCTCAGATTATTTGAACAACTGTGGGATATTGGAGGGTAATTAGATTTACTAAGTAGCATTTCTGTCCATCTGTCCAACATTTCTCTCTCCCTCTTTGCATCTGTGTCACTTTACTCAGCCTATATATGCATATTTTTTTCAGGCAGTGTGTGAGGAAATCCGTCGACTTGCTCCCAAGGTTGGTCTCCATCATGACGGTGTGGTGTTTGGCTCTGATGACTTCTGTGCCAGCATAGGTAGCTATCAGATTTTCTGCTTAACTTTCTCACTATTTCTTGCTGACATCCAGTTCTCATGAATTGTAAAATCTAAAAGTTGAATGTCTGCCTGTCTTTAGAAGCACAGATGTCACAGGTCACTTCTCTTTTCCTTTTTTTGAAGAGAGGAAAACTGGCTATAAATGTCATATTTTCTCTGGAAATAAGAGATGATCTGTAGAGGTCTGATCTGTGGGTCATACTACAAAATTAGGTGTCTTGATATACAAAAACAATAATTGAGATGGAGGTAACGATGCATTATCTGCAGCCTGTGGCCACTTGCCATAAGTAAAAAGGGAAGTTGTGTATAAATCTATTGTATCTCTTTAATATCTAAGTTTTTTTGTAGTCAGTTTGACCTTTGGAAAGGTGCGTTTTAAATGAGAGACTCAACAGGAAGTGAAACACAAAGAACAGCTGTTGAACTGCTGATCCATTCTCTTCCTGATATATAATGACATTTGAATGTCATGAAGCTACCTAGAAACAAGTATTACATAGGTTTTTTTTTTTTACATACAGTAAACTGGATTTATCAGCAAAATCTAATCATTTCATCTGACGGTCAGAGGGGCTTGCTTATCTGATAATAAGGGGAATAAATATTCAACTACTCAACACTTAAAAGAAGAGAAAGATATTGACACACTGTATAATCAGTGTAATTGCCCTCCTGACTTCAGTCGCTCCTTCATTCATCTGATCATCACCCTTACCATCCCACCTCCTCTGCGCCTCTTATTTCCTCACTCATCCGTCCACCTCCCTCTGAGATCTTAAATAGCATGTGACCCACATGATGATGTGTGTGTTTGCCTCATATTTTGTCCTCTAGGTGCCACGCGAACCAAAGATGCCAGCGAGCTCCTTTACGCGAGGCAGAAGGTGGTTGTGACGACCAAAGCGTTTGGGCTGCAGGCCATCGACCTGGTCTACATCGACTACAAAGACGTGGAGGGGCTGAGGCGACAGGCCAGAGAGGGAGCTCTCATGGGCTTCACAGGTAAAGTCCCTCACATCTGCCCATGCCCAAGTCCTGACCTCAACATGTCCGTGCACCCCGGATACCTCTGATTTCTGCATTGCTGCACTGTTCTTCACTTCACTTCCTGTTGCAAGCAGCAACAATTCACTTTTCACTCCTAACTTGGCCCTTGTTACTCTCTCTTGCTCTTCCTACGTTCAAAGTGAGTGTTGTTTGAGAATGTTAATTTTCAAATGTCTCAAAATGACCATATTGTCTGTGGTCTTGGAACAGGCTGCTTGTCTTCGTCTTTTTTTATCACTGTAGGTGCTGCTGAAGTGAATTCTGAACAACACTGCCGTCCTTAAACGCTTGTCTTGACATTTCTGTCTTACCAACTAAATGGTCTGCATGTGTGTGTGTACCTGCACATGTGTAAATATGCGCATATGTGCAAGAATGATAAAAGGGTGTTATTAGCAAAGAGTGGTTGCGTCTACTTTACCAGCGCCCTGTGTGTGTCTGTAGCCAGGCAACGCTTTCAGAATGCGTGTGTGTGTGTGTGTGTGTGTGTGTGTGTGTGTGCGTGTGTGCGTGTCCATGTGCATGTGTGTGTGCCCCGCAGACTGCGCGTAACAGACCACAGAAGGCAGGACAGCCTGTTCCAAAGTGGATATTCCAGTCATTCTTCCTGCGCTGCAGCAAATATATTTATTCTGCCTTCTCATCCCTTGAAGACTGATTATTTCAGGATCTGACATATTTCCCACTGTGGTCTGGGTCCAAGTAAACTCTGAGGCGGGGGAAAAAAAGAACTTAATCTCATAATATAATGTTTTATTTACTATGTTGTTATGTTTACGTTTTTTTCACTTCAGCCATGCGGTCACTGAATAGCAGAATGTCCTCAGTAATTAGTCGTCTTTTTTCACACTGAAAAGAAGTGGAGGAAAAACAGCTTTTTGTTTCTTTAGAAAACCCCGAACACACTCTCCATGTTGCTCTGGCCTTAACACGTGTGACCTGCACATCACATCATCAAATCATCCTGTAGGAGAGCTTCTTACTGTCTCATACAGCAACTGATTTTCCAGATGACCTCGTTTGCCACCTCTGTTCTGTGTGTGTGAGCGTGCGTTACTGTGTTTACATCTGAATTATTCAGTGATAGCCATGTGCAAATGCCTTTCTGCTTAGATGATTTACACCTTTTTCCTGAGCAATTTAATGTTTGTCTTTTCGCAGTTCTACAATCAAGTATATACACGCTGCACTGTGATTGGTTGCCTCGTGTTAATTGATACATTACAGATATAATAACTGGTTTCTATTCTTTGCACCTGTTTGAATCAGAACAATTTTGAGCAATTCTGTTCTTTAGCTAATAGAAATTAATTAAAAAAAAATTACCATGTGAGGTAAAAGCTAACGATGGAAGCAGCCGCTTGATGAAATAAATGGTTAGATTTGATATGGAACACAACCATTCAAAGCACTGGATTAGTGGCTTACAAGCCATGGGCACTCTGTATAATCTTAGTTAGTAGCTATTACTGGCCCGAGTGTGCTTAAGCAATAATACGGTGCGGCCAAAAGCCTCTACCTTTGCAGTAATTGACCTTGGCAGCACCTAAGCCGCATCCAGCACCCATTAGAGCACACTGGTGAAACACAAACACCCAATGCTTCTTACTGGTAAACAGGGCAGTAGTAAGGCAACGTTCTGCAGAGGCTTGACATGTATCAAATGAGTTCGGGTGGAGGGTCGTTTATTTGGGGATCTTAATTGTCTTCACTTCATGAGCACCTTGTTTTATGTGCTGTAAAGTACTAACTGATGCAAAGACTCAATGATCCTTCTAATAACGTTTGAAAACGGTTTCCACCAAAAATGCTCTGCTTTCAGGGACCACATTTCACTTCCATCCCCGGGTACCCCTGCCCATCATTCGCCTGAGAGCACTTTGCTAAATAGCAATCCTCCAATGAGGCGCCAGCACCACATGGCAGGCTGGGATTGGCTGGAGGGCATGAATGATGCATTTTAGGAGAACCAATGGGTTGTAACTGAGGGCACCTGAGTCACCCTGTCTGTTTCTTCGCTCTGTCATTCGCACACGCAAACACACACACACACACACTCAAAGAGACACCCTCTTTGAGTATATTTAAGCCTGCCAATTTCAGTGTGGAAACATGCTCCCGTCTTCAGCCCAGAAGTAAAACAGGTGGCAGAGGAGGGAATGCAGGCTCCTCTTGCCTCAATCCTTATAGAGTGCAACATACATGCT
Organism: Pagrus pagrus; assembly: GCF_965226575.1. NCBI lineage: Eukaryota > Metazoa > Chordata > Actinopteri > Spariformes > Sparidae > Pagrus > Pagrus pagrus. Next base: position 23,207,745 of record NC_140193.1, read on the forward strand.
CATACCGCACACACACACACGCAAACACACACTCGCACACATCTTCGAGCTTGGCCCTGGGGATTCCTCAGGCTCCAACAGAGAATGTGCAGTTACAGTCTCTCCGCTTCACACAGGCCACGACGCGTTCACATTAACACACAAATACGTGTCAGATGTCACATTTGTAGGACGCACACTTCCCTCAAAGGTATCTATTAATCATACGTCGCACTTGAATGAATTGTGTTCCCTCATCAGTAATTGTTCAAGCCTTCAACTCCAGCGCGTTGATTCTGTAACTGCTGTGTGTGTTTTTCAGAGGTTAACTGGGGTGAGCGGAGCTGGTTGAAGGGAGTGGGTTCTCTCCTCCCCCTTCTCCTCTCTCCTCCTCTCCTCCTCTCCTCATTCCCGCCTCCTCTTCCTCTCTCCTGGGCGAAAATTTTGAAGCCCGCCCGCTCGGCCACCTTGAAGGATTTGTTGTCGGCGACAGAGCTAAGCCCTAAAGTGTCGAGTTTCCTGCTGGCTGCCGCTGAGCCGTCGTTCTCACCAGACGTTTCATAACCTTAAACTTATCGCTACAAGTTTGATCTGCAAATGTACACGGGATTATGTCTGTGGCGTTAGCCCACATTTAACTGAGAGGGAGCGGGAGCAGGAGGGTTGGAGGGGTTGAGGATTGTGTCAGACGGAGCCTTGACTCCATGCAAGGCTTGTGTTTTAGTTGGATGTAGTGGTTGCATGTGAAAAGTACGCAACCGCAGATAATTGACACTTATTTAAATTGTCGAGATTTTCTTTATTTTTGATCGGTCAATAACATAATATTTCTAGTGAGGATGCATGAAAAATGTGTTTGCTATCTGTTTGAACTTGGTGATAAATGTATTACTTGGTCTGCGAGTAACTTGTCTTATTCTGCGTGGTGTCCGTGGCAATTTTAAATATTTTACTCGACTGTGTTCTGTCACATGAAGCATTCAGCAAAGTTTCTGTTTGACAGCAGGGCTGCGAGCAGAGAGGAGACAGTCGATGTCCTTCATGATGACCAGCGTCCTCTGGTCCTGTGCTGGCCACCGGACTCACCTCAGTGCCATAGGACTCATAAACACACACACACACACAATTTAGTCTCCTCTATTTCATGTTTGTCCTGTCTCGTTGCCTCTCTGTGTCGTCGATCCTCTCCCACAGGACCAGCTGAAGCCCTCTCAATTTTTCCAGACTTTTTTATTCTTTCGATCCAGTTCTGTACAGCCGTTTGTTCATAGAAAAAGATATTTTCTGTTTTGATAATCAGGGAGGGTAATTGGCACAAACCGTGTTATTGATATCTCTGTGGCAACAAGTAAAAATATAGTTTTTTTCATTTCTGGAGCAAATGGCTTGCGTCTTTAATTTTATTAGAAGCCACAGATAGCCTGCTGTTGTCATTAGCATATTTCACTTTCTTTCTCTGTGTGTGTTTCTTTCTCTTGTTTCTGTGCAGGTAAGCAGGTTATCCACCCGGGGCAGATCCAGGCCGTGCAGGAGGAGTTCTCCCCCAGTCCGGAGAGGGTACAGTGGGCCAAAGAGCTCATAGCTGCGTTTGACCAACACCAAAAGGAGGGAAAGGTAACGCCAACATCCTTTGCCAAAAGAGCTTGAAAAAATATTTTAATCTGATTTTCATTTCAGTGTTTTGGTCTAGAATTGCAAATCACAGTTGCTCATGGCTGAGGAAATTCATGCAGACAAAAGTTGGTACTAAAAGGGAGTTGTATATCAAAATAGATAACAAAATATGCATAGAAAATGCATCTTGCTCATTATAGTTGGTGAGCATTTGTCCTCGTTCACAAGAATATTCCAGTCATTTCACTCAAAATATAATCTTATGTAGTTCCCCTGTCAAAAATCTTTTTTGTTTGAGCTTCACTGTGAATGATGCATGTGCAGAGTCTGACACTAGAAGGCTGTTTTCACCTTCATTGCTCAGAGCATGCATTTTCTCTGTGCTCACTGAAAATCTGATTTAAAGAGGCGGGCCTACGAGCATGATTTGTGACATCACAAATGTTGTTTTTTTGCAAAACATACATCAGAGAATTTTGTGTATGACTTCATATACGTGTGGATGGGATCTTTAAATGTCACTTTAATTCTTTAACAGAACAATGATTTTCTCCATACGAGTTAAAAGATGCACAGACTTTGCTAAAAAAAACATTTTCTTTAAAAATTCTTTCACAAATTAAGAGCAGGGGGCAAACATTTGTCTCTAGTATGACACAATATCTGTGACTGTGTCTGAGCCTCGGACCGATCGTTGGCGTACCCTCTCACACACCTCTTCAGTTCCAGAGGATACATACTGTACACCCCTGGGTGACTCTCAGAGACAGCACAGGAAAAGGTGGGGTGCGGGAGGGGTCTGGTGGGGGTTGGGCCAATTAAGTGTACAATATTATTGTTCCTAATTTAGTGCATGGTTGGATCCTGTGTGTTGAGCTCTGTGGGCTATCTGCTGAGGTAATACACAATCTGCCCACACCTCTCTCCATGCCAGGGCTGCTCCTACTAAGCATCGCCCGAGGGATTCATCTCCTACCCATCCCTCTGCCGCCGCAGTGTGTGTGTGCGCGTGTGTGTGTGCTTGTGTGTGTGCTTGTGTGCATTTCTCTGTGTGTGTGAGTGACTGAGGGTTTGAACAGTGAGCAGGGTCAGTCTCTTTGTCTTACAACACGACAGGTGCTTGTTTTTCATAATTCTCACCTCCAGCTATTGACTGAATATTCCTGACTGGAGGTTTTTTGATCTTTTAAGGTAGTATTTTATACCAGAAGACGTATTATTCACAAATGTTCTTTATTGAGTTGAAGCTTCTTCTTTAACACCCTGTTTGCTGTAATAAATCACTGTATTTACTATTATTTATTACATGTTAATTAAGTCTTATAAAGCCATTTTCTATATAGTGATCTACTTCCTTCATATGTAAACAATATCCTTCAACATTTCAAAAGTGAATATACTCTGCATATCCGATGTGTCTCTTTCTGCTCTTTCCTCTGTTGTAAAAACTCCTCAGGGCGCGTTCACCTTCCACGGCAGCATGATTGACATGCCCTCGGTGAAGCAGGCGCAGAACATCCTGACGCTCTCCGTCGTGGTGCCAGAGAAATAACACGACCCGTGAGAAGAAACTGGGAGAACAACGGAACTGAACCCCTGACAGAAGAGGTCGAAGGAGACTGGAAATGTTGCAGGCTTCATGACAAAAGCCGCTCTCTGAAAAAGCTTATAAAATATTGGACATTGTGGTTTAAATTTAAGTTTTTAATCAATGTTTTGATTCAATTCATCTGATTGTTGTGACAGTTGGAGTTAAAATCTACCTTCAGATGTGTTCAGAGGTAGAAAACCTGCACACGGCGACAGCAGATCTCTGCGTCTTGAAGTGTTGAGGATTATTTCCCTGTGTGGGCACTTTCTTGGCACACTCTGCAGTGTGTGTGCGCCATCATGTCGCTCTCTATAGTGTGTTTGTGCCCATGCCTCCCCATCTCTCCCAGGTCATGATGAATGCTCCCCCATCTCCACGGTCCAGGCAGCTGGGCGAAAGGGTAAACAAACACAACAAGCCACTGTTGTAGAATCTATTCATTAGGCCCCAGCCCTTCCAGTCAGGCCTCAGCCCCCTGCCCAGGGCCTGACTCACACACATCAAAGTCTTTCAGATGGAAGTGCGTAAACTCACGATTTGGCTTTTTTTTTGTGTGTGTCAGCCTCCTTAGTAAAGACACGCAGCTCGCTCCGTGGCAGCTGTGAGCCTGTGGTCTTGATGGAGAAGGCGTGTGGCGTCAGACGCACCATGACCTGTACGAAAAATAAACACCGCACACATGCACACGCTGCGGCAGTATTCTTTACCTGATCTCTCATTTAACACAGACGGATTAACTTGCTGTTGCTTCTAGGTGAGCGTCACCTGTTTTTTTCCGGCCTCTTCATAAACTACTTCATCTTATCCACGGATTTAAACGGTCCGTAAAAACAACGTAAAAAAATGAACTCGTGGACAAGTTCAGTAAAGTCGTTCGTTGTGCTGTCACAAATAAAAGTACAATGGGGCTCTGTGGAGCGCTTGTGCACGTCTGACTTCCAGAGACAGTGAAGTGGGTGTGATGTTGGAGTGAGACAGATTAGTGGCCATGTTGCTCCAGCAGACCAGGACCGAGGCTTTGTCTCTCTGACTGTGGATGGGAGGATAATTGGGGGGGTGTTGAATGGTTAATAGTGCCATTGGTGACCATGGTAATGAAAGGCACCATACCTCCCCTACCCCACCTCATCCACTCATCTCCCTCTCTCCCTCGCTCTCTCCCTCTCTCTCCCATACTGTATGAGCTATTGTGTCTGGGGCAGGACTGTGGTCTGTGCCAGGCCAGGCCAGACAAAAAGATCGAAACCACTCCTGCGCCCCAGCCAAAGACCCAAAACAGTAAGCTGTCTCTTTGGCATTTGGCCACATATTTCTCTCACCCCTGGCTCACTTTTTCTGTCGGGAATTCACATTCAGCTTGTTTGTTTGTTTTCACCCGCTCTAACTATTATACCCTGAGGTTGGTGGACAAAACTGCTATTATGTATGACTTTCATTAAGTAAACCAACATCATTATTTGGGGAGAGCCATTTTGCGAGGCTCTGCGGATCTTTAACATAGACGTTGGAGAAGTCTTGAACCCAGTCCAGTGAAATGGTATAGCATTTGAAAGAGATGTTTGTGCACTGATTGCTTAAAATCATGTCTTTTTTTGTGTGTCTGTGTGTTTTGTGTCATTAAAAGTGACTGCAGATTATGATCGAACCTCGGAACACTTTACTGTGACTTTTTAAACTTTATTTTTTTGCTTGAATACAAATAAAAAGCTGTTCACGAGAGTTTCACAGTTTCACCTTCTGGTTTCATTTCATGTACGACAAAGTTTTGTCTCCGCCAGCCACCGGTGTACAACAGTAGATGTTAAAATTAAAGAGAGCTGCAAAATATATGAAAAGGTGTTTTCGTCTTTATGAGTTAGAGCATTCACAGCCCCACTCTGTCGGCTTGATTTAAAAAGTTCTGTCTCCATCAGCGTGTTAAAATTAAAAGACAGAAACATTAATGCATGTTAAAACTCCAGAAAGCTGTCCGTGCTTCCTTCAGATCGCTGAATTAAACATGAAATGCTTTAAGATGTCATGTTCCCCCTCCGGTAAGTGTGTAATAAAACAGCTTAGACCGTCCCTATTGACTCCGAGTACAGTCGAACTGCACAATAGACTGCACAAAGTCCTTGGCTGTGAATATATCCAGCACTCAGACTTCAACAGAGGCTCACCAGGTGACTTCAGCGGTGAAAGAGGTTCCAGTCTGACGGGACAACTTAGCTTTTTCCGAGCTGCTCTGCACCAACAGGTGTCCCCAGCACAGACAGGAAGGAGGATCTCTAAGCAGAGGAAGCAGCACAGGGCATCACGCAGGGACCAAGCAGAAAGGGCAACTCTTCAGAGGATGATCAGGAAATGATTTGGGCCATGTTTAACAAAACAATCCCCAGAGCGTTTGTGCGCCACATATATTACCTGTTCCCCCCCTGTTCCATCCAGTCACCCTGCTCTTTGTGATATATCCGCCAACACGCACACTTTCTCCTCCCTGCCCTCCTCTCCTCTGACTAAACCTGAAACAGACTACATCCTTTTGACGACTTTGCAGCCGAGCAACACTTGAGGTCGAATAAGCAAAAAAGAGATTCCAGTGACATCTCTGTTGATTAGAGGAATGCATCCCTGTCTGCCCGCGCTGTGTAATTCTACATGACATTTCTATTATGCGTGGAACTGATATAATCTTCTCAGTCCGCTCGGCAGTTTTATTTAAATACATCTCTCCGCTATTCCCTGAGAGAGTAAATTACAATTAACACGATTATAACCTCACCAAATTGTGACGGGAATCAATTAGGCTGCGAGCAGTATTTCATAGCCCGGTAATGTGTTGGTCGAGATTGCTTTCATAAATTATGAGGGACAGCGCAGGCGGAGAAAATGCATGTATGCAAAACACTGTCAGAGGAAAATTAAAACGAAATGTTTTACATATTTTTCCATTAATCTAAATGGGACCCGTGTGGCAAAGATGGTTTTATTCTAATTCCCCGCCCGGGGATGCCCAAATAATGACTTGATGTTTTAATAGACTTCTAATGACAATATATGACAAAGTAATTGCAGCGAAAGATTATTCTACAGCAATAAAAATAGCTCGTTACTGCGGCTGCAGCACAGTTTGAGGAGGGTTAACCTATTAGCAGAGACGTCTCGAAATGTAACAGCTGATCAGCAGACAACATTGAGTTGAAGCTAATTAAGTCTGCTTCAATATTTAGGATCGTTGTTTAAAATGTTTTCATTTCAGCTGCTACAACAAGGCCTTCCTCTGAGAAACTGTCAGTCAGCTGGTTCTTTTTTTCAGGAGACCTTCAGCCCTGAGGGAGACAACAAAATGCTTCTTCTTCTTTTTTTTCTTCTTCTCTCTCCCTTCATCAATTTTTGCTTTCCAAAATAATAATTAAAGGCTTTAAATTAAAAGGAAATTGGTTGTTTTTTTTTTACTTTCCTCTTAAATAAGAATTATTGGATTGAATTTGAAAAATATATTTGGAATAATTCAGCTGCAAGAAAAACTGATTGCACCTTTTTTTTTCTCTTTTCTTTTTTTAATTAAAGACGCAATTTAAGAGTAAATTATTTTCGGAACGAGCGTGCCCATAAAAAGGCGGATTAATTTAAAACCATGCTATGTTAATAGAAATCTTCTACCTTTTTTTTAATTTTTCTCTTCACTCTTATTGATTTTGTTTCCTACACACTGTAATGCCAGGCGAGCATCCATGCCCACGCTGTGTATTTCTCCAGTATTATCAGCCACTTTATTCTGATTGAAAACGGATTTTAAAGGAATATTTCTTTGATATTTTTCCTGCAAAAAAAAACTACAAAAAGCACACACATTTCTTTCTTCTTTTTGAGCGCAGAGCCTTTTATTTCCTCCGCTGCTGACAGGCGCATGTCCTGCCTCCTCTTTTTTTTTTTTCTTCTTCTTCTTCCCCCTCAGTGTGTTTGCATGATATGAAATTCACCGCGGCCTGTCTGTGCTGCCTGAGTGATCCGGCACATGTGGACCATTACTAACTTCATTTGAGGAGAGCTTTTGTCTGAATGTCCCCGTCAGCAGGGCAGTCCGAGGGGACGAAGCAGCGGCGAGACAACAATCACCATCACACATGTTCAACTTTTTTTTTTCATATATTGTGACATAAATCTCTCTGACGCCACCAGAACATCAAGTAAAACTGAATTAATTTTTCCAAACAAACATACATTTATCTACAGCTGATTTTATTTATATTGGTGCAGGTTATTCTGCAGCTGCAGGTCAAATCTGCAAACACATTTCCTCCGGGCAGGTGCAGCATATAGATTTTGGATGTTGTGGTGATGTGGCTGCAGCCCAGCCTGTCTGTTTTAAAGGTGATGGGCGGGGAGCCGTCCATCTCCATTTAACGTAAGCCACCAGACTGGGCCAGGCCTCCATACGTGAAGGCCCTGCATGCTTCCTGCAGAGTTTAGGCTTCTTTTAGAGTTCACCTGGCGGGTTAATGTGAATTAATATGATATAACAGAACGACTTCTTCATACATCCTATCCTCAGAGGTGCTCTCTCCTAGATTAAATTCTAGTTTTACAGAAGAGTTAAAAGAATATTTGTAAGGTGACTTTACCTTCCTCTACAGCCCTCCTCTCGGCCTGACTCCCCCCAGACTCCCTTCTCCTTAACGGGCTCAGATCAAAGGCTGAGCGGCCCCGGCGGAGACCACTAAAAACCCGCCCGCTTTGTCTGCTGTTGCCAGGAGTGAGGGAAGGGTGTCGGGGTGGTGGTGGTGGTGGAGGAGGAGGAGGAGGTGGTGGAGGGGAGACATGGTAATGAGACTCGTTACAGAGCGACAAAAAGTCTCTGCATCTTTTTTCGTTTCTTCTTCTTTTTTTTTTTTTTAACCTCAAGTATCCATCTGGCCCCGGAAGGTGCTCCCATAAGTTTCCACTTCAACTCCACTGCAGCTCAAGTTCATTATTTTTTTTTACCTCTAACTATCTCCCCGGGTTAATTCAGTTAGATTAGTTCCCCCCACCTTGATGAGCTCATGGGATTTGTTTGTTTGTTTGTTGTTTGTATGCTGTCCCTGAACGCACCAGACAAGACAGACCAATAGAAAAGTTTACTCGGCCCGACGCAGACAGTTTAAAGGAGAAAGAAAAAGTCCCAGCACCTCATAAAGCGAGCAGGTCTGCGGCCGCACAGACATCACGTCTCACACCTGCCGCCAGCAGCTAATTAGGCAGTAAAATGTTAAAAAGAAAAAAAAAAAAGAAAAGACAAAGAAAAAAAAAGCAGAGTGATGGTTGCGCATTTTTCTCCTGTTGAAAATGTGATTAAACATTCTCAGAAACAAATTCTCAAAAATTCGCAACTTCTCACATGCGGGACGTGTGCGCGCACTGATGCGCGTCTGATCCCGCTCTGCCCTCTCTTTGTTCCGCCGGGTCTACCTGGACGCTGTTAATATCTGAAGGTCCTCCATACGAGCCTTCTTTTCAGCGCACATCTTTTTTTTTTGTTTGTTTGTTTCGATTCAGAGAGGATGTGTTTGAGCACCAGCAGACTTTGTTGGGACACCCAGAACTTCTGATCCACCGGGGGAATAAAACGGTGTGTCAACAGCTCAAAGTTTAGAACCAAATATTAAATTCATGCTGACGTTCCTCTTCAACTTTTCACCCATTCTCTCTTCTCTCGCACATTTAAAGGTGGGTGAAGCTGAACCGCACCGACGTGAATCCGGCGATAATTTCCTATTTCCCTTCACAATCGAAAACCAAGCTTTTGATCTCCACCCCCCCCCACCCCCGTCTCTCTCCCTCTCCCTCTCCTTTCCTTTCTCTCTCTCTGTGCCGTTGAGCAGGTGGAGGCCGCGCACCTGCACGCACAGCTGCGCGCACCTTGTTATTGCTGCCGCTGCTTGACGCACAGATGAGCAGAGCGCACAGCCAACAACACAATCCCGACAATATGAACCTCTCCAGCGCCACAGCTCTCATCCTCAGCGTGTTCTCCTTTTTTTTTTATATGGAGGGCACAACGAGACGTGCACTCTTTCTATGAACGATTTGGGACATTTATAAATTATTTTCTAAAATAAAACAGCAACAAAAATGTCTTTAACGTTGCGTTTATTTGATTAAATGTTCTCCCGGCGGGACAGGGACGTGCGTATCCCGGCCGTCTATCTCTTGTTTGTCATGCTCCGGACTTCAACATGACACCATCTAATCCAATTAAACACGATAACCCTGGACTCACGTATTATTCTCTTCTTTTTTCCCTTCAAGTTGCTGACAAGCACTCTTGGTTTTGTGTGAAAGAGAGAGTCAAGAGCCCTCTCTTAATCCCGGCCACGACTAGGAGTGATTGAAAAGTGAAAGAAACCCCTCATTGGTCCTCGAGCTTGATGGTGTTTTCTTTGTCCAGTACTCTGGCTTCTTGTTTAGTGCGGTCTTCATGCGTGGCGGGACATTATGCCGGGGAGATCACGTCCGGGCCGAGCTGGTGACAGTTATTAGTTCGAATCTGCTTTATTGAAACATAATAAATAATCACTAACTAATCTGCATTCATTAGCTTGTTAAATAGTTAAAAGTTGTTGTAATCCAAACAGCCTGCTAATTGGGATTTAGGAAACAATTACACTATTTTTGGCGCCTAATTAGTCGTTTGTTTTAAGCAGATTAGGCCTGCGCCTGCTCTGTAAAAAGTGACAGATAACGCTCAGTTTTAATCAGCAGTGAAATTCACACTGCAGCTCAGTAAACAGCGGAGACACATCCAAGTCGTTCAAATGAAACAAATTAAAACGTGAAGTTTCTCTGCTCTCATTAAAAATTCACATTTTGTGTGTGTGTGCGTGTGCGTTTCTGTGTTGCCATTAAGCCCGCGCCGACGTAACATATTGTAGGTGTTGCAAAATGACAGGTAATTGACATTAATCCGCTCTCTCTGAGACTCAGGGGGGATCTAAAGTAAATGGGGATACGGTTAATGAAGCACCACTTGCCCTTTGAATCTCGGTCACAGTGTGCAGCGGGGAAGTTTGGAGAAACTTCATTCGTTTAACATACTACGACTTTCCCAGGCACCCGGGCATCGTGAAATACAAAGCGCACATCCACGGAAACGACCGAAGGTTTCGAAGAGGAGTAGTTCGATCATTTTTTTAAAACTCTTGGAAACAAACTGAGAGCAGGATTAACGCGATAATATCCAACTTTTAAAGTGATGACTCAGTTCATTGCTCTCAGTTTATGTGACATCTCTAACCGGCTCTAATAACTCGCCATTAACAGTAGCCGTTCAGTCTCCCTGCATCCACACGGTTGTTATTATGCTTATTATAATTCATATTGGGAGTCCTCCCTATAGGAGCTGTGACAGACAGACAGAGGCCAGGTGGGAGAGGTAGACTTTGAGCGTAAGGAGTCGCACCTCTCCGCTCCATGCGCACGCCGCTCCGTGCTACGGGGGCCTGCGTAATGAGGGCGCCTATGGGGCCCTCCTGGATGGAGAGGTGTCCTAACCTCGCCACGGCCGGTCAGAACTGAGGCACCGACACCTGCGCGTCACCCCTCCTCCCTCCCGGCTCCCCCCGGGCAGCGCCTGCCTGCCACAGCCCTCCCCCCCCCCCCCCCCCCCCCCGACATCACCGAGAGTTCATACTCCGCGCACAACTTTTGACAACGATAATGATGTGCATGGTGATGCTGAAAATCTAAGGAGGGGCTGTAGTAGGGAAATAAGGACTCTCCGTGTCGGTGCAGGGGAGGGGCCCTCGTGTTTCTCCTCAGGACCAGTGCAGTGGTGATGGAAAAGCACCACTCTGCAGCCTCCCACTGAAGTGATGAATACATAATCTGATGGCTGGAGGAAAACAGTTTATATTCAAACATCTGCAATGAAATGTGAGAATAGACTTAAACAGAATAAGTAATGCTTCTAAAACCAGGCAGAGGATGTAAACACTGGGCATTTATAACCACCACACATTAAGTGCCCTCTTGAGAGTTTCATCCCATGTTTTTTAGATTTTTGCCCAACTATCAGTCATGTTAATAAAATACCGCCATCTCTCAAGGTTTAGTGTCACTAAGATGGATAAGCTTTGATAGTTTGTGAGATATACTGTCATTTACCATGGCAAGTGTCTGCGAAGGGCCAAAAGGTGCCCCATCCCCAACGGAGCTGGCCTAATTATACAATTAGTCTTGTGATTGGGACAGTCCAGAGCTAAGTGTCCTGTGGGACAGGCAGACACATTATGGCTGTCATCAGTATCTTCGCAGCAAGTAAAAAGAGCTCGGCTTAATAAGGAAGCTGCTGATGTCCTTAGATGAGCTGGAGGGTTGTTGATCGCTTTGATTCAACATGTTTCGCATGTTCCTCTAACAGAACCAGAGGGCTGGGCGGTACAGCCTTCAAATAATATTGTGATATGTTTAGGCTGTATCGCGATACTTGATATATATCTAGATAATTTATCTCCCCAAAAATGGGTGACAAATCAATTATCACAATAATTTTAACCAAATACCTCGATATCAACAACAGTACTGTAGGGATGACTGTTGGTATTGTCGCAAAATATTATCAAAAGTTGAGATTTTTGATAAATAATAATCACTTATGGGGATATAATGACTAAGTGGGTAAAGGTAAGTATTAGTAAAGGTAGAACAGTCTGGTAAGTTCAGAAGATGACATCACTTTACTCTAATGCAGCCTTTAAAGGTCCGATTTGTAAAGTAGTTAAATTCTGAGTCTTTTTCCGAAACTCGTCAAACATCGACCCCTTGGGTTTTTCAGGTCAGGTCTGCCACAAAGCAACAATATTTGATAAGTTTCTTACAAATTAGACTAACTATTGGAAAACTAGATAAGGACAAAACTCATGCCATATCACAATATATCCAAAATCTGAGATGTTATAAAGTCTCATATCACACTATCAATATACCACCCAGGCCTGGCACCATTTTGGGCCTGAACAGGTTTCCTTCAGGACAAAGCAAGTCAAATAATGGAAAAAAGTGAATGGTGAGCTGCTTCCTGGACACCATTAATACCATAGGTCATCTTGGTATTCAATCATTCATGTCTTAAGCCTCATCTGGGCCCTCGGCGGACCAACACCACATCTCTTTTGAAGCCTTCGGTCAGATGGAGACCCCCATATCTCAATCTCATTGCCTATCCAGCCATATATCCGTTCTGGCTTATCCCTGGTCAGTTGGAAACATCAAGACACCACATTTTCTCCTGCCCATCCAGAGCCATATCTGTCATTTCCAAACCTGGGTGTTGTTAAAGAGAATGGGTGTGGGGGCTTGTGATGTTTGGGATCCATGCAGACACCTCCACGAAGTCAGAGGGAGGTCTTGGCTCGGCATGGTTGAGGAGGCAGTGGTGCCTCCACACTGGATACTTTACTGCTAGTGCACTGGCTTATCACATTGGATTAGAGCTCCTACAGGGAGACTGGAAGCTGAGGATGATTGGTAACCAACTTCACCAGTTTGCCCAAGATGAACTTACAGTTGTCCCAACTATGCAAAAACCTTCAGATTATTCATTCTTTGAGTGTATGAGCAGCAGACAGAAGCTCATCTGCTGCTGGGATGGATGAGCGCTTGTCCTTTTTGATTACCAGCAACGATTCTTGAGTACAGTCCGCTCATGCTTCCTCTCCCCTTACCTGGACTCTTCCTTTTTCTCACCCCCACTCCCCTCTCCCCAGCTGTGATAGGATGATTTCCCCCTCTCTAAATGCTGACCTTTTCCACAATAAAACCAGATGCATTCAGGGCCAGCCCTCTGATGTTGCAGGCGTGATAGTTCTGCACAAATCTGGCGCTGATACCAATCTTTGGCCACAATGGGGAAAGAGATGGTAAGAAAGGAAAGGCAAAGGAACGGGGGTGGATTAAAATGGTGGACTGGCACTATGCTTTTGAAATCATTTTTGATCAATCATAGATAGGTTTTTAAGATATGTTAAGTTGAAAACGGAAGGGAGATACATGGATAGACATTTTTTTATCAGTGTGGTGGTGAAAGTAATCCACGATATGTGAAGAAATCAGCGGAGGCCTCGACCTGCTATTTTTCCCAGGTCAGTTTGTGAAACGTGAAGAGTAGAAGGTATTATGAAGGGTAAGGGTTTGGGTTAGAGCCACTGCCTGGGAGTGAAAAATGTTTTTATTCATAAAAAAAAGTGCTTGTGGTGCTCTCATCATGTCTCCACTCGTTAAAAAACAGCCCTTGTCAATATGGAATCCTTATTTTAAAATACCTGAAGCAGAGTTAGAGTCATACAGGATGTGCCAGATATGAAGTGGTGTCTTTTAGTTCAGTCTAAAGTCACTAAGCAGTATTCTCCCTGGGCACAAATCAAAAATATCCTTCACTAAAAAGTCCATCTGCTTCACTTTGACAGAGAATACAGTCCTCCATCTCCCTCCACCCTCATCAGCCCTAGTTTCCAAGTACGCTGAAGCCTACATCCTGCATTTAGAGGCTTTTAGGAAAGCCCTGTCATTCAGTCAGAGACTACTGGGGCAGCATGCTCACGCTTATCTGCACTTTAGTTTCTACTTTCTGGCCGGTGGGCTATATGAGGGCCAGGTAGCAGGGCCTGGCTCATGCGGTTGTCCGTGGACGACCTTGCTCTCCTCACCTACTGCCTTGGAGTGGCTCCCAGTCCTGGGATGGGGCTTTTGGACCGGCACCAAGTCTCTACCCCCACAGATGTTACTGAGCCACCAGATATTATGTCAGGTTTCTGAGTGATGTATCATGCTCCTTTCTGCAATAGCAGCCGTTGATACACGTGACAACAGGAAATCAGTTGAGGAAAGATTTTGGTTTCCAGTGTTAAAATTATGGCTCCACTGGTGCGACACAGACTGTCAGCTCATTAGGATTTATTTATTTTTTGAGAAGAAAATGTTTCTATTATAAATATGAGCCACAATTAAATAATTATTTGTATGCCACACAATTTCTTGACATAATTCAAGGTGGTACATGAAATATTTTTTTCAATTTATTTGAGCAATTAAAAATCACATCAGTTTTTAGAATTCCTTTTCTTGGTGTTGTTGCAAACACATAGACATGTAGAGGCCGGTGTTATTGCACCTGTTATTGCTAAAAAAATCAAAATAGTTTAATTTCTTGCTGATTAAAAAGTTATTTTCTGTTCTTTTATATTTTTGTTCCCCGTTTTTGTTTCCCCCCTTTTTGGGGGGTATTTTTTTAATCACAGCGAAATTAAAAAATAGATAAATAAATAAATAAATCCAGGATGGTTAATGAGTCCAAATGTTTTTGAAGATGTTCTTTTGGAGAAACAAATTTCGGTTATGCTTTGACTCATGAAACAATGTGCTTTTTAATGAAAAGTGGCGAACAAGAAGGGGAAGTTTTTTTGAAAATGAGGTCTCTCGAACAGAAGAACAATGATGAGCTGTCGTGACTGCTGACATTCTGTCTCAGCGCCACTTAGCTTGAGACTGAAGCTTGAAACAACACTGTCTAAATGTCAGAGCAGGAATAAACCAATTTCCCTCCACAGCACACAGAGTGCTCAGTGCAGGTTATGATTATAATCGGAGGGTCGCCTAAACCCGCAAGGCAGCACCGTGTCTTATGGAGCAGGCCAAAACTATGAAGGAAAAAAAGACATTTTTGTCATTAAAAAAAAATTTCAAAAATCATGATGTGCTCACTGGGAATTGATTTAATGAAGTTCCTATGAAACTAAAACCAAGTACAGGTCAGTTGAGTAACCCCCCGGCGCGCACACTGTCAGATGTTTAACTCTCGCACTCCTTGGGGAAAGACATCGGGGCTAATAGGTGAAACCACAGCTGCTGAAGTCGGGCTGGAGAGGAGCGACATTCCCTCCTGCACACGTCCGACAGTCAGAGTGTAAAAGCCGGTCAAAGAATCTTGAGTTTGCCCCCCACTCAGCTTCCATCATCCATGAATCAGGAGGAAAGGAGTCCTGACTCAAAAATCAAAAAAGGAAAAAAAAAAAAAAAAAAGGAAAGAAAGAAAAAGTTCTGAGTCTTTAACTTGCTGTCGAGTTGTCTCCTACAGACTACTGTAAACTGAGTGTTCGCAGGGCGGAAGGAGAGCTTCAGGAGTGTGTGCGCTCGCTTCTATTGGAAGAAGAGAGAGAAAAAAATCAGCACCGAGGGCAGTGTCGGAGTTGAGTCTCGAGGAGCGACTGGACTGCGTTTGTTTTCTGACTTGATCATGAAACTTAAGACAGTAGGCAGGTAGGGAGCGGGCAAAAAAAAAAAAAAAAAAAAGTTGGCAAAATGCCTGGAGAGCAAATATGTGGCCGTTAAAAGCTGTGTTTTAAAAAGAGAGGGAGAGTCTGAGCGCACTGGGAGCAAACTTTAAACTTGGACAGACACACACATACTTTGATTTAAAGTGATGGACATAACTGGTATTTGTAGTTTACAATAATTCTGTGAAACATTTATTAACTTTACAGTAAAAGTTTGATATTAAACCCGCCTTGCATAGTGATTTAATAAGTGTATTTACAGGTTGAGGTGAAAAGCTGCAATAAAAAAAATTGTTAATTCCTCACATTAGGCGACACGAAATGAAAGGGACAGATTTCCCCTCTTTTTCAACACACTGCTCATCATATCGGGCTTAACTTTACTAAATGGATATAAACGTGACCAATTGTACTCCTCTCCATTCACCCACACTGTCTTTTTCTGATTTCCAGGGGCCTCCAGCTCTCATCCTTCACTTGTCACATTTAGGAACAAGAGGAGTGTGATTTCATTTTGAGTGAAAACGGGCCAGAGCTGTCACAAGGTGCTGCTGTTCTGCTATATTTCATTTCTGGGTGGTGGTGGAGGAGTGCTGTGTGCTTCTCCACACCTGCTTTCTTGTTCACACACACACAAAAAATAAATAAAACCAAAATGTTTCTTCTCCTTTTATTTTTTCCCCCTCCTCCATAAACTGAACACTTTTCTCTGTTTTGCCGTCAAGGTGACGCTCCCGGTCCAGGCGCAGGTGCTCGGATCAAATGACCTGCATTTTTTTTCCTCCTTTTTTTTTTTTTTTTTTTTTTTAAACTGAGCCTCTTAACTTTTGTGACCAAAATGATCACTTCACAAGCGCATTTTCGTGCGCATTGTGCCGGCAGCATTCAGGAGATGGATAATGCTTGTAAAGTCTGACAAGACGGCGTTTGTTTTGGTTCCACGCTCGTCTGAGAAATTATCTTTCAACCCCTTTAAAGGGCGCAATTGAGAAGCAGCGGCGTTTTCACTGCGACTTTTTGCTTTGTCCTCTCCAAAGTGGCGTCTGCATGTCTGACTCTGCCAGTTACTGATTTGCAGGCAGTATGTTAAGGTGGCCCATGTAAGTGATTTCCACGGGCATCACACTAAAGGAGAACAAATCGCTGACAAAGGAGCGCCTTTCCCATTCAGCAGCGTCGTTAGGACAACCAAAAAGTATTTCTCAGATAATAAGTTCTACTTCAAAGCGTTTCTCACTGAAGGGTGACTGCTTCACTCCTTTTATTAAGTCTCCCTCCTTTTAATGCCGAAGGAACTGTCTCTGGTTATTTTTCATCGTGTTTATTTTGTAACATTCATTGAGCGCTTGTTTCCAAACGGGACCTACAAGAGCAGGCTCCTCTTCAGGCCCCTTGTCCCTATAAAAGTCCGAGAGGAGGCCCACAAGTGCTCCTGCTTTGAATGAAGCGGCAGATAAAGTGTTTTTTTTTATTTTTTAGAAATGCTAAGAGGACAGCTATAAAATTGATAAAGCCTCTTAAACACAACCTGAACAAACCTGCAGTTGTTGTGTTTTTCTAAAAGCCTCCTTGATGCTGCTGGAGCGGCTGTTCCCTCGGCCTGTAAACTCTGCTTAATATTTTCGGATTGTTCGCACTCCACTGCTGATTAAGTGTGCGCATTTTATGGCCACAGTCCCAGCATCCTCCAGGTTGACCCGAGTCAAGTGTCTTAATTGCTGCAGCATGGACGCTCGGAATAATTTTCAAGACGTGTGTGTGTGTGTGTGTGTGTGTGTGTGTGTGTTTTTAATAAGGTTTTAATTTGTGTTAGTTAGTTGTGTTTTTTTTTTTTAATCTTCTGAATTTGTCAAATTCTCACCAGGCAGGTGCGCGTCATCTACCTGCCCACTGTGCATTGGTAGCGACACTTTTTTTTTTTTTTTTTTTTTGGAGAGGGTGCATCCTGAGCTTTGATTAGAGTTCATTTAGTGGCAGTTAGTGTTTTTCAAGCAGACACATTCAGATGTGAGCGTCTCACTAACCCAATTGCCATAGAAATCCTAACGCACCATGAAGACTGTCAAAGCGGCCAGCCTTCCTCTCAGAAGCTGCAGCCTTTGAAGTGGTGCAGGACTCGCGTTGGTCCATTCTAATTCTATAGACTGGACAGGCAACTCTTTGAAAGTGAGATTGTGCGTTTTAATGGAGGAAATAAGAGGGGGAACTTGTTTTATACACTCTATACAAGGCATTGCTTATTGTCAGATATCTTTTATCTTTTATTTTTCCCATGAATGATTCATGCCTCGGCTGCTTTGTGCTGTGTGCGCCTTTCAGAGGTAGCGCCATCAGGGGGCTATAAGTTTTCCCATTAGCTCAGTGATTAGTTTATACCAGCCTCCTTGGCCCGTTAGGCCCTGCTCCTGAGATGACAGTGGAGATTTTATGGAAGTGTCAGGAGAGGAAGTGAACAGGGATAGCTCCCTTCTAGGGGTTTTCCATTTGAAGTGGTTTGGTTGCATTGCACATTGAATTTGACATAACTGCTCGACAGCAAATGCACAGCCTCCTAAAATTATTTTACAAAACGCAGCAATCTCACAATCACCAAAGGTCAAGCTGAATTTACGTATGTGTGCGTTCCTCCAATATCCCAAACTCCTATTAATCAGATTCACTCATAAATCATAATAATTTGACACTTGTTAATTATTAACTGTATACGTCCTGTTTTTTTTATTAAGTGTTTTTTTAAGCATGAAATTTATATTGTAAATGTATTTTTTTGAACATCAAGGGTCTGCACAATCATAACTGATTCATCTCTCTTGTTTTTTTTTTAATCCACCATGTCCAACGGCACCATGCACCTCAAAGAGAAAGACAGATCACTACAAAAAGGCATGCGAGAAAGGGACTTTTCACATTACACAGCTTATTCAAGTCAATGTTTTCTTCTTTTACAGACCACAATTAAAAACTGGAAAAAAACAAAAAAAGTGAACCAAAATATGTAACATAAAAAAAACAAAAAAACATCAGCAGGGTACTATGCATCACCAAAACTGATATTATTATTCTTTGGTGTTCCTGTAAATTCCAGTACAACATTGATACCAGCAAATAAATTACAATGTACAAAACGACATTTTTTTTTTGTAATTAAAACTACACAACATTCACAAGTATCAGTACAATTACATATATACAAATCCTACAGGGTCAAAGCCTGTCAGTGTAGACATTTAGGGTCTCAAGGGACTTACTCGTACTCTTTAACGAGCATAACACTTGTGTATTTTGCATAAAATATAGTCTTAAATAGTTCTTAAATATTACAAAATTCCATCCAAACACATGTATTGTATAAATCTGAAAAGGTAAATGAGAACCCTTAAGACCCTCACATGTTTGCCTTCTCATTTTTTTTTTTTTTTTTTTTTTTTTCTGTCCTTACTGGTTTATCAAAGTTTGTTGTACCACATCTTAAAGAAATCAGATGAAATAATTAAAAAAAGAGACTCATCTGCTAGATTCTGTCCAGTAAGGTGTTGCCATTCAGTGGTGCTATAGAAGCAGTAGGGCTTAGCGTTTGTTTTCCTTTAAACGTCTGAGTTATGACAGTGATTGATAGCAGGCGAGTTATTAAACTGCAAAGGGGATGATGGGAGGTCAGGTGAAAGATGTCACTTCAGCACACCAGTTGAGTCTCAAGTCATGCAGTTAATTAAATCCTGCATATCGCTCTCGTAAAAAAAAAAAAAAAAAAAAAATCATTTTGAAAAGTTCTACTCATAAAATGCCTCACTTTTAAAAAAATGGTTGGTCCTTTATATTAAGAAGGAAGGATGTTTTTTTTCTCTCTAACTTTTAATTTCAGATGCGATGTCAGTGTTAAATGTTTTATTTTGAAAGGTCAGGGGGTCACCTCAGAGAAACACGCTCTCGGGCCTGCTTCGCCTCCAACATGACAGTGAATCACCTGCGTTTAGCACAGTCTCTCAGTAACACTACAGTGTAAAAGAACTGATCAACATCCCATCGTGGACCTTAACACACTTTCACGGGTCAAGTCGATGACAAGTCTGCCAGTCACGTGGGTTGTTGACGGGCCATCAGAGCATTGTCCTCGGGTCTGAATTTCTGAAAGAGTCCTCGTCGTCTGACTCCGACGTTGGCACATCGCTGGAGGGGGTGTGGAGGTGGTTGGGCCCTCCGCTCCCCTGGCACACGTACCACTCGTTGAGGTTTGTGACCTGAGGGGAGAGGTTCGCGGAGCGGTTCCTGTGCGGCTCGGAGCCGGGCGAGAGAGGGTCCCCGAGGGGGTTTGTGGAGGATATGTAGGTGACGTTGGTGGACGGGGGCGGCGGGGACTTGCAGTGCACCTTCATGTGCTTCCGCAGCGAGCTCGGGTGCGTGTAGGACTTGTCACAGCCGCGCACTTTGCAGTAGTAAGGCTTGTCGCTGGTGTGGACGTGAGAGTGCTTCTTCCGGTCGCTGCTGTTGGCGAATTTCCGGTCGCAGCCGTCGAACTCGCACTTGAAAGGCTTCTCCCCTTTGAATAAACGAGAGACAGATGCAGTCAGTGTCAACCAGAGTTTCCTTTTACATCTGACACACACACACACGCACGACACAGATTTAGAAGTGAAAACCAACTCCCCGCACCAGCTTCTCATCATACCACCTTAAATAAAGACAATTCTCTCGTTTCCTCATTAGCAGCCCGCACCCCCTCCACCGAGCAGCCACCGCAGCAGCCACCACTCCACACCCACTTGTCCAAAAGCATTTTTTCCTGTGTGAACACGTGTAACATGCCTTTAGGCCTTCTGGTTACATGTATGTGTGTGTGTGAGGGGGGCACTCAAGAGACCACCAGGAGTCGTGTATGTGCCGTGGTGGACTGTGGTTATAACTCATCACACACACACACACACACACACACACACACACACACACACACACACACACACGCTGTCACACTTATATGTAAAACATGCATTTTTTTTTCCTAAATCAAAGCCTGCATACATGTACAATTATGGATTTAGGCGCAGTGTGTGTTTTCAAATTGATTTAAAAAAACAACAACAACAACAACAAGCTGCCTCTCTGATGACTCCTGTTTTTTTGCTAGAGGACATATTTATTTCCCTGGGGATTTTACATCACTCTATAAGGTGTAGGGGCCTGTCCAGGTTGGTGGCAAAGGGCCAAAATTGAGCTTTCTCTCAGCCAAAGCAGAGTCTCAATCTGTGTAATAACAACAACGACAGATCTCAACAGAACGCTCGTGAGATTTGTGAAAAGTTCGCCTGCTGAGGCTCCTGAACTTTCAGCACAACGTATGTCATCACGACGTTGTTTTGATTGGACAGTATATCCGGACAGATCTGATTTCTCTCCAGGCAGAGCTCATCCTCCGGCACACACAGTGAACCGACGTTTAAAACTAATAACCCTGACACATGTTAACCATGTGCACGGGCTCGTGGATATATAAACTGAGCTTTTGCGTAAACGTCCTACGCCGGAGGATAATTACATTTACGCGTGTTCCAGCGCTGTCCTGCATGTACGTAAGCACGTTTTACAAATGATATGCCCTAATCCTCTCACGCCTACTGCAGGCGTCTCGGCGAGTCAAAAAAAGTTTATATTTAAGAGAGGAAATGAAACACTCTCTGCGCGAATGCGTCACCGAGAATACGACTCATTTCTGCTCGCTTCTGTGCGCAATTACGCGCGCTCGCTCTGCCCATCCGTTTAGGATGCGAGCAGCAAGACAAGGTCAATATTTTTCACACTGCGGTATGCAAGTTTGACACAATTAGGCGTACTGACCTGTGTGAGTCCTCTTGTGAATCTTTAAATTCTCCGATCGGGCGAACACTTTCCCACAGCCCGGGAAGGGACACGGGAAGGGCTTCTCTCCCGTATGAACTCGGATGTGATTTATCAGTTTGTACTTCGCTTTGAAAGCCTTTCCTTCCCGCGGACATTCCTCCCAAAAACAGACGTGGTTGCTCTGCTCCGGTCCCCCGACATGCTCCACCGTGACGTGGTTGACCAGCTCGTGCATGGTGCTGTAAGTTTTCGAGCAGGGCTTTTTCTGATTTTGCTCCTGGTCAATCCACTTGCAGATTAGCTCTTGCTTTATGGGCTGCCGCATGTATCTTAAAAACGCCCCCGCCGCTCCGTGAGGAGCAGAAGCGATGTTCACATTGAGGTTCATGGAGTTGTAGCTGTGGAGAGAAGAGGGTCCATAGTGCTCTGGCCTGTGCCCGAAGTGCTCTGGCCTGCCGTAGATGTCCCCCGGTATACCCAGGCGCATCTGCCCGTTGAGGGCATGGTGGTGGGCACCTGGGGACGCCTGGTCGTGAAGTCCAGTGAAAAGTGAATGGGCCCCACTTTCCGTGTGCCCATAAGCACCTGTTGGGGAGATGAACATGCCATGGTGATGAGGGGAGGAGGCGGAACTATGCTGGTCGCCAAGTGCATGCATAGCAGAGGCTGAGAGTTCTCTCCTGAGGATGAAGTCCCTGCTGCTTGAGTAGCCTGAGTGGGGGTGAGCCACGGGGAAACCAACTGTGGTCTGAGCAGAAGTGAAAGATGCCGCGGTCTGGGCTTCGGGATGGCTCTGAATGTGCTGAGATGGGCTAAGTTTGAGAGCATTTGTCTGTGCCATGTGCTCTGGTCCAAATGGAGTGAGTGCCACTCCGGGGTCGTTGCCCAGCTCCCCAGGGTGGAGGTGGGCATGGTGGGAGAGAGGGTGATGCCCCCCTAGCCCCGGGAAGCCTGTCATATTCTGATGAGGAAGGGGTTGAGTCGCTGCCAAATCCGCTAATCTTATCGCCGGATTCCTCTTGCTTAAAGGGGGTTCCATAACTACACTGACAAGTCCATCCGCACTCACCGCAATTGTTTTTCACCACACACCGCTCTCTAAAACATTAGGAAAATATGTATATAAGGGCTCTATAAGTTCTTTTGTCCGGCTTCTAACTCTGCTTGCTCCTTTTCCCACTCTGTCCTCAAGCGATTGGCAGAACATACAACAGTTGGAGGACACAGTGGGGAATACAGTTTAGAAATGGCACTGCGGGTATTGGACGGATTTCGGTGACTGGCAGTTAGGAGAACGAAGCGATTGGCTGTCGTTCAGCGCAGGGGCTCAGCAGGGTTCCGCCCCCTCACTCTCTTTATCGCTGTTGACTCCAAAAAGTTGTACTCACAAAGTTACCAGCAGATCTGTTTGTGTGGCTTTCTGTTTACCGGCGCTGGCGCATGTGGATGACCGAAACGTCTGTGTATGTGATAAATGCAGCCGGGTTTATGTTCGGTGAGGTTTGTCCGAGTGTCTTACTATTGATTTGATGTCGCCATTGAGAAAAAAAAAAAAAAAAAAAAAGAAACCAAAAAAAACAAAAAGCCCGCTGCTGGTGGATGGATGGATGTGAGTAGTGTAAGAGATGTGAGCAGAGTAGTATTTGTTAAATAAATAAATAAAATAAATTATAATTAAAAAAGAGATGAATTAAAAAGTGCATGTTTTGTGTTAACCACAATTATTAAAACATGACATAACATGATCTGTCAGGGAAATAACTAATGAAAAGAGCGCACCTGTGCAATGGCACTGCAAAAAAATAACTATTTTAACAGAAAAATAAAAAATAAATAAAAACAGAGAAAATAGTCAATAAAATATAAACTTCAGACTCACAGCTTTGCGTCCGGCTTTCTGGTTCTTTTTTCAGGTGTTGTGTATTTTAACCCTGTTGTCCCCGCTGCAGATGTTACTCAGAATTAAATAAACATGATTCATTTTTCCTTTGAATGTTGATACTCTCCTACATTTAAATTTACAGGAGCTCCGAATGGACTTTCGGGTGGTGTAGGCTGACATCCAAATCCTATTACAGTGAAGTAAGGAAAAGCAATAAAAATGTCTTATTTGTTCAGTTATTTTTCATAAATCCTTCATAAAAAATTCCCATTAAAATAATCTGTCTTGGTTTAAATGTATTAAAGCGTAAGGCAGTGGGTTAAACACGTGCAGCAAGTCAAGAGTATTACAGCGCAACCCATCATGTTATTCCAGTGAATGTCATGACCTGTAAAAAGGTGTCACGTATGTTTTCTTTTCTCCAAACACGCCAGCTAAGTATTATTTAACGCCGTGTAATGCTCGTTATAATCGAGGCTGTCAGACTCGTGTTAAACTGTATTCAGGTTCACTATGACGGATCACGCCATTCGAACAGTCCCTCCTGACAGCAGGACGTGTATCTGTCATTGATATGTCTCAATCCACACACCTTTCCAATCGATTTGTGATAGCTGGCCTCAAACTACAAATCAGCAGCCCTGAAAACTTCCCTTAAAAGAAAAAAAAAAAAAAAGTAAAACTTCAGACATGTAAATCAACACCACATTTGCCCACTGATGAACATGTGTTAGCCTGTAATTGATTTCCATCGTGTTAGAAGGGGAATGCTTTACATGTTATGGGCCTGTTGCACGTGCTGCTCTGTTGAAACTGATTTATGAACTTGATGGTCAGCAGCCGAAACACGGTTTTGGATTAAGGGTTTGTGTCCAAACATCTAAAATTGATATATAACGTGTTGCACTCTTACAAAAATATAAAAACAAATAAAAATGTATGAATTTACAGTTAGACCTGGTGGTTTTCATAGGTCTTTATACTGGTGTTGACATCAATCCTGCCTATTTATTGCTTATTAACAGTTGCACGTGTTTTCATTTTATTTTCACAATCACTCTTTGTCATATTTATATTTTTATCCGAATTAAAAAGTTACTAAAACAATTCGGCCATGACCACATGTGTTTGTGTGTGTGTGTGTGTGTGTGTGTGTGTGTGTGAGTGTGTGTGTGAGCCGCTGTCTCGGGTATTTTGTTAAATAAATAAAATATGCTCAGCTCCAATGGGAGCTCCTGGAAGCCCATAAAACCCAGAGGAGCAGTGGGTGCATTGTTTATGATTTGTTTAAGGGCCCCTGTTTCATACACATTCAATTAAACACCACATTAAAGGAAATCTAATCCATGGAAAATTAGCAAGAACGAGAATTTTAATTTTGGTGGAAGAAAAAAAAAAAGACGCCATCCCTGCTGCTTAATCGTGACACTTTGTGAATGCCATGCACGTCCAATTTTTGCAACACACATTGCACGTCTTGATGTTTTTTTTCTCACATTTATCAATTTTTATGTCAAATGAATGGAAATGACTTTACATTACGCATCTAAATTAGAGGGAAACTTCCTGGAGGAACGGGTTAATTATTATTGAATATTGCTTCCATATTACCCAGAGCTGTCGATGCCTCAGACGGAAGAGGGGGACATGTTAAACCTCTCCCTCTCTCTCCCTCTTGTCTCCCCCCCTCCTCTCTCTCCTCTCTCTCCCTCTCTTTAAAACAAAGACGCTTTGTCATAAACAGGGTTATTTTACCAAAAGGAGTCAAGAGGGCAACACATGTGGTCTTAACGGGTCACAGGTCAAACATCCATGAAACACAAGGTCACGGAAGCCACACTAGTAACCTTCCAGTGTGTCAACATATTGATATTGTCAGATAACAGAGAGGAGAAATACGCCTTTGGCCCCATCCATTGTAATACGCAGGCTGAGTGTGATCAAGTGTGATCAAGACCACTGACTTTATCGATACGCTTTGGCTTCAGACTTTTCGTCAGCTCTGACTTCAGATCTCAGAGTAGTTCCTGTGATTTATATTTAAAATCTCAGGCCACGTCTCAGTGTGTATCACTGGTCCTAAAACCTGTTGAAATACTGGTCTTTGGGGGATTTTCAATAGGCTAGACCCCCTTTCTTCTCCAAGCAGAAGGGAGAACCCGCAGCCATGTGCCTCTCTCCCCGATAGATTTTTTTTTTTCCCTTTTTAATTTTCTTTCTCTTTTCCCCCTATCTGGGGAAGGTTTTTGTGGTTTTCCACAGAAATAAAGAACTTCTTATAGGGGTCGGCAGACGTGACTTTGAACTTGGATCAGCTCCTGCGTTTCCTGCGGTGCGGGTTGAAATAGACTTGGAAGAATGGCACACACAACGCTCAGCCTGTCCCACTCTGAGCTGAGAGAGACACACAATTAAAAAAAAAAAAAAAAAAAAAAAAAAAAAAGTTTTTAAACGTTTCCCTCGCCTTCACCGTTATTTGTCGCCTAGAGAGCACCGCAGAGCTGAGGCACGCACAGTGAAGTGTCGTGTGAAGGCACGGGAGGACCTGTGGGATCTTAATTTGGTGAAAATGTAAGTAAACTTCCTTTGACTTGGACATGAATGAGCAGCTGTGGTGTATGGCCTGTATGTCCCCATTTGCACGCAGATTCAGTGCATTGCTTGTGATGGAAAGTTGCCAGAAGAGGAAGCAAATCTTTGTTTGAAAAAAAAAAATGACTTCCATCTGTCAGGTATATGTGTTGGTGCCTGTATGGGAACCAACAAGGAAATGCAATGCAGAAAACGTTGTGGCGGACAGAGTGTCTGAGTGTCTGCAGCCTGTTGTTTTCTTCAAACCAAACATTAGACAGAGCCATGCTCACAGCCAGCACCATCACATCTTCACTCAGTCTTAACTCATTTGCTAAAACTTTGTCATTGTGAGTCCAGCACAGACTCGACCTCACGGGTCACCAATGGTTAACTGTGATCTGAGCGCAGTTCACCACCATAACATGTAACTTAATTGCTGTGGTGAATGTGAGAACCACCGAGGAGGCAGAACCAGCGACATGTGGAACCATTAAAAAAAAAAAAAACGAACCAACAACAAGCACTGGCGGTTGCCAGTGTGAGCACTGGAGCACCACTAAAGGCCCAGTTGTGGTTCCACAACCAGTGAGAAACCACTGGACTCCATATGGAGCCACAAATGCTTTTTCAGCTGTGGGGAATTAAAGTGGCGAGAGTTTGGTCACATTTGAACGACTCTAAACTTAATGACGCATTATTAACATACATCAGCATTTCAGATGTGCTCAGATAGGCTGCAAGTATTTATTAAAATATGGTCTTATAATAAAAAAATAAAAGAATAAAAAAGGGGAGGTGTTACAGCTTCACACTGAGTTCATTTAAAATACATTTTGCATTAGCACATCAGTACCTGATAAGCATGATTATTTTTTGTTATAGGGGCTGAATGCAGCAATTTATTATTGACTTTGGAGGTCAATAAATCATGTAATATTCAAACAGTGTATGGAGCTTTAAAGTAGAGATGCTTGGAAATAATTTCTCTCTGCAGCTGAAGGCTACTGGTTATGCGTAATGCACATCTTTCGCTGTATTAGACTCTTTTTAGACATCGTGGTGGTCAATCCATAACCATAGATTTAATCGCACGGCTCTGTGTAGGTGGCTTTAAGCAGCGTGCTCATTTTTTTTTTACTTCCCAAATTTAAAAATACAAAAAGCTGTTGCATAACCTCAATTTACACCAACTCTCTAACCCCACCACTCTGATTTAACTTTTTCCACCTCCGTATAAATAATTGTACCCATCCCGAATCTTATTATTCACCGTCAAATGCCTCATTTCTCTCTCTAAAACACTACAGCCCTGCGCTCACGCCACGCAAACAACAAAAACACGTTCTCTCCTCTCTCTCGTCGTGATCCCTTCGCTCGTATATACCCCCCAAATCTTCTCCTAAAAGTAGGCGGTAATTATTAGTGGAAAATGGCGTTGCACTATTAAGTCGCCAAAGCGCTACCTGCTATTGGAGGGGCACCTGGGATTGATGAGGCGCAGTGGCCAATGAGACGGCGAGGAATGAATGAACGGGCTCCAGTTAAAGGGGGCGGAAGAAGAGGTAGAGCCAGTCCACGGAGAAACAGGGACCCTCCGCGATAAACACAGACGAGCCAGAGAAATAAATACATACCCACTCGGAACAGCGTTTTTTGAGATGCTCCGGCTACTCTCGCCCTGTGTACGCAGAGGACACCTAGTAAGATAATTATTTAATTCTTCGAGTGCATTTTTTAACAGCAGCCAACTGTCGCAGTCGAGAGAAGAGGACGCGAGGAAACTCTTCGTTGCATTTGGATTTTTTTCCTGAGGCACAAGTTAACTAGAAGTAAATTCAGTGTTCGATAAGACGAGCTGATTTTTTTTTTTTTTCCCTTCCTCATGAGCGGAGCAGCGTTTTTGAAACACGCCTGATATGGTGTTTCCAAGGCTGGAAGTTGAATCGTTGCGCGCCAGCATCAACATTTGATTTGGTTCTTTAACTTATTCGCTGTAGACACGAGCCCTGCGCTGATTTAAACAGAAACGTTTTTGTTTTTTTTCTCCCCCTGACCGAAATAATGCTACTGGATGCTGGTCACCAGTTCCCCGGACTGGGAGTGGGGTCATTTGCCAGGCATCACTCAGCGAGCGACATGCAGGAGAGAGACTTGAGTTTGGCACAGAATAGCTTTGTAGACTCCGCACACATGGGTGCGTTTAAGCTGAACCATGATCTCTCTCCGGGACAGAGCTCTGCCTTCACCACCCAGGCGCCGGGCTACCCCGCTGCGGCGCTGGGGGCTCACGCTGCCCATGTCACGTCGTATGCAAGCTCTCCTTTCAACTCCACCAGGGACTTTCTCTTTCGTAGTCGGGGCTTCGGAGAATCCTCTCCGGCGAGCGGCCAACATACTATTTTTGGCCCCACGGCGGGATCCCTCCATCACTCCCACACAGACACTCAAGGCCACATTCTGTTCCCCGGGATCCACGACCAGCACGGGTCCCACGGATCCCCGAATGTCCTGAACGGCCAGATGAGGCTCGGACTACCCGGAGAAGTTTTCGGACGCTCCGACCAGTACCACCAGGTTTCCAGCCCGAGGACCGACCCGTACTCGGCGGCGCAGCTGCACAACCAGTACGGCTCCATGAATATGAACATGGGGATGAACATGGCAGCCCACCACCACCCCGGTGCCTTTTTCCGCTACATGAGGCAGCAGTGCATCAAGCAGGAGCTCATCTGCAAGTGGATCGACCCCGAGCAGCTCAGCAACCCCAAGAAGTGTTGCAACAAAACTTTTAGCACCATGCACGAGTTGGTCACGCACGTCTCCGTGGAGCATGTCGGCGGACCGGAGCAGACGAACCACGTCTGTTTCTGGGAGGATTGCGGCCGGGAGAGCAAACCGTTCAAGGCGAAATACAAACTGGTGAACCACATTCGGGTGCACACCGGGGAGAAGCCTTTTCCCTGCCCCTTCCCCGGCTGCGGAAAGGTCTTCGCACGGTCGGAAAACTTGAAGATACACAAGAGAACGCATACAGGTAATTATCACAACCCACTGAAGTTCATTTTATTGATTTTATTTAAACAGCCTGCCTTATATTGTAATTGTTGTGACCAGGCGGCCATGTGCATTTATTTCGCTGTTATAAATCCGCGCCCTGCCAAACCCAAACGAAGATCTAATTATCTGTGGCTATTTCGGGCTCTTAAAGTAGATAGTATCTGTAGAAACAGTCAAAGTAGATTTAGGACCAAATCCAGGAAAGAAAGGGCATAGGTTTAGCGGAGCCATTCCTCTTTTACACGGGCTGCATCGGAACAATTCTTCTGGCGTGAAAACATTTTCCAAACGCGCAGAAAACAATTTCGCCGGGCCTGTCGGCGTTTTATTATTCGGGGTGAACTTTAAAAATGGGTCAAAGGGGACAGTTGGAGGCGCGTTGCGTGCGTCGTAGAGTAGCCAGGCTGGTAGTAAATCATATCAATTGGCTGTTCTCGGTGCTGCGCTTTTATGGCTCACACTATTCCCCCTTTTCCGTATAGATTTTCCATAGCCTACTTTGGCTTTAGATAATTTATTTCTACTTAATTCCTGATCGATTTGTAATTCCTGTTTGTTTTAGGAGTTGTGTGTGTGTGTGTGTGTGTGTGTGTGTGTGTGTGTGTGTTTCGGGTTTAGCAGCAGCAGCAGCAGCAGCAGTAGTAGTAGTACTGTTTATGCGTAAGGAATGCCTTTTGTTTTCTCATGCGTCCCTTTGATAGCAGCTTAAGGTGCTAGACAGGGCCATTACCAGCCTTTCACATTTGGACTTATTTTCTTGGGAAATGCATTATGGTGCCGTGCCATCAAATTGGTCAGGTGCTAATTAGATTTTTATTGTCTCTCAGCAAATGGTGCGCCTTCTGTAGGCCTACTGAGGACGGCCTCGTCCCCCCCTCCCCATCTCCCACCCCCTCCAAATCACTATGCGCATTATTTAGGCTAAATAAGATGTAAGCGACCTCCTCCTCCCCCCTCGTCTCACTTTAAAACACGCTTTAAACTCATCTGGGATGTTGATACGAGTTCGTTCAAAACTGTGACGTTAGGAAACACACCCAACAGCTCCACACGCTCAACTTTTTCCCCCCCTTGCATTTTTAATTTTTACGCTTCCAACGAGCCGCACAGCTCCATGTTCTCACACACGCACGTCTCCCAGCAAATCTGACCATGTTTCTCCTCTCTTGTCTCTTTTTCTTCCCTCCTGCAGGAGAGAAGCCGTTCCAGTGTGAGTTCGAGGGCTGCGACAGAAGGTTTGCAAACAGCAGCGACCGAAAGAAACACATGCACGTCCACACGTCGGACAAGCCATATCTGTGCAAAATGTGTGACAAGTCCTACACACATCCCAGCTCTCTACGGAAACACATGAAGGTAAATATGCCGCGTCAGGAAACGCGTGCTGAACATTCACGTGTGTTTCAGGCCTGCGTTACGCGCACATGTGGTTTTTACACAGGTTGTGTTTGCACCATTCGCTCCCGGCTAAATTCTATAAGCCCAAACGCTCATTTGTCTTTTCTACGTCCCCAGGTCCACGAAGCGTCTCCACCAGCATCAGACTCATCACCAGCAGCCAGCTCTGGTTATGAATCCTCCACACCTCCAGGCCTGGTGTCTCCCACCACCGAGACCCAAAGCAACACCACCCTGTCCCCAGCCTCAGCTGTGCACAACACCACCAGCCACAGTGGCCTATCCTCCAATTTCAGTGAATGGTATGTTTAGGACTAAAAGCTGAAATGAAGCAACACACACTCATTTCACAGCACTGGACCATCCAGCAGGAGATTGGGACACGTGCACACAAGAGGCACACAAAACATTTGTTTATTTTTGATTTGTATTATTTTTGATTCGCCAGGGAAGATGACGATTACCAACAGAGGAAAATATGTATAATAGTCGAGGTGTATTTCATATTGTAAATAATTACTAAAAAAAAGCCCACTTTCCCATTGGTTGTGATAGTTTGTCAGTCTTTGGTGTATAGATGTTCCTTCAATGGTAGCTATTTCTCTAACTGGACTTTTAGTGCACATATTACGATAAAAAATTGTACTATACTGTTGAATATTGTGATCCTAAGGCAAATTGATTGTACTATACTAAACATCTATAAACTGGAAAGAGTGCCAAAGTTAACATTTAACTCAAACAGACCACAATATTATGCTTGTGAATGTATATTTTAGTTTGCTGGGCTTAACTTGTGATGTTTTGTGCTTTGCAAGTTTGAATTGTGAAATACTATCTGGAAGATTGTGAGGAAAAATAAACGTTGTGCCGTTCGATTTTATGTACCTACACCCTTCCTTTTGTAAATATCAACTGCCATATTTATCCATTTGTAATTAAATTATGGTATTTACTTGCTACAGATGAAACAGTATTTATAAAGAATGTTTCTTTACTATAAATATGTACAATTACGAGCTAAACATGGGCAGTTGTTTCGTTATGTGCTTTTGTTCAAAGTTTTAAGAGGTGTTTTCTTCCTTATTGTGATAAGAATTTTACTGCATACAAATATAATAAAAGGTGTTGCAAGTGATAAATATTTCCTTTGCTTTTTCATGCCTTTTCCTCTTTGTGTTGGTTTGCTGGTGCAGCTGGGGGAGTTGCGTCTTGTTTGGCAGGCTTTTTAAAACAACGAGTCAGGCACAGTGAGGGAAGTTGATCACGTCTCAGGCTTTTACAACTCAGTCATCAACTGTTAAAACAAAATCCTCTCGGTTCTTGTCGTCAAAGGCTAAATAAAAATCGTGGTGTTTTACCTCAAGCTTTGCAAAGCATGCTCTGCAGGCCCTGCAGACAGTGTGGCTGTTGTGGTGATTAAATCAACAGGCGATTTGGGGGGAATTTACGCAAACCGGGTGCATGGTCTGATTATTCTAACCAAGTCTGTGTGTGAGATTTAAAAAAAAAAAAGATATTTAACTGATAGGCAAGCGAACGAAGCACTTTCATTCTGCACACTCAGCACACTCACTGCCAGTTTGCTTCAATCTGGTGGCACAGCGAAGCCCTGTTTCTCCTCCACACATCACCATATCTTACAGCTCACACATATTTTCCCAGGTTACAGTTTATTAAAAAAAACAACAACACACAGCCCGTAAACGCACCACACCTCCCTCCCTCCCTGCCCCCCACGCTGGACACTTCATTGCACAAGCGTTGGTGAACTTGAACTTGACTCGGGTGTATAACCTCTGGGAGCTTCTCCCCGCTCTGTGTAGATGGCCATATGTCTCTGCAGCTCTGTTATTAATTTGGGTGCTTTTAAAGGACGCTTCGGGCGTGTTTGTGTTTTAATTTGACGTTTTGCAGCGCTGTGAGCGCACATGATGACATACGTGAGCAGATCTGAGGCTCCTTGAAGAGTAAATGTCTCAGTCTGAGCAGGCATGAATTAAGACTATGGGTGAATTAAACAGGCTGGAGAAGGATAACGTCGGTGTTTGTCGGCTGGCTGTTTGACCGAGCGTTCATCTGTGTGAATGAGTTCATGTCATTCTTGGTGTGAGCGTTGCGCTTCGTGTTTGGAGAACACGGAGCCTGTAGTGGGGACTTGTCAGTGCTCGGTGGATATCCGCTGCAGGCCGACTCTGCGCTGTAGCAGCAAGTGGCACTCTGTCTGTGTGGTGGAGCTGCTAGACTGCAGGCAACGTAGTCTCTCCCATTATACAAGCTGCTCACATTACTTGGCTCACGGGATGATGTGGTAAATAAAAAGGTTGGTAGGATCTCCAGGGGGGCGATGCTGATTACAACCAGGCAACGATATCTAACTAAAATCAATTAGAACCTACTAAAAATTAAAATGTTTTGTTTCTCTCTCTCCCCTACTTAAAATCCTCTCATTAGTTTCTGTTCGTTTTGGGATCGTTTCCCATAATACACCGCCACACATATTTACACCACCAGCCAATCAAAAGAGGCCAGGGAAAACTCTTTTTTTTCTGGCGAAAGAAAGAAATGCGTAAAGTAAGATTGCTGTTGGCTTACATGGAATTATTGCTTCATATGCGGCATATTTAGCTCTGGAAATCAGCTCCTAATGGCCCTTTCTGTGGCTGGCCCGGTGACCTCTCCAGCGGAGGAAGGTATGACCTGCGGGGAGTGGGAAAGGTCAGCTCCACACAGTGCGTCGATGCCGGTTCCTGTTCGGCTCCAGCTGCGCTGATATTGATCCGCGGAGAAGGAAGCGCTTTTTTCCCCCTCCCTCTTCTTCTTCTAACAGCTCCCTGTGCATTGTTGTTTGTACTGTAAGGAAACTTCTAAGCGCGCGCGCACACGCACAACCTGCCTCACCGGGGCCTGTGGCTTGTAGGTGATATATTTCAGGAGTCGCACTTGAACTCGGGCCAAATGTAATAAGTTCACTGCGCGATTTGCGCGAGGGGCTGCGGGGGAAGAGGGAGACCTGCGTGAAACCGGAATGCACACATTTTTATTTGCGAGAAAATAATTGGATTTGCTGTTGACATCAGACCTTATTATAGACAGCGAACATTGTGGCTGGTCGCTGCGGTGTAAACATCTGAACGCACAGATCTTTGACTTTGTGCATCTGACATCACATCCGTTATGGCCGCTTTATTCAATACGAGACGATCAACAGGGACGCAGCAGGTTTTTATCTGGAGTCATGATGTGGGCTACTTCAAGAAAACAATTCATTAACAATTAATAGCAAGGCACTGCGTTTATTCGGTGTGTACATGCTGGAGAAATAATTAGTGGAGGATAAATATTTATTCACCTCATCACCAACTTCATGCGCAACTGAACAGTAACTGTATTTACAGTGACTTTGAGCTTTGCCCAGGGTGTGTGTGTGTGTGTGTGTGTGTGTGTGTGTGTGTGAGAGAGAGAGAGAGGGGAGGGAGAGAGAGGAGGGAGAGGGTCTGGGGCTGTCACAGGCCGTATTTGGGAGCACATTTTTGACCAGTTGACAGAGGCCAGCACGTCGATATTTGGGACAGCACTGTTGATTTCAAGCTTCATCACAGTCGCAGTTCAGATATGAGCTGATGCTGTTTGTCTGTTTAATTGGGGCTAGGTTGGAGTTTGAGGGAGAGAGCGAGGCAAAGGAGCGGTTCCGACTGTCAGGCCTCCAGGGAATGACACCCAGTCGGTGCGTTAAGGGGATGCGCGCGTGTGCTCTGCGTGTCCAAGGTCCGTGTGCACTTGTTGATGCGAGGCAGGAGCGACGCGTCAGACCTGTCAGTCATGTCAGGTGAATGTATCTGCTGCGTGTGTGCTGGCATCAGTGATCAGTGCGTTTATGGTTGTGTTTTGGTCATAATGGATTAACTCTCTCTCTCTCTCTCTCTCTCTCTGTCTGTCTGTCTCTCTCTCTCTCACACACACACACACGCACACACGCACATACACACAAACAACACTAATGTGTGATTTACTGCTGTTTTACGTTTTTCCCCCTGCAATGTAAACAAGTCTGATTGTTATAATTGTTTAGATAAATATAATTTATTTCAACGTTTAAAATCCTACAGTAGCCCCGCAGCACAGACTAATGCTCCAACTCATTCATAATTCATTACTTGGCATGTAATTGTTTTTTTCCCCACTTGTGTTTGTTAAATTTAAATCTTTTTGGTTGTTTGCTGTATTTTAAATGGCGCACGGACACAGGGCCACACCTGTTTTACATTTACTGGACAGGTATGAAGCGCCGTAACGCACTGTATGAAGGGTGTAATGATGCGCAATCATTTTAGGACTAAATTTGGGGTTCACTGGACTTTTCAATGATAGATGATGAGAGTGGTGTGAAATAATAATGATGTAGCCAGCACACGGAAATAATTATTTCCACACAAATAGATGAATAAATAAATAAATAAATAAATAAATAAATAAATGTCCTGGTGCTTCTTTAAAACGCCGCGTTGTGTTCTTTTTTAAAAAAAATCATTATTTTCGTTTTGAAGCAAAC
The DNA here is from genome assembly GCF_965226575.1 of Pagrus pagrus. Lineage (NCBI taxonomy): Eukaryota > Metazoa > Chordata > Actinopteri > Spariformes > Sparidae > Pagrus > Pagrus pagrus. The sequence goes on from NC_140193.1 coordinate 23,242,514, forward strand.
GCACAGGCTTGTAAAAGCAACACAAATTCTTTGCAAGTTTACAACAAATTTTAAAAAAACAAGAAAAATAAAATCAATATTTTCCAGGTTCTACCTGTTTCTCCTGCACGCGCCTTGTTCTCATCCTAAATGACGTAATGACACGTTTTACACGACGTTAGAAAGCAGCTGAAGGCCTTTACCTTTGGGAATAGCTGCGTCATCACGCACTCTGTCAATTCCAACAAATTTGATAATGCACTTAAAAATATTCGCGTTGGTTGCACACCTTCAAACCGCATCCACTTAACCAAATTCGTTCCTTTATGTGATACTTCCCAAACGGGCCTCCTCAGTAGAAATAACAGAGACTCTGAAGAGTTCTGTCGGCGGCCGTGTTTGGAGAGAAAACCTGTGAAACAAACGCCATATCCTCTGATTGAAACTGGACTGCTCCAATGAAATGAACGTGTCCGCTCGCCGGCCTGTGTTATTTATAGTCTCACTCAAGTGTCACCTCAGACAGCGGGCCTGCTCGAGCCCCTCACGAATATTCCAACATGCTCATTACTATTTTACAAAACATTTCATAAGCGACTACTCAACAATAATACATATGAAATAAAAACACAGTGTTACAGGCATAATGGGGTTTATTTTACCTCCCAGTGAAATGAGCAGAAACCTGAAAGAAAATGAAAATAAAAAGTTTTAAGGCCTGATACGAATTAAAGTGGCAGTGACAGAAATATTTGAACTTCTTTACTGAGTCTCGTGTTAATTTAGATATTTATGCGTGCTTTAAAGGAGGCTGTTTGGGACAGGGCCTTCCCTCTCTGACTCAACAGTTAATGGAGAGGTCAGTTCAGTGTGCAGAGCAGCAGGTCATCTTATTACTGAGTGAAATAGATACATAATTCAAATTTAAACACATTAGTTTAGTAATAATTTATATTAATAATAATAATTACAGTGCTTTCTTTCTTATATTCAGGAAGGAATATTTTTCTTTCTTTCTTTCTTTGTTTGTTTCTTTCTTTCTTTCTTTCTTTCTTTCTTTCTTTCTTTCTTCCTTCTCTTTGAATGAATCCCTCTCCCTCCCCATCCCTCTGTCTGTCTGCCTATGACATGGCTTATGTTGTGTTTGTACTCAAGTCGATGTACAGTCTGCCTTCCTGTGCAACGCAGCCCCCATTGGCCTTTCATCTGAGTTCAGCGGCCGCCTTTTCTCACACAGATGAATGTGTTTCTGTGAAAGAGCCGGAATGGCTGTCACTTCTCCTGGCACGGCGGAGAAACAAACAAAACCCCCTGCTCCTTTAAGGAAGCTGGCGCAGGCACCTCCCATTGGACACAAACACTACAGAGTCAGGAGCACAAATAGCCTCAAAAGCTAAACACTCTCCCTTTCATGCAGAAAGCTTGGCATGACTGGTCCTCTCATGCACACAGAGGAACACAAAGTGGAGAGGTGCAGAGTAAATGACATACTCAGGCTTCTTGACTGAGGTGTGCTCATTGTTGTGGTCTCCCCTCCCTCAAAAAAAAAGTGTTAGGATTCAACTAATCCCCCCAAAACTCAGCATCCTCCCGTGCTGTTGCTTTTTGCAAGCGAGGTTCTCGATATGGCTCCTCCACAACAGCTTGCCAATTGTGTTTATTTGTCACAATCGCTGTAAATACGAGGCGTTTTCAGGTAACTCTTTTCTGCTGCAGCCAGGGCTCCTCAAGACAGGAGCAGGTGTACCATCAAAGAGCAATTATCAGCAAGCAGAACACAACACCGAGCATGCACACGGTGATATCATCCTCTTGCTATTTGTATTGATGTATTCACACTTTACGCATACGCGTAGTCCACTCAGACGGTCTCTGGAACATGTGAAAAGTCGATGTGAGAGTGCAGATGCTAGATGTTTTATAAAAATTTGCATGAGAACAACAACACGGACACCAACGCACACGTACGAGCGCAGACTTCCTCTTCCATTCAAAACCACACTCAGCCAAGGAAATTTTCAATTTCCCAACACCTGTAAACATGCTGTTTTACCTCAGCTGCTTTGATCTTCAAACAGACCAGAGCTGTGCCCTGGGGGACACTGAGCACAGAGGTGACTGGGCTGTGTGTGTTTTCTGTTTTATAGGAATGCTGGCAAGTAATGGAACATACCTCGTGGCCATTTCGCATTTCATATTTTAAGCTCACGCTGGAAAAGTCTGCCAGACTTTGGTCATAAGCACGACCGCCTCAGACGAAGTCAGAGTTAAGGTCGAGAACAAGAGGCCAGATCAGGTCCAAACTGAGATGGAAAATCACTGAAAACTAAAAAAAAGTGCTGCTTCAGCTCCTAATGAGGGATTTCAGCTTCACAGGAAACCCAAAAATACCCGTTAAAGACTAAAAGAAAATATATGGAACTTTTGATAATTGTGAGAGTCACCAGAATTAAATGTTTCACTTTCTACGTTTCTGCAATGTATTTGTGTCATATCAACATTTTTGTAATATGTGTCATATCACATTCCAATTACAAGTAAATGAGCTGACCTTTATGTGAGGAGGCGGCGGTGGTATGACGGGAGGTAGAGACGTTTTCCAGCCGTGGTAGTGGGAAATAAAAAAGATAATTTTGACGAGCCGTCAGCCGTGTTTGTGGCAACAGAACTAGCTGAAACATGATCTTTTCCTAACCGCAGTGGGTTTTGAGCCTAAACCTAACCAGACCATAAGCACAATGTTAGCTCAACAAATGTAACCTAAAGAAACATAAGGTTGCGGCATAATGTAAAGTAAAGTTTTAACATATCCCTTGCTTGCAAAAATGTGCACTGCCAACTGGCAGCTGGGTTGGCATATTTGTTCCTTCAAGGTTGAAAAAAATAATCCATGAAAGCGAGATAAGACAAATACAAATGTGAGTTCGGTCATTCAGTCTCGTGTGAAAACAGGATCGTGCTGAACAGCCTGACATCATCTTCTATGAGAGTCAATATCTTAGTCGATATCTTTATTTAAAAAGACAGCGTTGATAACCCATTAAAAAAGCAAATTTGTGATTTTTATCCTGCAGGTTGAACACGGTGAACAGCATTTGATTTGTTTTCTCTGACAGTAACAACAAACTCAAAGGTCGCAGAGGAAAACGCACAAAGATGTGAAACTGTAATCTGTAAGTCAGAGCAAATCAGCTCTCCTGGTTGATCTTCCTGTCTGAACATTCACGGTGACACATTAGAAAAGTTTCAGAGGGACTGCTTTCTTTTTTATTGACTTATTTATTTTTTTTGGAAAACAATTCATGCCAAGTGAGCCTAGGTATGAGCGCGGTGCTCGCGCCCCCCTCTGCTGTCACTCACATTCAATTCAAGAGTGATCAGAAAACAAAAGTCACTGCTCATATTCAAATAGATTTATATGACATGACACGGGAATGAGTCGAATATGCCCCCCACTACTCCCCCTACACACACACACACACACACACACACACACACTAGCCTCCCAGCCATCTGTCACCTGCTCTGTCTTCTCTTCTTTTCAGATATTGTTTATTGATTTTTTTTTTCACTAAAATCTTACAAGACAACCCTTGACATGAGCTCAATCTAAAGGAAAAACAGAGAAGAGAGAGTTTTTCAGTAAATTTCCCTTCACTTTGCGATGATTTAATTTATGATGTGTTGTGACATGACTGTGTTGAGTGTTTAATGTCTTAAAACACATCAGTGGTAAAAGGCTGCCTGACTTCCACAGGTTTATCTAATGAGACAGAAATGAAAGAGGACAGGGATCAAACCAGTTGCAGTCCCCCTGATGCAGACTCTTATTCTGTAAGTCATTATCACTCTGATCTTAACAGCATTTCCACTGTCTGCTTCTCTCCAGAGGGTTCCATTCACCGGGGGAGACAAACAAATAACACACTGGTGTAGGTTCTGTCACATGCAAATCAGCAGCGTGAAACTTTTTTTCCCCCTTGTAGCATTTCCATCAAAACCAACACTCCGTAACTAGATTGATGCAGGCCATTGATTGTATTTCTTGATACATTTTTAATTTCTATTGGAAATCTGAAGAGATCAGACACTTTTTTTTTCAGGTTTATCAGTACCAGCCTCTCTCTGCAGGGCGCCGCTCAGATTGCACCCCATAGACACACAGTTCCCTTAAAAGAGGCTCTGGTTGCCGGCCTCCAGTTCCTGAGTTTAGTGGGCTGGAAGGAGCTAATTTGATTGACTTTCACCTCCAATTTTTTTTCTCTCTCTCCCTTATACCTCGCAGTCCCCTGACAGTAAGAGGCCTTTCTGGTCAGTGAGTGTATTGACCGGCAGTCAGTTAGCACTTGACATGTCAATGTCAAGTCCAGTCCAGTCCTGTTAGGTTCTGAGTGTTTCTGTACATTTCTCAATGATGGAATTGATTTATTTGCCAGTAATCTAGGAGGTTAGAGCAGTGTTTTGAAGGAAATGCCGTTATAAAGTGGATACATTCACTCAAAATATATAGTTTTTGATTTTATTTTTATTTCATTTTGCAGGCATTTATTTATAGGCATATCAGAATAAAGTGCAACAGGTTAAACACAGCCCAGTTGTCAGAATTTTTTTTTTTTTTTGGCATTTAACGTTTCTGCAAACAACAGGTTTGTTAAATTTGTACTTTTCATGTCAACATGTCTACAATACATGTCAAATGGCGTTCACATTATCTGTAAATGAGCAATGTAAATCAGGTAAGGCAAACGATGACCCTTTTCCTAACCTGAGCTACGTTGTTTTTGTGTCTAATAGCGTTGGGGCAGTTACTTAAAAAAGTGATTTATTACACATAACTTGTTACTTTTGGAGAAAAAGTCATGTCATGTATTATTTTACCCCTAGGTGTCATTTACACTGAGGACCTATTTGAAACGGCCAATTTTGTCCCCATCACTTTTTAAAAGCATGTTCTGAAAAAAATATTTTCACCAAGAAAGTTAACCAACACATAAAACCGACATGCACCGGTGCTGTCTACGGTAGATGATTGACATTGTTTGATTGACATGGTGTTCAAGTTGTGGATGTGATGCATATGGATGACTTGTACTGCACCAATGTTACTGCGAAGTCTATGCTGAATATTTTTATACTCTGTAGTATCCTCGGCTATGCCTTTTGATGCACGTTATGCATTTTTTTTCTCACCTTAATTATCTACTATGACCCCACATTATATTGCCTAAAATTTCAAATATTTAATAAGCGTCCCACCACTCTTCAAGTGATGCACTTGGCTTTTTACTTATTTTCTCCCTGTAGAAAGTAATTTGTTACACTACTCGTTGCATTACTTTTGCGTTACTCCGCAACTTCACCTGAGATCATTGCCACATAATTGCCAGTCAACACTATGAGGATGTCAGCACAAACCAAAAATATACAAAATCTTTCCTTTCCCCTTTAATAGAACAAAGCCAACAACAAAAATGGTGAAAACCAGCCCAAAGAGCCTTTCACAGAAAAATGTCCTGGTGAGAACAAGGCTAAATTGCGAGCCTAGTAGGATCCATTCAGCACTGGCAGTAAGCTATTACTGTCTCAGAATATATCAGCATAAGACAATATAAAAGAGGACCACCTCGTACAAATATTTATTTCTTCGAAATAATAGGCTACATCAATGAATAAAATAATACCAGAGACTGGTCTTCATAACACTACGACATGATAGACTTAAAAGGAAAAAAACAACATGTTTAAATATAAAATAAACTGCATTTAAAAGGCCAAACACAAACAAAAAAAAAATCGCTTGCTCACCAAGCCATGGCTTTAAAGTAGCCTGGACAAGTCCAACTTATTTGATGAGTGAAACAATAAAGACAAGACGTCCGAGGCTGAAGAGCCACTCCACAGGCTCTCTAGACAGTGATTCTGTGTTGAAGTTTGTGAACGTAGTCTTTATGTAAGGAAACAGTCCAGAATCTCAGTCTGAGAACCCAACTTAAATTATTTAATGACTTAAGTCTTAGAGTTGAAGGAAGCTGCATCGTCCTCACTGCAACTGGAGGTGGGGGTCCGTTGCGTTGCATCCTGCTCATTGAGGGGGAAAGTGCAAGACTGGGTGGTCAGCAGTGTCAACAGGGCTTTGTCCTCTCCTCTTTTCTCTTAGCCAACGTGCTTCAAACTTCTCTAATGTGAGCAACTTATGTAGGCCAAACGCAAGTAAGAACACACGTTTTGATCGGTGACTGTAATGTGATTGCTGAATGAAATGCTGTTGTTTGTGCCTAAACCTAACCAGACCATAAGCACAGTGTTGTGCCAGCATAAAAATTAAAATTGAACACAAAGAAACCTTCAGTAACCCTAACCCCTATCCCCGACCGTAACCTGACCAAAGAACGATAAATTGCAGCTAAAAGAAATGCAAATCTTAAACATATCCGTGGATTGCAGAAACAAACATTGCTGACATTTATTCTGGCGACTGAGTTGGTTAAACAACAAATGAAATCTTGCATTCTGTTGAATTTGGCCACCCTGATTGTATATTCTTATGCAAAGCTGTTACCTTTCCCACAACCTCCAATTCAGTCTCATCCATTTGGCCCTGTAATGTAAAACCAACAAAGTCAACTGACCTCCTCTGTGCCTCAGAGAAAACAGATGTTATGTTGATAAAAGTTGTCAGATTCTTAATTTTTTCTTTGAGCCGACATTCGTATAGTAATTCAAGTAGTATTTGCAAATACTCTTGTTACAGTCCTTTTGGAATATTATAGTTAAAGGTGCACTATGTAGTTTTGGAAAGACATTCAAACTCAAAGTAGATATAGTAATAACACAATCTACAAAGTAGATATACAAACTCAGAAGGAAACAAGGTCCCCAGAATGCTGTTAAAAGCTAGGAAGATGTCTCCTTAGAAGGGTCCTGCAAATATAAAAATATTTAAAAAAATGAGTGACATCCTACTTATGGATAGTAGTGTGTGTTCTAAATGTGTGTGACAAATGATAAGACGTGTCATGGTACCGCACGTTTGTCATGCTTTTACTCTCCTCCATGTCAGGCCTGTACATGTATTTTTGAAGGATCCATATTTGTCTTGTAGTACATGAATATAAACATGACTCCAAAAACCGCCTCACATGCAGCTCCTCTCGGTGCTGACATTGCCTCCCGTCTCCTATTTTTCCGCACTCACCTGCAAAGCAGGCGTTGATGGGTGTGTGGCGCCCTGTTCCAGGAAGTTTACTTCCCACCTAGAGTCTCCCGAGCTGGGGGAACTGAGGCTTTGCCTGCCCCTCTGGAACCCCCCACCCGCCACCACCCTCCTCCTGGTCCAGGAGTGCCGTGCGGGAGCCCCTGTCCCACCAACACTTGAGAAATAAATCAGACACACTGTTGACAGCCGCTTACAGTGAAAGCAGGAGGATGGGGAATTACATGAAAAGAGTGGTATTCATGACAGATATTTTTCACGGCTGGTGGAAAAAAAAATTAGATTTGGAGGAGGGGCTCTTTTTTTTTTAAGGGAAAACAGTTTGCAGTTTAAACACACTCAGATTGAATGAGAAATTCCCCCATGTGTTAAATATTTGGAAAGTGTCATTGCTGGCTGTTGATAAAAGACAATCCTGTGCTGCATCAGGGAGCAGCGTAGGTGACACGTTGAGAAGCATCCATGTTTTTGTCAGACGCACAGACAGCTTCACTGAGAATAACAGCCCCTCTCCCCTCCTCCCACCTTTAACACCACACACGCACAACCTCTGTCTCTGCCTGAGATATGCCATATTTAATGGAAAGGCTATAGACAGGGTGGTGTGAAGCTAAGGGTGGAATTACCAAAGCTTTAACACTGATACCATTGGGACTTGGGCCCTAATCAGGTGGCTGAGGTGGCAGAGCCCAGGGCAGGAGTAGAATTATGACGATTATGGCATGTTAGCACATGTCTGAGGGTGGAGTGGACAGACAGACAGATGAGTTCATCAGTGGCAGGATTAGCTAGCTCCCATGCTGATCGGTAACTACCACCCAGCCCTCGCTATGTCCTCATGCACAGTGGCCTCTCATTAACAGTGAGGGGAGAGTAATGGTCTATGTACATACAGATTTTCTAGTCGATAATACTGAAGGTGCAGAGGAGTCGTAACTGCCGATGTTTCATGTTTGTGTCTGTACGTGCAACCCATTCGTCAGAAAAAATGCAAAGTGCATTTCTGCAAACCCTGGATATGTTGAAACTTCATGTTTCTCAAGGTTCAATTTGAAATATTATCTTGTGATGCTGCTATCTCTGCTCCGGTTCTTGGTTAGGGTGAGGTAAAGATAATGTTTTGACTTGCCGGCACAAACGCGACTGGAAATAGCGTTAACCGAGCCCGACCAAAACTTGATGGTATCTTTTTTACATTCAAGCCTGACTCGAGCCCGATGGAGCTGAAGCGTTAATGTTGTCTAACCCTGTCATGCAGTTGTTACCATGGTTACAGCTTGCCTGTTTACCCTGATAACAGACATTAACCGTGTAGAAGACGTGAAAAGACATTGTTCCTTAAACGGAACTGGAGTTACATCCAGGCAGTGACTACTACTAATGTTAGTGAATGCGACACAAACCTGGACATCATCAAGTTTTCGTCTGAAAGTTTTGTCTGATGGGTTGCAACGGGTTCGGCTCAGGTATCTATATTCCAGTGTGGCCAGGGTTAGGAAAAGATCAGGTTTTTGTTTACCTGGCTCTGTTGCCAGAAACACGACAGAAAAATGTTGCAACATCTTGTTAAAAACAACTAATGGTTTCAAGCTTTCAAATGATGAAATATTGCAGTCCCTCGTTAAAAAAAATATCCAGTCTTGAACAGTGGTCTCTGGCTGGTCAGCAATCTCGCCCACAGTCCCTTTACATAAAGTGAGCTCAATATACTGACATGTATTGTAGACATGTGAACATGGTACGTTCGACAGGTACAAATTTGAACATATCGCGTTTGCTGAAATGTAAAATGCCAAAATGTTATTTCCTCTGCCACACGATGGATGCACATTTTTGGTTTTCTAAACGGAACATTCTCCCTTTCACACAGGACTGAATATAAACTGTCCTGTAAGGTCACACGTCATGAGCATGCACTGCAAAAGCATCTTTTCCACATTTTCATTTTGACTTTGTGACGTGACTTTGTTATGGAAAGCATAAACCAATAACCTCGGGGAAGGAGGCTCTTCAACGTTGAGCAATTCACTTGTCTTTCAACATATGTGTGAAAACATTTCATGCTTTCTGACCGTGTGTGACCCTGTATTGTCAGAGAAAAATGCACTGTAAGCTGGTAGGCATGTCAAGCCACAGTATGGGGTCCTTACTTGTGCTATAATCCCAGCCATGGCCTTTTAACCCTCTACGGCTCTCCATTCTCTCCACTGCTCTCTCCTCTCTCCGCACCTGACAGTGGAACATGGAAAAACAAATGGAGACCTTGAAAACCATAAGGCACTGCTTGTTTGTCCTCTATTTGTGCCTTTTTTTTAAGAAACCCAGATTGCTTCATGGCCCGTGTTTGTTTGTAAATTTGCTTGTTTTTTTGCTTTTCGAAATGAACTATCTTTGGCAGAGTTCTAAATTCACATGCAGCCTGGGGATGATATTGATTTGCTGTTTGCAGAGTCTGTCTCATCTCTGATACAAGGGTTGCAGTTTTTATTCAGGTGAATGTTTTCCCACCTGTCAGAAAGTGTGCTCAAGATGAGATCCTGCTTGACATTAAAGTAAGTCTTTAGATACAGACTTGTCATTTTACAGTCGTATCTTTGAGAGATACCCTCGAGCTCATTTGCACAAGCAAGCTTTGAAGCGGATGCCTTATCGCCAGTTATGTTTCATTTCGCATTTAAAGGTTGTATTAATTAAACATTGCCCTGAAATTACCCAACCATACATCCATTGTTTTGTGTTATACACTGATATAACAATTCATTTACAGGATTTAGATCTGCCATCACACTTTATTTCCCTCCTACATTACAACTACAGCTACTCTGCGAACTTGATTTCACTTTTCTCTCTTACCTCCCACCATCCCCCCTACTTTTACTAATAAAGCCATGTTCCCTGCTGATGGAAAATTGTCGGTTTACCTCGAGCTGCAGGGGGCCTGGCAATCAGTCCTTAGAAAAGCAGTGCCAGGTTAACCTGCTGTGATAGTGGACTCTTGGGACAGTGCCCCACCTCTGCTTGACATGCAGGGGCTCTGTTCACCAATAAGAGGCATGCCTGACGCACAATAGAGTTGTTACCAGCCTCTTCAGTTTAGCGTTATAAACAACAACCTTCTGGTCAGACCTGTGCGTGCTTAAAATTGTTTCATTATTTTTCTGTCACGTTGAATTCCTGCTTTTGATTGTGACTTGGATGGTGTTTTCTTTTATTGAAGCCCCTTCTCCGACTTCCTAATTTTGTGTGACTGCTTGATTGTTCTGATTGCCTTGCTCGGTCTTCCAGCACCTTCTAGTTAAGTTAACAATAACACCATACATTAGAAACACAAAGAAAAGCTTTTGAGAATCAATCTCGCCAAGAGGAACTGTTAATGGGACACTTACAGTATGGGGGTTCGGGAGTCTAGGCAGGAGATGTGCAATAGCAAGTCGCCTCTCTGCTGAACTTCAGGGCTGGGCTGAATATAGGGAATCTGAACAATAGACAGTAATCCAGAGGTGTTTCTCTACCTGAGCACTCCAAAGCACTTCCAGTGCAGATGCTTTCTGAATCAACAGCCAAGCCAAACTGTAAGAATGCTGGAATTGGACAATTTGCCTGTTGTTGGATTTAGATGCATGTCTATGGACAGGAGCATTTACATCACAATACACAGGCATCACTTAGCCGTCAATGTAAATGTGTTTTCTTGCAGAGCACCGAGGAGTGTTTGAGAACACATTGGGTTGCTCTTCCATTGTTTCCAGCTCCAGATGGAGCACCAGTTTACCCTCACAGAAGGGGTGATTATCAATCAGACACCAGAACACACTAGTGTTGAGCTGTTTCATTCAGCTACAGCTACCGTAAGTGTAGCTGGCATGGTGGCATGCTTATTTGCAAGCTAATCACATTTTTCATGTAAACCGATTCACGTTGGCCTGACCATATTTGATTAAATTAAAAAGGAATTTGTTAGAAATCATGAATTTTGAACTTTGGTGATCCTTTGAAGTTTCTACAATTGTGACTACAATGAGGTGGACATTTCTTATTTTGATCGTCAGTTTATACTGAGATCAAATTTAGTATTGATATAGATAGATAGATAGATAGATAGATAGATAGATAGATAGATAGATATTGTCAAACCTTATGTGAAATATCTCAACAGACTGGCTCAACATTTTGTGCAGTCATTTATCACAGGGAATGATTTTGGTGATCCTCTGACCAAAAGCAAAACATTCCCAAACCTTGATCTTATTCTCACAACATTTCTTAAAAGGTTTATTGACATTGTTTGGCTCAGCATTTATTGATTATTATTAGCTTCTTAGCAAAAAGCATTTTCCTTCTATCTTATAACATGCTGTGGTCAAAAACTAATTTGAGATAGTGTTTTAGAAAAAGTGGTTTCAAGCCAACTTTTAGTGTTTCATCCAGGTTACCTAGAAGGTGACGGGGAGAGCGTAATGAACACTACACTTAGTTTGTTTTATTATAGCTTTTAGAAGGAACCTACTTGGTCACCATAGGCAATCGCTCGTCTTCTACAGCTCAGATTATCTGTGGTTCAATTTCAGGACCAATTTTATTCTCTGTCTACATGCTTTCACTTGGCCAAATCATCTAAAATCACAACATACTGTGTCATTTGATGCAAACAGCACACAGATATACTGTACCTTCTTAAATAAAAAATACTTTTATTTGTAGAGTCATGATGTACAAGGCGTAACACCACATTAATACAGGCACATCTGAGCAGAAGCTGCCACTTACTAAGACAGCTGGATGCGCACAGTTGTACCTGAGCTAAGTGAGGGGCAGTAAATAGATATTATACACTACACTGATCATGTAAGTTCATGTGAATGCTTGTCTGAATTACTTTTTCTTGTTTTGTATTGCTTCCTGTATCATCCCTTCATGAACAACGTCACTTTTAATTCCCTTCTCCAGAGTCGATATAGTTAAGGAGGAGGCCTTTTTAATATCTTAGCACTCAGCGCAAAAACAAGCTGACAACAAGTGGCTCATATACGGTAGCTTATATACTACATGCTGTTGCTGTTCTGATGCAGTTGGTGATAGGATTCCCAGAATGTGCCTCCCCCGTGTGACGTTGTCTGTCACTTAATTAGCCTCCTGTTTTAGCACCACATGCTCCTCACGTGCGTTTGTTTGTGTTTGTGTGCATATGCAGCTGCGAAAGAGTTTGCAGGTGTTGTCAGTTTGGTAAATTGGTAATTGTTGTGTTGATGTTTGTTTACATATAGCTTTTACCCCTGTGTGCTAACACTGAACTCTCATTTCACCACACGCAGTGTAATCAAATGAATTAACTCATGTGTCATTGCCAATCAACATAACCTATGCACATTTTAAGCTTAAACTGGAGCATAAACATGGAAGGGAAGTTGTTTTTTGTCAGAAACAAATCAAGTTGTTCCATACAACACAGGAATGAATATCACCGACACAGAAAATCAGACATAGGACAAGTCCTGAATGCATTTTCTGCCTTCCCACTCCAGATAAATTAATGTTTACCCTCTTTGGCCCCTGGCTTTAATTTGCGAGCAAGGCTTATCTGACACTGTGTTGGGATATTCATTGCATCCCTTTTAGTCAGTTCAATTTAATTATGCCATTCTGCCCAGGGTGCCAGCCCAGAGCAGCATCTGAATGTTGCTTCATCAATCTGCATGTATAAACAATATCAGCAGTCAGGAGGAGCCCAGATGACCAGTAGACACTCTCTGGTAGATACATCCATGTGTGTTCCTGTGATTCGAGGAGACGCTGAATTCTCGGTGAACAGAGTTGATCTATGTGCGGAGAGGTCTCCTCTGTACCAAAACTCTGTTAATTGGGAGAAAACAGCAGTTGGGATTAGTGTTGGAGGGGAGATGAGCGTGTAACCATTAAAAGGCTCCCCTAGATCTTTTTAGATGTAGTAAAACACATTGCTTTCGCACTTATCAGTGACAAGATTTTTTTTTGTGTGTTAGCATCTTTTGTGACATATGTGAGATCATACAGTCCTCCTCCTCCTCTCTACACCGTGTTGCACATCTGTGTGGTCCCGCTGTTCAGTTCTGTTCACACGTGTGCACGCCTACACCAAATTAAATTCCAAGGAGAAAAAAAAATCACGTAGGTAATAAGACATAACAGTGATTTTCAAACAGGTAGAGGCAGCCAGGATGCTTGATGTGAAGCAAAGGTGACTAAGTGAGTGAAAATGAGTGACTTCAAGAGAGCTTTTGCTTTTCATTTAAAAGCTGTTCTTTTTCTGCTCTGTAGTTCAGATCTTTACCCACAGCGGAACAAACTTCCTGACATCAATGACAGTAGAGCCAGTTGGCTTCATCCATCTGCGACAGGGACAGCTTTTTGTCATAGGTGACTTATATGGTCACGTTTTTTTACCGCTTTATTTTGAAACAACGGCACTTTCACGCAGAGAGCTGCGCGCTTGTGCGATATTTGACACTTGGTGTGTGAAAGGGAGCGAGGAGCGAGGAGCAAAGAGAGAGCGGTGAGTTCAAAATGTTATGATATCAGGGCAGAAGACTGTTTTCTGTTCAACGCATACACTGATGGATTTCAAAACTTATTTTTGCTGTTGAAGCCTCAAATAATGTCAATCCACTCATACATGAGTCACAAATCATAATAATTAAAAAAAAGATGTTGGAAAGGTTTTTATGTAATAGAAAAGACTAAAGTCAGGCACCACAAATAAAAAAATATAAAGGAATACCATGCAGTAAGCTAAGCAGTTTGTAAAAAAGGAAAGGTTTTTGCTACTTTCATGATTTTATTGGAGTATGAGGCAATGGACATATTCTTTATATTAAGGGGGACATGTCCCCTGCTTTCACAATTCAACCTTATGAGAGTTAGATAGCACTAAATTCTGCCTATTGTTTTATGATATGTGACGGTGCTAAAACATTGCATAACAGGATATTCCTTTAATCTGAAGGTATTTAATTCAGACTTGCATTCCTGCCAACATTAGGCTGTGGAAAAGAGGGAGACTGTCTGAGGTATCTGCAAATGGCCTACCCTCAACACCCTCACCCAAATATAATCATACACCGCAGATTCCTTGAATAAATACAAGGATGTGAAAGTAAAATGACTTGTGATGAATCTTAATTTCATAGCTCACAGTGAAATGAAAAAAACAAGCAAAATGTACAAAAAGTAACCAGGAGTCAACATTTAACACAATTAACACCACAAAAGGGGAAATTCTCACACCCAGTGGAGAGGAATTTGGAAGCATATTTCTTCTTCTGACTGAGACTGAGCTGAGTGGAGGGCTTGAGCGAGTGCAGAGACGAGTAATGCACATTATGCAGGATTGTTTGAGTGTGCTCAGCTCTGCCTCTGGGTTGGGTTGACAGGTATCACGACACGTACCCAACAAAACAATCGAGAAACACCAATTTGATTTGTATCACTATAAAATAGGACTATTAATGGGCGGAATTACCGGTGGGGAGCACAACGGAAGGAAGACAATTCAGTGTTTGCAGGCATGGACTTGAAAGTGAAATAGAAATGTAACCAGATTGAACCTAGTAAGATTGCCATGGTAAAAGTGACCTTGGTGCTTATTCAGACGTGAAAATGACATGAATCACCATCCGATTAACATAAAAAGTTGCATGTCTGAAATGAGGAACCTGCCCTCATCAGAAAAACAACCATACAACTCGAAAATGAAAGCAGCTTATAACAACCCATATTTCCGTTTGTTGTTAGTTGTTAGTTGTTAGTTGTTTGTTGTTAACAAGTGAGTGAGAAGAAGCAGTATAAAGAGTGAAAAGTCTGTTTGGGGGGAGGGAAAGTAGTGACGTGACATCATGTACACAACGTAAGTTACTAGGTAATGTTGGTATGTTTGTAATGGAAGTTACAGAAGTAATGTAGTGATTTCTAGCCAAACCACAATGTTTTCCTCAACCTAACCAAGAAGTTTTGTTGCCTAAACCTAACCAAACACAGATGAAGGTCCGGTACATGTGTTGCTCTTACACTACAACGGTCATGTTGTTTTGGGAACAATGACATTTGTCTTTTTTCGGACAATTGACCTATTTAGTCATCTAGGCGTGAGTATGTTTTGGAAATGAGTGTAATGTCAGCGATAATGATGTTACACTGCAATGGAGTTAAGATATTCTGTGCTGAAAATTAAACAATAAAAGTGCAAAAACTATTTTAAAGATTACACTGAGGACCATTTACTGTTACATAGTGTGTGGTCAATGTGAAAAGAGGTTGTCTTCCAATCTGTACTGTTTTTTTATTTTAACACCAGTGAATTAACAAACAAAAATATCATCCTGATTGTTTGAGAACAGAATAATTGTAGGCTCCTGCTTCAAACTCAGCTGAATGCGATACTAAATTAAAAATCTATGTAAGCAAAAGTAGAATAACTGAAAGGGGAAAAAAAAGATTGTCATAACAAGAGTAAACCATATGTTATATTCATGCTTTTGTTAAGTGCGACAGCTGCCGGTTTAACTCAAAACAGAACACGAGAAGTATCAACTTTTCAAGCTGTATTATAATTCATTGTTTGACACAAATACAATTCATGATGGACATCATCTTCTGTGGCTGTGAAAATGGTGGCAGTGATTGCTGGGATTGGCGCTCTTCCAAAAGCCTCTTGTGGCTGCCACAACATGGAATCTGAGGAGAAGTAGGCAGCGGAGGAGGCGGAAGGAGGAGTCTGAGGAGGAGTATAGAGGTGAGCAGAAGCTGTGAAATATGTGAAAATAGTCGCATGGAAATCCTTACCACATAGCCATGCGTCAACTGCCACCTACTCATTACAAAAGACTTGTGAGCGCATTCGCCGTCTTCCTCCTCACTCCTCTGCATACAAAAAGGTATATATTATGAGTGAATTTTTAAAGCAGAATAAATTATTTAACAAAACATAGGGGGTTGGTGGGGGGACAACAAAACCACTGCGGGTGGTAATTCAAAGCAAAAGAGAACTGGGACCGGCTTGTGTTAACTGAGATTATGCTCTGTGGCTAAAATACAGTGCAGAAATTCCACTGTCTCTGGCTTTCATGTCGAGGATGAAAATGAGATGTGTTGAAGCAAGACTTGCAGTGGTAACACGGCGATAAACAAACAAAACGCCACATGCATACCCAATTAGTGCTTTGAGAGAGGCCCTAATAGCATGTTTGGGTAGGTTTTGGAGTAACCAAAACCGCTGCTTGGCCACACTCCACGGCCTCATCACAGTTCATCATACACGGTGGCTTGTGCACTGCAGAGATTTGACACCGCTCTGTTACCACAATGAGCGCTTCACATGGAGAGCTTTTTTTTTTCATTCTGCAAAGACAGTTTTCATACAGGCTTAGTGTTATTGTACCAAGACAATAAGACGTGTGTTTTGTCTAAATAGAGATGTGAGATGAAAGAGTGTTCTCTCTCTGAGGAGGACATATTTGAATTGGTGGATTTGGGCTGTGTGTGTATTCATTTGGCTTTGTGAATATGTTTGTCGTGCTGAAATGGTCCCTAAGCTCCTTTCTCCAGTCTGCAGCTTTCTGGTGATGACTCTGAGGAACAAGTTGTGTGTGGCTATGATTATGTGTGAGCAAGTGTTCTTAATTCTGCAGCTGAGTTTGAGCCAAAATTGTAATAGGGGTCAGACATCTTGGGTAATTTAAACATTGGAGCGCTCCAGGTACAGCTGCGGACCTCGTGCAACGTTTTGTTTTTTCATGTTGTCTCTGTATATACGTGCACAACAACATCTTTTAACAGAAAAATTAAAGAGAAATTAAGAAGAATATTATGTATTTGATTGTACATTAAGTACGCTTTTTCATTTACTCGTAAGCAATCTCATCCTCAGTTTCTCTGTTTAAACAACGCCGCTGTTGTTGTCCTTGTCAGCAGTGGGGAAATTCATGTCAAATTGTCCATCCTGCCTCTGTGAAGATAACCTGTCTCTCCAGAGGTGTTCTAATATGGCAGATGGTACTAATTATCAAGGGTCACACACATGCACCCACACACACAAAGTGTATAAGGTTATTCATGGAGTGACGATACCTCCTAATATAGCTTCTATAGCATGTTTTGTGAAAATCGTGCGCATGCCAGCGCTCACACACAACGGGATTAAATTAATTGATGACGGTTTGAAGTCTAAACTACGAGCCCCCGATAGATTGAGTTTAGTTCTATTTCTGTGCAATCATTGTCACGTTTCATTAGATTCTTACACCTCCAAAGCAAAAGGGATTGAATTTTGCTCTTTTTCGAAATTCTTCTTCTTCTCCATCCCTTATTTCACTTGTACTCGTACACATGCACACGCTCACACACACACACACACACACACACACACACACACACACACACACACACACACACACACACTCACAGTGTGGGGCATATTCTCGTCCGTGTTTAAATGTCCTCCACTTAACGGTGGCTGCAGTTCCTGGTTCTGTGCATTAACCTTTGCAGTGGTATTTAATTAAAGGTCCACACCTGTACCACCACCTCCTCAACCCCCATCCTTCGCCTCCTCCTCCTCAGCAGAGCGAGGGCTAACTGAAGGCATGCTGTACATCCATGGCAATTAGCATGACCTTAAAAACACCATGAGAGCCCTGGCGCACGCCCCCACCCTGCACATTCCCCTTTGCCCCGTGGACCACTGGCTCTGCCTGTCCTTCTTCCTGACCCTGGTGTGCTGTGGCTATGCTCACACTCAGTGGGGTCCAACCGATTATTGTGGCCCCTCTGTGCCACGGGGCCCTGGGGGACCACATCAGGACACAGGTAGAGGTCATAGGTTCCCTCCGTTCCTCAAGGGAGCTTCCTTGTGTCCTAACCCCAAATCATCATTACTCAAATAGAGAGCACAGGAACGACTGCTTTTGGATTCAAATTGTAGCCCTTAAGGATGGCTGCACTGAGGATGGCATGCTAAGACATTTTGAATTTTATTTTCCACAGCACTAAAGGGGATCCCACAGCCAGTTCTTACGCCCCTTAAATTGCTTGTTAGCAATGAATGCTTGCAGCTCACAGTACACGAAGGCTTCAGTGCAGAATTGAAACATTAGCCTCGTGTAACAGAAGCTCAAAGCTCTGAAAAGCTAGTTAGATCACTTTGAACTTAAGTTACTACAACAACTTTGCTGCAGATTCAGTATATCATTCTGTAAGAAACAGAATGAAATTGCTATTAGATTTTATATCATTATAAATATGAAACTGTTAAATAACAAATGTGTTGATTCTGAAAGTATCAGTCAGATGTTGACTGACAGCGTGTTTAATTTGTTTTCAACAGACTATCCCCTCAAGCACCATAAAGCTTTTTAGTGGTTATGTTTTGGCTCTCACAGCACTTGGTTAACGTAAGGGAAAGGGAGTGGTCTTGGGTAAAGTTAAAAGTGACTTGAAGCGAGAAACAGGATGTGTTTGATTAATTAACATTTAAATGAAACCAGGATATACCTAACCCATGGAATGACCATTGTTCTGAAAGCACAATAGTTAGGAAAAATGTCAAATTGGACCAAAGGCCCATTTGTCCGACAGCCTGTAATTACGAACACAAAAACCTGTTGTTTAAAAAATTCACTCATGTAAGTACTGTATTTATTTGAACCCAAACCATGATATTTTCCTAAACCTAACCAAGTACCTTTGATACCTAAAGATAACATAGGTTTAACAACAAAACTCCTTAGGTTGATAAAGATCATGGTTTGGGTTCAAAAGGTATGTTTGTTACATCAGTCAAGTACATAAATTAGTGTTACTAGAGAATGCATTTTTCTGAGAACTGGTGTTCGTTTTTCCGAAGAACAGGCTGTTGGACAAATGGGCTTTTAGTTCAATGAGACATTTTTCAGACTACTGGGGTTTGGAAATAATGGGCCTTCTGAACAATGGCATAGCACCCCTAAGCTTAACTAAATCCCTAGTCTCTCTGCTTGGCATATGTAAGACCTTTATGTGTTTGTAAAGTACATACATGTAGCCCTTCTTGCACCAGAATTGCAACCAAAGTTAGTTTTTCGATAACAATAGTTTCTATTAGACGGGGTTAAAAGTCACACTCAAACAGTAGTCTCTGAAGTAACTGAGTAACCTCTTTCATTCTACTCTCTGTAAAAGTTCTTGCATGCAATAAAAGGTTATAAATGAACATGCCTGAAGCACATGGCAGTCAGCACAATTGAGAAATCGTTATAGGCTCCCCTCATATTATGTTACAGGCAGAAGTTGATCAGTGGTCGTTCCTACATGAGCAAATCTATATTAGAGCCTTTTCAGAATTGCTTATAGTGCAGTGCAGGGGCTGCAATAACAGTGATAGCGCTTATTGACCAGATAAATGTCTTGAATAGAGTCACAAGCCCACACATGATTAGCCACTCATATGTGCACCCATGCACATATGAGCGTACGCATGTGTCCACACACACACATACACCTCACTAGCCACTGTGGACCCCCTGTGAGGTCAGGAGCACCAGTGCCCCTGCGGTTTTCTGCCCTATGGTATCATGCTGGGCAGATATTTCTGTCTGCTTGGATGACTCCTTGACATGGTGTTTATTTGGATTGGCAACTTGTTTTCATTTGAATCGATATGCAGCGCCGAGAAAAAAGAAGAGGTTGACTGCAGAGGGGAGCCATCAGGAGCGCCCACCAATCTGCCCTGACATGAAGAACATGGGCCGACAACGGACGCCTGGAAGAGGTGGAGGGAAGAAAGTGCATCTGGTCACATTATGGATGTCTTCATTGAAGATGTAAAATTCTAAAAGAACTATCATTGCGGTAATACGGTTCTATCAGGGCTCCGTTTATGATTTGGGATTTTTCTTCAATTGGTCACAACAACATACGTGATAAAAGAGCCAAATGATCCAGCCTTCGCACCAGGACAAAGAGATTTTTGTCTTGTTTATTTGTTTTTGCATCTTTTTGTGTTTGGATGGAATGAACAGTACAAAGAAGCTGTTTTCTGTGGATCGCTTACCCAGCAGCACTGCCAAGGGAGGGCTAATAAAATGTCATCAGAGTGAAATGAGAGTTAAGTGGAGGGGAAAAAGCTGAATATTCACACTCATTTGGCTGACACCTGGGGGACTGCAGTCACTCATGGCTGCATTGATATGCATTGTATTATGTGCTCCTCACCCATCCCCATTGACAATCAACAGCTTTAACACCTTTGCTTTAATTTAATTAAAGCTGTGATTGTCAGGGTGAAAACTTGATTTGCACACATACACGCATTCACGTGTGTGCTTGCACACGCATATGCATAGAACACAAGGGTCATTGTACACGGAGGAGCAGGACCAATTATTTCTGTATGGATAATTAGACAACTTAAATGGTCGTCCAAGCAGAGCAGAGCAGGCGCAGAGAGAAAAGTGTCAGGCCAACACATTTACCATTGAGTCACAGACTTTTTCTACATTAAACTTTGGAAAGCAGCCCTTTCCTCAGGTGGACACCCTCAGGCTTTCTGTCTTAGAGCATGAGGTGCCTCGAGGCTCTGAGCTCGGATCAACATTACCCTTTCCAAGACCCTCTGGAGAGAAATCCTACCTTAACCTGTGCTAGTGTTCCGACATTTTCCATCCCATCTAGGGCCATGGTGACAATGGATCAATGTTTGAGTGATATTGAAAGAAGAAGATGAGTGGGTTTTGCACCCAGACATGTCAAAGGAGAAAAAAAGTGATTAAAGCTGCAATGTGCGTTTTCAGGCTCATTACATTTTCCATAAGGAAAACACAAATGGAGAATATTCAGCTATGAATATGATATTTTTACCATTCATTAGCTTTTAGGCTGCTTTATTGCAGCTTACAGAGCTTGCATACTGAGCTCTATAAACAGATGCAAAACAAATGGAGCAAAGTATCAAACATTTTGGAAATCCATGATCATCTTTTAATCTTTGCTTAAAAGATGGTCTTGGTGACATTTCTGCAACATTAAAGGACCACAGAAAGATAGAGCCAGCGAGGTGATGAAAGTGTAGTCAGGTTTCTCTGAGCGAGGGGGGATCACTGAGCTATTTTCTTCACCCTCTTTCATTACAGACTGGTCTTGTAGGCCTTAATGACCACCGTGTTTCAAACGCTGATCTGTTGTCAGTTTTACTACATTTCCATTGCAACTTAGTTCAAATGAATCCATTGATCTCACAGGACACGCTTTGCATTTGTCTTGTGATTGTAATTTCACGTTAAAAATGACAGGTTGAAGGTGGTGGGGGTTGAGCTTAAGCTTTATACTTTAAGGGGCTTCATATAATCACACATAAACCCCAAACAATATCTGAAGAATCAGGGTTGGACATTGTCCAGAGTCGCCCTTTATGGTTTTAGGTGCACGTTGGTGCCTTGGTAAAGCATGGAGAAGGAGGAGGAGGAGGCAAAAATGACAGTATTTTCATTGATATCAACAATACATGTATTTGGAATATCCATAATCTAAACAAAAGAGCGGAAAACAATATACAGACAAGTAGAAAAAAGCATGAAACAGCTACACTCTCAGTATCACACACTGATCTATCTGATCTGATAAGATCTTTATGCATGTATTGGAACATATGTGCATGCATGATAATGCTTTGAAAATGTGTCTACACTTCCAGCCTGATAAACAGTCACTTTCAGCTTCCCACTGTATTACTTACTCTCTCCGTCAGCAACTTTGTCTCTGAAAAAATAGTTTCATAAAACCAAATCACCAGAAATGATGTTGGTGATGTACGTTTCTGCAAACCACGTGTAAGTTGAAACTTTACATTTCCGTATGTTGCAACTTTGCGTTTTTTAGGTTCAATTTTCAATTGAATCTCACGATGCTGTGCTTATGCTCTGGTTAGGTTTAGGCACACAAACACTCACACACACACTCAGGTTTTGGGTAAGAATATCTGTTTTGTCAGGTTTAGGGTTAGGGCTGTCGATATGTTATGTAGTATGACAAGTACAAATGTGGACGTTTCAGTTGGTTTGCAGGAATGTTAACTGCAAACATTGTATCCTGGTAACTGAGCTGTTTTATTCATACAATGAAATCAGCAAAACATTTGTGTTCATTCAATATGCCCTCTTCATAAAGCCTAGTTAACGTTTTTGTTTGGTACGTATAGACAAGCCCAGCATGTGGTTAGGGTTTGTGGAAAGATAGTGGTCTTAAACATTGAAAAAGTGACCCTTGTTGTATGGGAACCAATGTGTTTGTTAAGAATGAATCTTGTACAACTACACGCTGCACTCATGACGCAGTTTCAGGTGTCACAGTTGTGAGTTTTGTACGCCATCATTCACTTCGACCACCCCTTTCACATGTACGTGCAGTACAAATCTGTAGCACAAAGGTCAGCAGCGAAACTGAACATGTAGTAGAATAGAAATGTAATTGCTATAAAAGACAGGGTTGCTTTCACTAGAGGTTCAAGAAAAGGAAGAAGACCTTTCAATTCATTAATGTCATTCTCAGGTGATAGCTTTTCACTTCTGACTGCTGACCTTTCCCTCCTTTCTTCATGTACCCTTGCCTCCATGGAGAGTAAGAGACAGAGTATGTAACTTAAGTTGTTGCTATGATACGCAGTTTACATTTATCACATTAAGATAACTACAGGAACATTGCTGTGATGATTTTTTTGAATTTTAAATTTCCGACCCCTAAAAATGAATGTTGCTTTCATAATTCTCAACAGTTGCAAACCTAACCTAACCCACATAAATGCAGGATATGTACACACACACGTATATATAAAAACACACACTGACACATTCCCCAGGGAAGCACTCTCTCCGCTTCCCAATTCTCACTTACTTCTGCTTTCTGTCATGTGTGTCTCATTTGTCACAACATTCACATGTTACACTTTGCTGCAATTTGATGTGTGAGATGCAGTCAAACCTGAACACCAAACAAGCCCCCCAAATGCCAAAACCATTGTAAACATCTCCCCCGCCACTGTACATTTCACCTCCCCCTCAAACCGGTCGCCATTCTGTAAAGAACAAACAAAATCAAACTGGGAGCTTTGTGTTTGGCTCTCAGCTCTCGTCCCACAAGTTTCCTACTGGCAGCATAATGATTACCTTTATAAAAATGGGCAGGTTAATCTAAACCCAAGTTTATTTTCTTTCTCCTCTACTCCTCAATCTCCTCCTCTTCTTTTCTCCTCCCTTCCTCTCCGCTCCACGTAAGCAGTGCCATTTGCCTACATCTTCTTATTGTAAGCCTTTATCTTTTTTTAAACTCTTCGCAGAAGAGCGCGTTTCCTGTAGGTTTGCAAAAGCAGAGAGGTGTGCATGGAGTGAGGAACAATACCTCCTCCTCCACGGCCTTCCGTACCCCCTGAAGGAGCCTTATCTTTGGGATTGTAATGTAATGAGTGGCCCCTTGAAACAAAAGGCCTGACAGCTCTAGCTGCTCTGTGGCTCCCCGGGACCACAGCATTGTTATTAGAATCCCCAGGAGTGTTTGTGCACAGGCACACTCTACCCTTCTGCATCTGCATGTCAACAACATCCTACTAAAAATGATGCTTCCAGCTAAATATCACACACTAATAATGAAGGGGAAATATAATTAAAAAAATGGTCTTTTAAAAATGCCATCAGTGGAAGAACATGTGTAAAGTTAGTCTGTAGAGCAGTTTTACACATGTAGACATAAGTGAATTCATCATAGCCTGGGGAGCTGTTGCCCTGTTTTAATGTGTCTGCATTGACGGATGACACAAGTCAGCTAAACTTTAGCAGCAGACATCCCAGCATTGACCTCTCCATCTCCCCCTCGTATTGTCCTTGTCCCGGGTGACAATAGGCCACCAGCGGCTCTGACATTCATCACCTGTTAGCTCCACTCATCCATATGAATATACCACTCAGTCCCGTTCTCCGGCCTGCAGGATGATTTCAGGGCACGGGGGTTGTATTAAAACAATGGTGGCATATCAAGAAAAACATCCTCGACACTGAGAGCCAATTGTGCGAGAGAACAGACCACATCCACACCGCGGATCAATCGAGAAAATGTTTTGTTTTGTGCATTTTTCACCACCAAAAATGAGCTTTAGAAAAACGGCGCTAAGTGGATTGATTTGGAAGCTGTGAAT
Source organism: Pagrus pagrus (assembly GCF_965226575.1). Taxonomy (NCBI): domain Eukaryota; kingdom Metazoa; phylum Chordata; class Actinopteri; order Spariformes; family Sparidae; genus Pagrus; species Pagrus pagrus. The sequence goes on from NC_140193.1 coordinate 23,266,891, forward strand.
TGTTGTGCGGATGAAGAAGTTGTGAATTTATCAACCAAGCTAAAGCTGCAGTGTTGAAAAGCAAACTTTCAAAAAAAGGAAAAGAATAAACTGTCATATGAGCAACAGAGCTGGAATATGTGTTTGCTTTGGTAAGCGCGTTTTATTTGAGACTGAAAACCATTACTTTACAATGATTTAGTAATAAAATAGTGATAACATGTACATAAAAAAATCAATAAGAACACCTACATTTTGTAGTAGGAACATGGAGTAAAAAGATTAGTGTTTATTTGGCCCACCCCAAAAATAAAAAGATAACATTTAGGCAAAAAATCTGAGATACAAATGTCAAAAACACTTTATTCATTTAATTACACTCCTTAAAGGTTCAATCATCCAAAGAGAACATATTTTTACAAAGAAAATTTGAGATTGTAAATTTTGCATTTTATTTAATTTTGTAGTGGTTTCCAGCAATTGAAATGATTTTGGTTTTATTCATACAAGATGTGAAACATCAGTCACTGAGAATTCTGCCAAACTACTTTCTACCAAAGGAGAATTCCCTCTGAAAGCTGCTGACAGCCAGAGTAACCGGGATATATACAGTGTCACCATTAATTTTATTCCACAGTGCTTTGTGCACTGCAAACAAAAGTCCACTCATTGCACTGTGTGGATTTTTTTTTTCTTTTTGTAATTTGAATAAAGTGACCCTTTAACAGATGATTGTGGCAATGCACCATTTTGCTTTTTGCCAGCTGCAATAATGTGAAAAAGACGACTTTTGGCTTGCTGTGGATGAGGAATGTCTGAAATGATTTAAGAAATGTTTGTGTGGCTGGAAAACCACTTGACAAGTCCACATTGTTGTGGAGACGGCCATGAAGCTCAGTAACATAAAACATTCCATAAAATGCAAGACATTTGGTTTTATTTTGAAGCTGAACTGTGCCACGTTATCCTGCTCTGGAAACACAACACAACCGGAAAGTGGCATCCGACATAATCCAAGTGGCGATGAAGGATATGAGATGTTAAAAGCTGTGTGTCATGTTTCTGCCTCTGCAGTGTGTTAGGTAAATATTTCATGTCTGCAAGCTTCTATGTTTTGTGAGTGACATCCTTTATTAGCTAGCGACCCACTCACCAACACAATTGTGTGTGTGTGTGTTGAGGGCTGCTTTGTTTTGCTAGCTGACAGCTCCCCTCCCCGTGTTGGGCCTGGCAGATGTAGAGGTGTCACCATGTTGATTAATTGTTTACGGTCACCTGTCTGCGTGGCTGCCTGTCTGCCATGTCGCCGTGTGCTAGGGGGATTTAGGGTTGTGGGGTCGCAGTGAAAAGAGAGGGGGGGAGAGCTGAAAAGGTGAGGGAAGGGGAGACAACAGAGGGACGGTGTGCGGGAGCTTGTGCTCGTGTAAATGATGCCATGCTATCAACCCGGCGTCTTCAGCCGTGTCTGTCTGAACAGCAGTGTCGTCGTGTCGAACACGAATCACAGCTAGCCGGGGCCTGGCAGGGCCCTGTGCTCTTACGCTGTTTCCTGCAGCTCATGGCGCTGCTCTGTGCTGAGGGAAAAGAGGAGCGAATGAGGAAGTTTCAGGGAGTTTTTTTTTTTTTTCTCTTTTTCAAATAGATGGTATTTAGCACAACTCCTCCCGCTGGGTAAATTAAAGCCCCTAATGATTGTGTGTTGTTTTTTTTTTCAAAAAGAGCTGGAGCCTCTCAAGCGCTGTGAAGAAATTTGTAATTAAGATTTTAAAAGCCATTCAAAATAGCCAACAGTCATTGCAGCAGCCTAATAAGTTGCTGTAGTGGCATGAGCGCTGTGATACTCACACTGGTTAGCGATTCTGTCCAACAAAACCCCATTTCTAATACATATCCCAGTCATTTATGATGTAAAATAACTGATTCATGTTTGATAAGATTTTAGCAAAGAGGTTTGGTTCATTTAATTCAGATTCGTTCAGCAAAGGTTTCTGATCTTCTTTCATTCTCTCTCCGGCTGTTCTGTCTCTATTCTGCGCCTCATAGTAGGAGGATATTAGACACATGACATGAGGAGGCTTGACAGTACTGTTCAGTACCATAGTTTGCTGTGCCCTCATGTAGAGAGAGAGACGCACTGGACCTCTGCATCATTGAGAACACATATCCTATTCGCTTTGAATGGCTTTTGATTTAGCCCATATTATCCATTACTTACTTATTCATAGGCCACTAGGTTTTCTTCCCTTCCATCCATTCAAATCAATATTGCAGAACCCAGTTGTGAGTGTGGGTTGGGGTTTTCTTCAAAGTGGCAATTCTTCCAACCATCTGCGCCTCTCTCTCTCTCTCTCTCTCTCTCTCTCTCTCTTTCCCTCTCTCCCTGCACGTTTTAAACCCGCCCTTAGTAACAAGCCACGGAGCACCAATCTGTGCCGTGATTCGGCCAAACCTTGCCTGCCGACTGGGAAGGAACATCATCAAAACTATTCTGTGTTGCCATGGAAATAGAGACCTCAATAAGTTCATCTTTTTCATGTGTGTTTTTCCGGGGCTCGCTTGGCATTTGGTTGGTTGGTTTGGATGAGTGGCAGAGCTGCAAGCTGTTCCTCCTCAGTGTTTTCTCAGTCCCGCTTCTGCTGTATGTAGCAAGTGTTTATTTATTTAGTCATCAAACCTCAAGAATGATAATTTTCCACTGTCATTCTCGTCATGTACCGGCAAGATTCGATTCCTGTATCCATTTCTGTATGTACAGTAGGTATGTGCCTGACGGTGTGTGTTTTGTTGTGAGGAAATACATCGACGCAGGTGGATCAGGAGTAGGTGCCAGTGCAGGGCTTGTGAATTTGAATAAGAAGAGGAAACAGCTCAGCTGGATGAATGGAAAGAAAATGGGTCAGCAGAATATATTTCTGCTCTACGAACAATTTGTGTGATAGATGTTGCAACATATAGGTTATATTGTTCAGTTTTTCTTGTGTATTTGACTCTGAGTGCAGCCTGGCAGCAGCACTTGTGTTCAGCATTTATGTCTTATCATATCAGTAAGTAGTAGTAGTAGTAGTGGTAGTGGAAAACGCTCCTTTGAAGTAACTGGATCCCCCCCTTACACTGGGAGAATACAAATGTATGTTAGGCGTGTCAGTATATACAGAGCGTTTGTGTGTGTGTGTGTGTGTGTGTGTGTGTGTGTGTGTGTGTGTGTGTGTGTGTGTGTGTGAGAAAGAGAGATAGAGAGAGAGAGAGGATGTGTTATAGGCATGTCACAGCCATGTATGATACAGCTTGATCAGATGGTTTCCAAGAAATTCTCTTTGATGTTAATATTATTCATGTGAACTCTGTGAGGTAGCGAACGCCAGCTCTCAGAGGGGGAAACGTGAGAGATGTCTCAGTTATCTCCACCGTTCAAGCCCTAATTCGCTGAAGAAAAAAAAAAAAAAAAAAATCAGTGCTGCATCAACCAAACTGATCTTACCAAAAAAAAAAAAAAAAAAACAGATTTTGGGGAGGAGTACCCAGTTCAGGGCGTGCTGGAACAGCTATATTCCATGTAATTGGACAATTAAAGTGATATCTTGGCATCTCTTGCTGCCTGCTCTAAGGCAGGGAAACAAAAGCTCGTAATGTATGCCGGCCCTCGTCTCGATATGACTGGGAAAATAATGCTACGTAACTCTACGTCGCCAGTGTGTGGTGAAGCAAGTGTGTTTTGTGGCCTCCTGAACTCCCTTGCAGTGTGAGTGTGATTCAGTGAGAGATGAAAGCGATGATGGGGTTCTGTGGGTTATTGTTGCACAGAAATGGGGAACATTGGTGGCCAATTAGATCCTGCAAAATGGGATGAATTACCATGAGTGGGTTTCTCTTTCCTAAATCCATCCCTGCACTCAGGCATTTTTTAACCATGACACAATGATGCTGTATGTAGTTTCTTATTTGTTAAGAATATTTAACTTCTGATCTGTCAGCTGCTGTTAATAAAAAGAATAATAAAATCATGTTCAACGTCACTTTTAATCCTTTGATACATGATCCAGTCAAGGTGAAGTGAGGCCTGCTTGTGACAGTGTGTGTGTGTGTGTTCCTGCTTATCTGCTTGTAATCAGGACTCCACTTCCATTTCCAAAAGCTCACCCTAACTAGATGTGGCTGATAAGGCGGGCTGCTGGATGCATCTGTATGCCAGGCCTATTGTACTGCAGAGGAGAAGGGGGTGAGAGGGGGGGGAAAGAGAGAGGGGAGGCGAGAGGGGTGAGTTTGCTTGAATCTCTGAGGGCTGGCTAACCCCCTGCTCCTTTTCCTGAAATGGAGATGTTATTACATTAGCAGCTAAAAGGGTTTATTCACAGTTAGTGCAGTTTAGGCATGCAAATGGAGGATTTCAGTGTGCTGCGTTGCCTGGAGGTATAGGACAGAAAGCACAGGAGATTTGCAAGGATTAGTTCCACAGGTTCCTTTTATTATGGAAAAGAACCCTTCCTGAATGAAAGGGGGAGGAAAAGGTGAGTTGAGGAGAAAGGATAGAAGAGAGGCAGTGGGGGAATAAGGAGGGATGTTTTTTATTTTTTTGCCTCAGCCCAGTTGTGAGGTACGTGAATGATTTTTGACATCTTGACTCTCATATGCTCTAAGGTTATGCACACGGTGCCGCTTTTTTTTTCCTGCCTCCGGCTGCCGTAACAGTTGGTAAACAGTATGCAACACCTCGTCTGCCCTCCTTGAAGGGTGTGTGTTTGTGTGAGCGGTGTACTGTGATATGTCTCACTAAACCTGAATCCCACTCTGGAATAAGCGATGGTTATGATGATGAGGCCTTTTGGCAAATTTTACAGTGGCACACACCGCTCAGTGCACATGAAATGGAGGGTGGCGACCCATTCAGATCACTCATGTTGTGGGCGCGTGTCTGAGGGACCGCGGTGCTGCAATCTGATATGCTTGAGTTGTAAAGTTAAAGCCTTCATTATCTCGGCACGAGGCATAAGGTGTCACCTTCACTGGACCTGACACATGCACGCTCCCCCAACCATGGGAGACCACACACACATACACACACACACACAAGTGCACATATACAAGTCAAACCATGGGAGACACTGTTGAGAGATGGAGGCTTTGAGGAAGAGATGGACAGAAAAACTCTGAATTAATGGTTGATGGAAGAGTGAAGGTCAGTCGGTTGGGTTTGCAGTGGTGGTCAAGGTGATGGGTCCAGTTGGAGGCGAAGGGACATACACGCACACACACTAACACGCGGACAGAAGGCCAATGGCAAATGACTCAGGTCTGTTGTTCAGCAGGGAGGAGAGAGTGATGGTGGAAATGAAGGAGGAGATTGATGGGAGAGCGTGTGTTTCAATCAGACTCTCTGTGATGTCATCTGCTGCACCGCCATCTATTCTTCACTCAAACTATTTCCTCTAACTTTTTTTTCTCCCGGACGTCTTCCACCTTCATAAACTAATCGGATATTAAATTAAGTGGAATGAACTGAATGAATTTTATTTTGAGACTTTAAACAAATAAATTTCAGAAAACACTGTACATGCCTCCAAGCTAAAGTAAAATGTATTTGACAATGTCTGCATGCCTTTGTGTGTGTGTGTGTGTGTGTGTGTCTTCAGTAAGCTGAGCAGCGGCCCTTGAGGTGAAGTGGCCAGTTAAACTCCACTTTCAGCTGGAGGCATTGCCTAAGAAAAGAAAGTGTGAGGTGTTGAATAAAAGCTCTCCGCTCTGCACCAACAGCAGTCATCCGTCTTTTCTGGCGGAGCGGCTCTTTAATTGTCCGCATTTGGATGCTTTAACACTTGTGCCGTTAACAGCCATTAACCATGAGTGTCCTCACACAACTGTGAAGGAGAGACAAAGACTACGAGCACACAAGCCGGTGATGGTTGTGTGAGACACACACACACATACGCAAACAGGAATTAGTGTAATCAAACACGGTAGATATCTTTTCACAGACTCCACAAAGAGAGGGACAATAAGTTAAGTTGTCCTGAAGAAAAGTTGTGTTCTGTCCAGTTTTCCATTCTGTCAGGATTCAAACTGTTTATTCAATGTTTAGTATTGTGTTACCAAACAGTACATCATTTATTAAAAGTTGTTTTGTCCAAATTACAAAACAAAAACACTGATTTACCTTTATGTGAATAGTTTACATTTTATGTGGCCAGGTTTTTGAAAAAATCTGTCTTTCAGATTTCTGATATTGTAGAGCTGAATTAAATGTGTTTGTGTTAAAAAGTTACTTAAAAAAAAAAAAAATCAACTGCAACATTTCTTTTCAGAAAAAGTACCCTTATTACTTTGGATAATCCACAAATCTTGATGTTAAAAGTTTTTAATGGTAAAAAATATCTCCGAAAAAAACTGTTGACAGGTGGCAGCAGAAATCACAGAGACACATACTGTATCTCAAAATATAAGCGAATAAAACCAAAAGCATCTGAATGACTAGACACAATTAGAAATTCAGGGTTGCCAAGTCTGCCTCTCTTATCTGACCATGGGCTTGTATATCTGTTAAGTCTTACAAATATTGGTAGTCATGCGTTGCATTTTTTTTGTGCAGTATCTTCTTTGGGCTTGTCCTCATGTCATCTCTTGACAAATATTGCAAGCAAAGCAGACACATACATATTTTTATGCTTTCACTGTGGTCCGAGAACTATTACAAACACATTTAGGGACCATGTGGTTGACATCTCCCTTCACTACAATGAACACAGCCAGCGTAGTTTCTTCCTCTGAGCAGTGCAAACACAGAACTGCATCTCTGAGCATGCTCAGTAACGTCGGCCTGACAAGGAGAAAAACCCTACATCAAAAATGCAGTCGCAGATTAATTTGGAATAAACTGCACTTGCTGTGTTCATTGTAACGGAGAAAAAAAGTGTCTTTAATGGAGTTCAGCTACACAGACAATGCTACATCGTAGGATCACTTCATTGTTGGTTTTCAGTCTTTTCAGGAGATTTTTATTTGTTAAATAAATCCAGCTCATCCTTTACGGTGTGCTTTCATTTATATTCGTTAGTTATTCTCAACTGCTTTCAGTAAGTCTGCTGAGTTTAACAGGTACCTCTTCTGTTTCTTCCAGAAATTGCAATTCAAGAAAAACAGTGCCGTGGGTTTTATTTGTACCTTTCTTCGTGATCCTCTTACTCAAATTAAGTGTGTACAAAGAGTTAATATGATGGGCAGTGGAGACAACAATAGCAGACAGTTACTGTGCAGAGTGTTACTATTTATTCCTAAACATGAACATGCATGCACATACTTACAAACCTTCCCAAACACACACTCACATCCAGTGCCCTGGGCCTGGATCCAGTCAGAACAATAGTGGAGCTGCTCCCCCTGCTGCTACTAGATGGAAACTGCCTCTGGGCCCTCGATAATTCTCTGGGCTCTGTGTGTGTGTGTGTGTGTGTGTGTGTGTGTGTGTGTGTGTGTGTCTGTCCGTGCTCGTTTGCGGGTGTTTGCATGTGCCAACCAGCGTGCACATGTTACCCAGCTCTCCATCCCATCACATTACACAGTAGGTCTTTTCTGCTGCATCCTGCCACAAATATGTATGTGACCTCACCTTCCATTCTCTCACCCCTGTGCCGTTCGGTAACAACAGCTCCAGCATCTGCTAGCGATTGTTTGTGGTGGCTGACTGTTACCCAGCCTCCCTTCCTTCTTGTCTGCCTCGTCCCGCTATAAAAGTCTAATGATCTTGTGTGTTTTTGCACGAGTGTGTGTGCAGTCATTGTGTGCTCGCATGCACACACACTGCTCGGGATGGTTTCCACTATCCACATCAGGGGCAGTTTTCCTAAATTGGATGAGAATGAAAACAGTTTATGAAGCAAAAACAGACATTTTCACTACATAAAAATTAACCTTGCTAACACTTAGGGCATGGAAAATCCAGCACTGGAGAGGATGTTTGCAGGAAAAGTCATTAACAAGCTTTCTAATCTTTTCCTTTTCGTTTTTGCAGTATACATCCGGAGAGTTCGAAGCTCTGATTGTCATTTACATTTTATCAGCCATATGGTCACCTGTCATGTTCACATGACCAAGTGATCAAAGGCTGCTCCCTGGTTTAATTGTTCCCCACTGTTAGGCTTCAGCTAGGAAGGACTCTCTCCATCTCTACTTCAGCAGGTGGCGTGTGTGTGTGTGTGTGTGTGTGTGTGTGTGTGTGTGTGTGTGTGTGTGTGTGTGTGTGTGTGTGCACGTGTGTAAGCATTCTTGTGGGTGCATTCTGTAAATATATTAGGACAGTTTTTAGATCTAGCATGTAATACGAGGTTAAAGATTTGCAGCCGTATTGTAGGCTGTTTACTCCCACTTCAGTTTAAGATAGTAGAAAATCATGGATGCCAACACCCTTAAAGGAGCAATTCACCCAAAAATTTTAATTCAGGGGGTCAAGGGTTTGAATCCGATCTGTGGCCCTTTGCTGTATGTCATCCCCCTCTCTCTCTCATCTCGCATACTGCCTATCCTCGGCTGTACTAAATTAAAAAATTAAAAAAACATGAAAAAGGCCAAGAAAATTATTTTTAATAAAAGAAAAAAAAAGAAAATTCAGCCACTCACTACTCACCATCATGCAGATGGAAAGTTGAGCACAGTTTTGTACTCTGCAAGACATTTCTGGAGCTTCACAGCAAAACAGCATTGCAGTTTCCTTCTAAACAACTGAAGTAGATGGGGACTAAAAAAACCAAAATGGCTTCATATTGCTCGTCTGCCATAATCCAAGTCTCCGGAAGCCCCGGGATCCCGAATAGATTTGAAAAGACATCATTTATGCCATTGATGCAGGGTCGAGCTTGTGCAGACTAACACTTTTATCTTAGCAGCTACAGTGAAGATTTCAGCTTAAAGACCTAAACTGAAAATAACATCTTTTTAAATCAATTTGGCGTCTCAGGGCTTCCCGACAAAAGGATTACGTAGCACGTCCTGTCTGGAGCCAGTTTATGTTTCTTTTTCTGAGGTTTTTCACACTTTTAAACAAGTCCCCATATACTTCAGGTGTTTAGGAGAAAGCTGCAACACTGTTTTGCCGCGAAGCTCCAGAAATGTTTTGCGGACTGCAAAACTTCATCCAACTTTCCATCGGCAACAGGGCGCGAAGATAATGTCTGAATTTTCATTTGTTCCCTTTGAAGTTGAGAGGAAGCAGTTTGCATATTTACGTGTTTAATTTTAAATTATATGTGCAGAAGCAACTCAGTGAATAACACATCACTGTCATAATACTGCGTGACTGAACTGTGTGTGCACATAATGCAGTAGTTGCAAAAAAAAGAAGCTTTTCCTGCCTGCCTGCCTGCCTACTTACATATCCTGACATGTGTGTCTACAAATACTAAAAAAAACCTTTAAATTATTATAATCAGGTTGGTTTTTGCGTGCCTTTGTCCCGGGATTAATCCCCACTGTGTTGTAATTCTGAGCCGAATCTGCTGTGGTTGCCTTGCCTGATGTGGAGTAGAGGAATAGAGGCCAGTGCCTGAAGTCAGCACTCCATGACAGTGCTGGGTGAGTGTGGGTCAGGGGGAGGGTGTGGGGGGTATCGGATGGGGTATGTGCGCTGGGGGTTGGTGGGGGTTACATGGAGGCGGACTAGAAAGGGTGATGAGGAGGGGGGGGGGGGCTCGGGGAAAGGGCTTTAGTTGGAAAGGGGCTTTGACTGGGCAGAGAGAGAGAGATTCACATTGATTGGGTTTTAATTTGGTGGAGGGCCCTCTTCAACCCCTGCACCAAGCTGCACCCATCCCCCCTCCATCCAAATCCCAAACCCTCCCCGCTCACCCAGCCACCGCCCTCCCCCCTTCCTGTCCCGATGAGAGTGAGGAGTTGGACAAGTCGGGGTGGTCTGCGTGGCTGGTCAGAGCCAGCTGATAGGAGTAAACTAAACTCAGCAGGCCTGTTGTTTGTGTTTACTCTGTGAGTGTGTGTGTGTGTGTGTGTGTGTGTGTGTGTGTGTCAGCTGAACAAAACAACCCTTATATTGCTTCACATGTTCCAGCACCTTTAAAAGGTTTTTGTAAAAACACAATCAATCAAGGTCTACTTTCACAGGTGGCCTGAGCTCATCACTCTCTTTGTGCCCCTTTGCTCCCCTTTCCCTCCGCAAAATGTTGCATGACCTCTATCAGTATTCTTATTATTCTGAATGATTGTGCCATACTGGCTTATCTTCCTCTAGTGCAAATGGTGGCTGTGAAAAGCTGGTGTTGAAAGAGCACTAAACAAATTAAGGGCATTTGAAGATGTAGTCTCCCCGCGAGTGTTTGCTTTAGCAATCTAATCTCAAACCTAATCTCTGACAAGTTTTCTTTTTCTTTCCTTAATTTGCAGGCTCAAAGAGGACAGAGGTAGAGGTCTAGTCTTAATTAAGTTAGTTATCTCTGCGCCAAAAGGATAAAGTTCTCTCACCAGGACTGTTTCAAATTAACCTAATTGGATTTTTAGCAGAAACTCAGCAAATAGTCAGGGTTAAGTAAAGAGTGGGACATAAAGGAGGGAGTTCGCGTGAACGGTGTTGCGTGAACCAAGAATAAAAGCCTTTTGAAAGGTCACGTTCAAGGTTCTCCTTTTCTACTTTCCCTCAGCAAACAGCAGAGAAGTGCTGCAGGCTTTCTTCAAGGAGAGCCGGCCTGACCAGGGCCACGGGAAGCTGAGCTGGGTGCCCCTGTGCTTTACGGCATCCACACACATTTAAAAATCAGCATATACTAAAATGCCAAAACAGTACAAAGTGATTAAATCTCTGCTCAACTAAATGTTGCATTACAACCATCACTTTGCTGTTTGCTCCACCTGGTCTCAGCAGGTTAAACCTTTACTCCGGTCAAGCCCTTTTTTTTGCTATAGTCAAACACTAAATATAGTTGTTCTTCATGACATATTTCTATTTTTGTTGCGAGGTGACTGGTTGCGGCCTACAACTGCGACCCAAGGTGAAGATTAATCCATAACCATCATTTCTAGGTTGGCGGGGTTGGTTGCACTGAGATCAAGTCCGTAGTTTGAACACACAGCTGTAACGGCTGGTGACTCAAAAACTTGGGAGGACAGTTGCCAGTTTATGAGCTGCTACAGTAATAAACAAATTCAATAAAGCCTGCATGCAAGGAGGTTATAAATAAACAAACTTTTTAAAGAGGTTTTGTTTCAACTTTGTGGCCATTTTGAAGGTTGTTTGTGTTGCATTATTCACAAACACAAAACGGGACATTATAAACAACTCTCTCACTATAACAAATACAATACAGACAATAGCTTGGAATTAATGCTCATCTGCTCCATTATGCTATATGAGTTAGCCAGGTGTAAGATACTTTTTAAACAAGAAACTGATTGATAGAAAACACGGCCACTGAAAGAAGTTTACTATAACCACTCGCCCTCAATGGCAACAACAGCTGTAGCTTCATATAACCAGTGTGGCCACGTCTGTCCGCTCCCCGACGTCACTCACCCAGTCTTTCACATCAGAGTCATCATCCAGGACAGTGGAGTAATTCATCTGGCCTGTACACTCCTTCACTTGCGCAAGAAGCTGGACGGTGTTCAGACTCTTCTGTTGCAGATGACTACAGTCTGTGTCATGACCCATTGCTAACGTTAGCAAACTTTTCCCAAGCACTGGCTTCCACACAGCTACAAATAATTATTACCCTGGAAATGTAAAGATCATTACAGCTAAATATAGATCCAGCAAGGCGACAGATTTCGCAGAGGATATCACACTAATGCACAGGATTACCAAGAGAGGTGAGGTCATCCAACGATTAGACGCTGATGAGTTGAAAGTCATGAAACCATGGCATGCATAGTAGAAGTACAACCTGTGAGGAAAAATGTTTTAAACCTTATTTTTTTTTTTATGTTGATGAAGGTTCTAAGTCATCCAGGTCATGGTAATTCTAAGTGCTATATCGTAGGCAAATGAAACAAGACCAGCTGCCTACGATGTAGAAATGTTTTTATGCAAAGTCACTCAACTTTCATGCATTTTTTAAAATCCAATTTAACTGGTGATTCTGTACATGCAGTTTTTTTTATGTCCCTTGACCACTGAAAGTAAAGTTCTGGCTCTTTCCCATTCATTTAGCTAGGCGTGGTCTTCATAGCCCAAAACATTTGGCCAGCGGGGTGTTGACAAGATGGCTGGCAAGACTTGACGCAAAGGAGACAAGTGAACTGGAATGCTTCATTCCCTTGAATCAAAGTCGTTTTTCTCTGGGTTTGACCATTAAAGATAATGTAGGTACACAACTCGATAAATATATCACACAGGGTCTAGTCATTTTCAGTCATTCTTATATTATTTTTATGGCTTAAATGTTACATAAGATATCTTCAATGGTGGACATGGTGCCACATGTACAAATGTCTCCATTAGTATGGTCAGGGCACTGATGGCCAGAGGATCCAACAAAAGAAGCACGAGCAGAAGCCGGTAAAACCGAAAAAGCTATTTATATGTGAAAAATGTTTCTTCTTACAAGAGTTTTTAACTAACTTATAGAGAATTGCATCTCTGCACTTAAGGTGAAAAAACAGGAACAACAGCTAAAAATCGTTTTCTTCACCCTCTTTCAGTTGGTAAAGTGAAATCAAAGTCACATTCTGCACAATGTGTTTTCATTTCCTGTGACATGTAACTTCTGCGTTCACAATTCTTTAATTGGAACAAGGTGGCAAAACAAACAAAAACTCTATGTGCCTAACCTCGCTGGCATTTTCATTTATTTCCTGCTCATGTCGAAAGTCACAGGAATTATTAATAGGCTTTTTTCCGCCTCTGATATTCAAATATTATCAAATTAGCACTTCCTAAAGAAGCCAAGGCTCCATTAAGAATCCCAAGTTCCCCACCATGCCGAAGTGTGAAAATATTCCAGGGGGCAGTTTGATTATAACCAGGGCTAGGAGATGAAACTATTCCCATGTTCAAGTCTCTCATGGTGAATTAATTAGAACGAGGAGCTTTGAGACATGTGCAGCCATGTATGAGCCAAGTTAACATTAATCACAGGTGAAATGTATATCAAATACAGCACATCTGACTTCATCAGACGCAGTTCGAAAGGAAGGAAAATTAAATGAATGATAATGGTTTTGATTATGATGGAGGCGGTAGGAGACATTGGTAATGACATTCACTGAGTCTGAATTAGAAATAAACGATATCTTTTCAAAATAGCGGGCGGATTGAATGTAACAATTAAAAGTGAAAACAGCTATTGTTTTCATGACTGGCTGTGTCAAAAAATTACAGTCCATTGTGCGCAGTAGTGATGTATAGATGAGCTAATCAAGCATATTGATTGCTGCGGCAGTGATGCAGTGTGGATTTTTAATTAGCGCATGCTTGAGTGTGTTAAAACTCCTGCACTCTGTCTGAGTGGAACCAAGTGGAACTGAGCACGTCAGCAGAGAACGCAGCTCAATGTCCCCCAAACACAGCTCGCGCCGGCATGGTGGCTGCCTTCCGCTCCCATTCCAAAACCGTGGATTAAGTCCCTGCGTTTCACTCCGTGCCTCGAAAGTAGGCCGCCATTTTAGGCCTGCCCGGTCCCTCCTGCCCTTCATTTTGAATGGGGCGTTGGGCCCACAGAAACCCCACTGTGTGTCCAAGCAGTTGTCCTACCCTGAAGGTCCCTCTAAGGGGAGCTCACTTTGGACCCCCACAGATACTCATTCTCAGAGCTCATTTCATGTATCACATCTCTTCATAAATATTTCACAGTTCTGTGATCAAAGCCCACCTCTGTGAGCCCCTGTTTGGCTAATTGCTTTGGCTGATATACGGTGTGTTCTAGACTTTGTGTGTCCTCTACACTAAGCTGGCTCTGCAGAAATGTTATCACACAAAGAAAGCGGTTCACGCTTGTTTGACTGTGTTTTACATTTCATAACCAGTTATTAGCATGTGCGAATACGAATTTCGCTGAATAAAAGTAGCTGTTGTGTATTCATGGTTAAAAACAAGTAGAGACCGAACTTACAAACTTTAAAAGTAAAAGAATAAAAAATGTTATCAGGTCTTTTCACACACGTGGAAAAGTATCATGTGTCTACCTTAATGATCATGTATTTGGATAACGCTGCTATCCATTAGTTTGTGTTTCTGGTCCGTTTGCTGTCCACCTGTCTCAATAGCCGATTTGTCCAGCTGCAGAGAGCAGAGGACTGATGTCTAACCGCTGCTTATTTTCCCTTTCTGAGGCCCACCCTGGTCTGCATGGGACGGCCTGGAGCTAATGAGGGCATGAACCATCCTCATTCTACAGTCAACGCGGTGAAGATGATTGGTAGATGCTTGAGGGGGATCACGGTAATCCAGGTGGCGATAATAAAAACATAGTCTCAAATCCTCTCTTCTTGATGAGTCTTCTTCCCTTTATCTCTAATTTTGCGTGGTCTTCACTCTTCTCTCTCCGTCTGTCAGTTAGTCCAGGAATGCCCTCCGCGCTCCCATTGATTCCTCCGGCTGCAGAGCGATGAAGCAGCCGCACTGCCTCGCCAGGGCTTTGCTGCTTTAAATGTTCCCTAAGTGCTTGGCTCTGTTCACTAAACTCTCCAGCACTGTTTGTTTAGAATCACTCATCAATCCAGCCGGGCTTTGAGGAGGAAAATGCCCCCCTTTTAACAATTGCCCAATCTTCCCCTTCTTATTTTTGGGTGTGTATGTGAACTCCTGCCAATGTTTGTCCTGCCCTTTTGGCTCTGCAACTCTTCTGTCTCCATCTTCCCACAGCATCTTCCATCACTGGATCCCCGTGGTCCAAAGACAGTCATTTTTTTGTGATTAGGCCCTGTGTCAGTTTAACCATCCTTACCAGTGCATATTTTCACTATGCAGATGAGGGCCGGTAAAGCATTGCTCACTGGGCATGAGAGGATGCATGCTGCTGTTGTGTACCACTCTGCTTTGGCACCTTGCAGCTCTCGACACACGCCACCCTCCCCGACACACACTTCCTCACTGCAGTCTGTCACATTTTCCTTCTACAGAGGACACATGCATGATGAGATCACACACCAGGCCCTGGGGCCGGTGTTTATTATGTATGAGTGGGTTTATCCTCTAGGTGCCTGGTGTCCAGGTTGGGGGAAACCAGAGAACCAGGGAGAGGCCCAGCGTTTGTCAGCGGCTGACTGAGGGGTGGCAGGGGTAGGCGGGGCCGGGAGCTCCACAGCGCGGCAGAGGCCTGGTTCAGGCCTGGTTCATGTGCTCTGTGGGCTCCCAGGCTGGTGTGCTAGCTCTCAATCTGGCTCTGCTTCAGACAAGCCTCCTGTGGAGGTCAGCTGTGCCGACAGTGAAACAGAGCAGAGAGGGGAGAAACGTGTAGAACAGCACACCTGTCCGCGCCACTGAGCGAGGAGTAGGTCCTCTACAGCACACCTATGGATAATGTGCTAGCCAGCAATCATGGATTAGCCTTTCTTTCTTTCTTTCTTTCTTTCTTTTTTCTTTCTTTTTTACTATTCACCGTTCTGTATTTTCTATCATTCTCTATCTTATCAGTCAGTTTTTGTTGTACTTCGGTATAATAGCTGTATTTCTGTACTACACTAAGATCAATGTAAACCAGAGTTAGATTCCCTGTATGTGTACATATACCTGCCAGTAAAAGCGATTCTTATTCGTATTTCTGTCTCTTCCTTTTGCTAGTTGTAACGTCTCTGCTGCAGTAGTAGTTTTACATGCAGTCTCATTTTCCGTGAGCAGAGGGGAGATGAGTTTTGAGAGATGGAGGATATAGCAGCCGTCTAATAAAATGCCTGTCTTCATAGAGTAGACAGCTGAAGCCCTGGTTTGAGCTGGTCTTTGCTCCCCTGCTGGGTGTATTGATAAGCAGCACTGAACCCTGCGGTCAGTGTTTAATTGCATTATTTGGAGTCCTCTAGTCACCCTCCTCTTCCCTCCTTGATGGAAGGGGAGAACAAGTGTTTACTGATATAGAGAAGTAAGGATCAAAAAGATATACAGAGGGAGGGAGAACAGGCTAACACTCGGGCGCTCTAAGTATGATATTGATGGATAAGTGAAAGCTTCAAACCCATTGCGCTGGCTAATCCTGTAGCTACCGCATTCGCAGTGTTATTACAGCAGAGGGAAGGCGGATGGCCGGAGCGTAACGGGGGCCCCCGCTTCATTCAGGTCTGACTTCACCGACCTCCCAGAAAATCTGTGGAAATCTATGACATCATTGTTCGAGCTGGCTTTTATCTTGTTGTGGCTTATCGTGCCCACTGTTCCAGACATTCACACATGCACACACATACGCACGCCTACAGAGGAGACTTCCAGCAGAGTGGATTAAAACAGCCTGCACACTTTGACAGACCTCGGTGGGCCCCAGCGTCTGTTCCGAGCTCTGATTGGGGACCTTGTTGCTTCTCTGGTAGGTGACACACATAAAGCAGAGCAACACCTTAGAACAACATGCTTAGAATATCAGAAACGATCAACAACTGTGGAATCACAGACTGACAAAATCGCAGACTGACACAAGGTAATTGTTGGTATTTGATTTGCATCCTTTTCAGAGTAGCGCGAATAGTGGGATTTAAACCCTCTCCACCCCCTGAGAATCTTGTCTGTGTCCCATTCATAAACAGTGGGTGATGGGCCGAGACTGTTCCAAACACAAAAAAGGAGGTTTGAACAAGTTGCCATGCTTGAGCAGTGTTGTAAACCCTCTTTCCCCTTCACCTCTGTACCCTTCCTCTCACACTGATGGTGTGTTTTTGTGGTGGCATCTGAAAGTCGCTTTGTCCACCCATCATGCCCTCCCACGCCCCGACCCTCCATCTATACACACTCACTCACACACACACACACACACACACACACACACACACATGTGCATGCACTTGCACCCATACAAACACAGGGGTCAGAGGGAAGAGCATCCATTCATATCAGCCAGCTGCACTCTCTTTCACCTGGTGCCAAATCATGAATGGTTCGAAGCATGGAACCTATAAGCGAAGAGCCACAAAGTATGACACACACACACACTCATGCAGCAGTCCATTTCTGGAAAATGCCTTAAGTATTTGCAGCAGTTGTCTTCCACACCTGCTCAAACTGTCAGACTGTGCGTTTGTGCGGTGGCTTGGAAGAGCTCCTCATTATGGCGGCCATTGTGCGTGTGCTTCTTTTCGGAGGAGCTGAGGTGGAAAGCCTACTCGCTGTGGCATAGAACAGAGTGGCCATCGTGTTCATTGTACAGTCTCCAGCAACTTTGAAGGCATAGGGCGCTCACACATGCACACATTCACACTCGGAGGCTGCAGATGACACGAAGCATATCCCCACTTCCTGACATTTCAAGGATATCAGGGCTAATTACATCATCATTAACTCAAGCCGCGCGTGTTTGCATGCATGCGTGTGCATACGCGCCCGGTATGACACGCGCAGATCCCGTTTGTGCGAGCATGTGTGTGTCTGTCAAGTTTTTAATGAGGCTCCTCAGACAGGGCTCATTGAACCTTTGGTCCGCCACCGAACGCCTCACAGTTCTGATGCAGGCCAGTGTGCGCCACCCCCAAGAGCCACACAGGGACAAACACTACTTATCAGATGGCAGAAACAGATGCACTGCCTTCAGATAGATCAGACACCGAAGACACAAAGTGACAAGCATTGATCCCAAATGCTCTTGGAAACGGTGCGGATTTGTTTTTGCACGTCTCACTGTGCGTTGCTGTAGATCTCGAGGAGTATGTGTATGTGTGTCTGTGCATGTAACTCTGTGTGTGTGAGAACAAGAGAGAGTTGTGGGGTCAGCGAGGAGTTCAGTGTGTCAGAGGTCCCGGAGCCCCGGCTCTTTGATTCCACTCCCTTGCGGCTCGGAGAATTTCCTCTCCAGTTTCCCAGTGCTGAGCCCACGCTGGGCAAGGAGAGCCACGCCAGGAAAATTTATGTTGATGTCAGCAATGAAAACACCACCACCCCTCTACCACGTCTCACAATATTTGTCAAACAGCAGTGTGTCCATTCTTTCTCTCTCTCCCCTCGTTCTCTTCTTTCTCCCCGAATATTTCCATCCTCACTGATGTACGTTTCTGAAATCTTAAATCCGTGTTGGCAAGAGGTTTCACACTTCACATGGCTTGTTGTCTCTGCGGGGACTTTGGTAACACAGCTCTCGATTGGTCTCCTCAGGGGTTGGGCCAGTTTGGGGGTGTCTTTTAAGGTGTAATCCACACATATTTCCTTCCCTCAGGCCCTGAATATGGAAAGCTGAAACAAAATCACAAAAGAATTACAAATGCAGCATTATGTCTCCTCCGCTTTTCCATAGCTCTATGTTCCTACAATGAAGATGTGCCTGTTAATACAGGCTCCTATCTTATTCATCAGTGCACCATTAATTCGCCAAGTGATAAACTGTTGTAACCAGTGCAGCACGCCACAGTGGAAAATACGATTGTAGCTGGAGCTGTAGTGTGTGTTTTTGGTTTTTTAATCTCCAATGATGGACCCATGCAGGGGAGCCTGCAAGCATACTCCCCACTGATCACACTGTCCATACATTAAGTCAACAGAGACTTTACATTTTTAGTCATCTTTATCGTTCCCTTTGATGCATTCATATGCTCGTGGTACGCCAGGCATCTGACAGTTGAGATGGAAACCTTGAAACCTTATCTTAAATGATCCTTTTTAGTGTGTCTGTCTGCGTTTGCTCATTTTACATCTTCAGTGTTTGGATTTCTGACAGGTTTCTTGAGAAAGGTCTGTAGTACTCTAAAACATTTAATCCTCATGAGACTCCAGCTTTCTAGCAGCACACATTTTGGATTCTGCGAAACGCAGGAAGTGTTGTCATGCGCATGGTTACAGACTAGTAGATAAGTCTTTATTTTAAAACTGTAATCCTGTTAGTAATCCCTTTTGTTTTACTGATTTAATTACTTTTTTTTTCCTGTAACACGTTTTTTGCATACTCATTACATAGTGCAGTAGTATAAAGATGGCAAAAGGCCAGGTTAGGTGGGTGCTGTGTGGGTTTCTCATAGGACTTCCCTCTGTAGTTCATGTCCCATTTGCTACCGTGAGCGAAGAGTAATGTTTTTTAATTACGTTGCAGGAGTTACGCCACTTATGTAAGTTATATTAGTAGTTTTTTTGCCTAAACCAAATCTAACTGTGACCATTTGACATGTAAATATCATTTCAAAATGCATAATATGTCCTATGTAAACTGTTTGTCAGCACACTTTATTTAACAAGACGTTGTATTTTACATATTGTTGCTAACAGACCCCGTCACATGCCAAATTGATGCTAAAGGGGTAGATACAGCGTCACTGACCAAGCTACCGAATTTGACGAGTTGGGAGTGATAACATGTTCATTTTCATGCCATACTGAACAGTAAAACGCGTTGCTGGATAAAAGGTTGGAGTGAACAATCAATTTGTTTCTTTTGACTTTGGTCATCAGTAAACTGAATGCTTAGCTAAACTTAGCTTTTCTTAAATGCTAGCTTAGTCGTCCAGTGTGTAGGGTTTAGTGACATCAAGTGTAGAAGTTGCAGATCACAACCAACTAAATACACCTAGTCTCACCATTTGTATTGGAGAAACTATGGTTGCCTCTCAAAGTGCAAGTGGCCCTCTTTAGAGCCAGTGCTTTGTTTGTGCTCTGAGGTACTGTAGAAACATGGCGGTGCAACATGGCGGACTCTGTGGAAGAGGACACGCTCCCTCTGTAGATACAACAGGTTCATTCTAAGGTAACGAAAACACAACAATTCTTGGTTTGAGGTGATTTTACACTAATGAAAACACAATTATGAATATTACATTCCATTTCTGGCGATAGATCCCTCTAAATCCTGCACACAGGACCTTCAGGCTAAAACATACAGCAACAATGAATGGTATAAAATTGCACATCATATTTAATACTGTGCATGTGCAACTTGGGCTGACCATCCACTGTTATTTCTGGGTTTCATGAAGAGATGCTGACTAATACCGAAGAATTGAGTGATTTCACTCTGAGACATCGTCTGTGTCTGTTATCATCTATTGCTTTTACATGATATCATTTTCTCCGGAGCTCAGTTCTCTAGCTGCGTTATGGGATCCCGTACTGTCGGAAGGTTGCTGTGTTTGACTGGATTTACATGTGACTGAAATGTGGAAAATCATTACTGCATTTGTGCTGAATGGTTTTATTGCACCCAAGCTGATGTGGTATTCCTCACGCTGTGTTTGATAGATATTTATCGTGTGTTTGGCTACACCTGGAGTGTGCAGGTCTCTGAATTGAAGCGTAAGAGGCAAATTGTTTCTGCAGGTGATTGAGTTTTATGATTATATCCAGCCACACATTTCCACTGTATGGATTATGTTGAATAACATGCAAGAATACAAAACACACTCTCTCCATTTGTCATTTCTATTGATGTGGTTGTGTGATTGTGTGCATTGGGCATGCGAGCATGAAGGGTGTTTCTTTGCACCTTGTGGGTACCATGAGATAGTATCCTGCAGGTGCTCCTGCCCATGCAGAGACAGATTTGTAGACATGACACACTTCTGAATGCCTTTCAAACACCTTCTTTCTCTGGTGTATTGTGTGTTACTTTCTCAGGAAGAAAAGGTAAATCTTATCTTTGCTGAACTGTCAACTTAAGCAAAATGAAGGTGGCCAAAGGTACAGCACCCCCCGCTAGACTGAAGGGTCTGGCTGCTCATCCATGAACACACACACACGAACATACAAACGCACAGTTTGTCCAGCCCAAGTGTGGCTGTTTCAAAGTCTCATTGCCTGAGGGTCAGTGATAACACTCGGTGCTGATTCTTATTGGCCGAGAGATCCGGAGCCTCTCCTGACACAGAGAAGACAAGCAACATGTGGTGTTCTCTGCATTCTTGTGTGTGTTTGTAAGTGTGTGTGTGTGTGATTGGGTTTAAAGTATTAGTGGCAAAGCTGGATGAGATGTTTTTTATGAGCTGTTGTTGTGGTTGACCTTTTAGGTGTTGGCCCGTCGCTTTACGGGGGATCAGTATTTTTAGACGCGCAGAACTTTTCCATCTTGGAGAAAAACAGCTCAGCAGGAAGACAGGTGACACTGGGAGATGTGTGTAGTTGTGCGCATCTGTGTGTTTCTGTATAAAAACGTAGGCACAGGTTAGATTAAGCCCAACAAGCCCCCTGCCTTGCACCACCCCACCTCCTCTGATCCTCACACAAACACTCGTACAACAACTCTTGGTAGTCATTTACGCCGGGCCAGGTTTGGACATGGGCCATGCCTTCAGGCAGCTCTAGTCCCCTGATTCCCAGCCCCGTCCCACTGGCCCTCAGCCCAGCCCCAGCCTCCCTCTACTGGGAGGCAGGCGAAATGGCTCAAGCTATTATCCGGAGCTAAATCACCAGATTGCCACAGCATTTGCTGCTTCTGTATTGTTATTATTACTGATGGAATGCAGAATTAGGTAGCATGCATATTTCACACGCAAACGCTGACACAAATAGGCTCCAACCTTGTCCCACCAATGACTGGATCTGTGTTTTTCTCTGATGTATTTTGCATTTCTTTTCTTTCTTTCTTTTTTTTTTTTTTCACATGCTTTGAATTTGAAGCTCCTCCTTTGCATGTTCCCTATCCATAATTCATGTCATCTGCAATCTGAAAAGTGTAATCTGCAGTGTTTTCTTTTGGAACATTTAGAGTCGCCCCTTTACTCGCCTTCTGATATCTATAGATTAAAACATTATTGCGCCTATGCTATTATTGTTTTTGCCATAATGAGAGCATAAATGTGCCTCTTGGCAGGAAAGCTGCTGGATGTAAGCATGTGTGAAGATACAATTTATGGAAAGTCTCCTTGACAGTAGACATGACAAGCGGGCATTCTAGTCACGTTTCTCCTTTGCCTCCTGCATGGCATCTATCCATCATCTCATTGGTTGGCATGCCTGGCTCCTGCCATCATCACCATGGCAATGTGAGTGTCCTCCCGGTAGCCATCACCATGGCAATGGGAGTGTCCCCCAGCAACCATCAGCATGGGCCGAATGTAAGCCTCTTAACCAGGATCACCATGGCAATATGTGCCTGCCGAAACACCAAGCCATGGCATGTCTGCGGGAATGTGTGTGTGAGAGGGAAAAAAAAATGATAACAGTGATATGAGCTGTATCATCGGGCATTGGTGATGGATTTTTTTTACTCTCTTCCCTCTAACTCTATCATGCATTCTTCCTCTGACATTGTCTTTCTCCGGCACAGTCTTTCACATCTCACTGCATCAGTGTAGTGGGTCGGTGCCGCGGTGTCGCCCCTGTCCTAAGTGGGGCCCGGCAGGAGGCTTAAACGGCACTGATG
The DNA here is from genome assembly GCF_965226575.1 of Pagrus pagrus. Taxonomy (NCBI): domain Eukaryota; kingdom Metazoa; phylum Chordata; class Actinopteri; order Spariformes; family Sparidae; genus Pagrus; species Pagrus pagrus. The sequence continues at coordinate 23,289,267 of NC_140193.1, forward strand.
GAGCCGCGGTCCATCCTATCCCGCTGCTGAATGCTCCGGGCCCCCTCGGGGAGTTCTGCGGCCCCGTCTGCTCGGGACATCATCTAGTGTCGGTGTCCTGACACAAAATAGTGAAAGCTGACAAAAACCACGGGGGGTGAATTTAGGAGGGGGCCTGGCGGAGAGCGAAGCATACCACTGCTCTCGCAAGGACATGGACGCATGGCACACACAGTGACACCCTCGTAAACAAACACTATCTCTCACATACACACATATTTATACAGTGCGCATACACTCATGTGCAAAATGTGCTGTTACACTTCCGTAAAGACATGCGCTCACACACACAAACACACACATGCACACACACACACACACACACAGAGTTAATTGTGCATATTCATGAGCATACATACAGGGTGTTCCGTTTCGCAAGGCTGACTTTTATTGTTTCCCTGGTGTGTACAGTGTATGTGTGTGCACTGACGCACATGGGCATGTTTATATAAGAGTGCATGTGCATGTGTGAAATCGTGTGTCTCCGCATGTGCGCGTGCATTTAGCTAAAGAGCCTGGTGGGTATCAAGAAGCATAGCTTTAAGGTATGATATGTTAATAAAATGTGTCAAGATGTCTGGAACCCTTTCTCTCTTTATAAACAAACTTACAGCCTGAGCGCTGCTAATTAGCAAGCCCATCTGTTCAGTTTAGCAAAGTTGTTGAGATTTACCACGGAAACTGTAAAAAGACAAGCTCACTTCGACACGGCAGATGACAAGTGTTAGAAATCCCAAATTCAATTCCCCAGCCTGCAGTCTCTCGTTGAGTCTCTTATTCAATTACTTGTCTATTAATATTTTTATTTATTTATTTTTGAATGAATGATAAGTGCCTTTCTTTTCTTTTTTTTCTCCCCCTCATGTTAAAATGACCATACTGGCACACTCACGTACCAGCAGGACCGCAGTGTTCGCTGAGGCACAGCATATGAAGATACAGGGTTACATTCCCCAAACAGCATCCTCCAAATCTGTGGCAATTTGCTGGGAGAACATTAATTGCTGTGGCTTGGGCCCAGGTTTTGCATGCTAAGCACTCTGCAGCTAAGTCTGTAATACGTGTGTATGAGCGTGTGTGTGTTTATGAGTGAGAGAGTTTGCATTTGCTTGTGTGTGTGTGTGTGTGTGTGTGTGCTAGTGTTGGGTGGAAGGGGGGGGGCACAGGGGGTCCATCTGCTCTCTTCTGCTCCTCTGCACTGATATAAGATTACGTTAATCTGGGTACTTGTCAGGACAGGTTAGTGAAAGCAGACGACTGGGTGGGACTCATGCTAAACAGGTTGGCTAGAAAACGGCTGTTTTTGCCCTCAGACTCTGCGGTGTGGGCTTTGGCACATGGTGGTGGATGGTGAGCAAACAGTCCCAAAACTGCAGAGGCTTACTCACAAACATTGCAGAAAACTATGGACTTGGAGAAGTCAACTTATTAACAAAAATATCTTTTCCCTATTCATGTCACACTATCAGTCATGCCACTTTTGGTGGTCCCGGTGTGATCCTGCTTCTCATCTGTTTACTGGTACCCATTAACTCTGTTTGTATGCCAGATCAGTCCCCTGGAAGTCAGACCCTCAGTTTGTGTCCCTGCAGTTTGTGTCCCTGCCCTCCCCTTGCATCACCTCTGTTGTGTTTACCCCCTCTTCCAACCTCCCCAAACATTTTTATTCAATTAAATAGCCCTCCTAAATCCCCCTCCTGCATCCTGTGCGCTTCAGATGTTGTTTTCTCTGTAAGCACTTTAAGGCCGTAATGATTTTGTAACTTGTTATGCTAATTAGAGTGGCCCTCTCAGACCACGTAGCATGGAGAAGGATTTATTGCCCGTTTGCTTGCAGGGGAAGAAAAGAAAAGAGAAGTTAGAGTAATTAATCCCGTTAACCAAGGATAATTGGGCAAAAAATAGCCCTGCCACTGGCACTGAGTGGGAGGAGTTGCAGTTAACCCTGCTTCCTGTGTTTTATTTCAAACTTAATGTTTCCTCTTGTTTAAACTTCCTCTCAGGATTCCTGCTAATCCGCTTGCCCGCGCCCCATTGGTGGATTGGAGCAGCGTTGGGGGCCACAGAGAGGAGGTGCCTGAATTCAATCAAACATCAGGAAGGATTTGCTCTGTTGGGCCACAGTCTGGGTTTGGTTTGGTTTGAGCAAATCAAATAAAAAAAAAGTTTATTTTAACTCAGTTTTCTAATCTAATCTGTATTTTCATTAAGTGTTGTATTTATTGTACAAATTAGACCTGTTATTTAGTCTAGTTGAAAAAATTATCTTATTTTTCCAGACAGAATGAACAAATATGCTCAGAAAAAACATTTCATTAATTAACACACTGCGGATGATTAAATGCTCCCATTTTACGACCGCACTTACTGTGCTTAAATTTTGTCTTTCGCCTTACTGTTTTGCATTAACATGTTTTTATAGGAACAAACATTTTCCGGTTTTTACAGTGGAATTCCCATGCACATAGCCTTTTATGATCAGCTGCAATAACAGGCAGCGCTAACTCGTTCCATACCCACAATCCTCTCCCTCAGGAAAAACACTCATCTGTTTTCGTCAGTACCATGCCGGGACTGTATCACTCATCCACTTTCAAGGAATTTACAGGCTTAAATGAGACCTCCTTGAAGATGTATTTGTGTTAGGATAAAAAAAGAGGACAAATAAAGGGGAAAAATAGTTTCTGTTCTTCAGAATGGTTTGGTCACTGCATCAAAGGGCTGCCATGTTTTTCGGAGAATGTGGGAAGATAAGGATCTGTATTCAAACATGACCTTTCATGTGATATTTTCATTCTTTGCTTGAATTCCCATTTAAAATGATTAAGGATCCTGTTCCTTTAATACAAAAAGCCTTCACTGGTTTACACGATTTCATTGAAAATTGTTTGCTTTCTGTTTTATTTCTCTTTTTCATTTCTCTGAGTTGTAAAACCAGGAATGCCATTTGAATACGCAAGGCAGCATACAATTCCACCGCATTAATTTGAGATTTCAACATTTCTCGGCTGCTGTTGCTAATTGCTGTTTTGATTGTTTTCAAGTTCAGTTATTAGCCGCATTAGGTCAGATTAAGGACAAGCATGCCGAGACCAAGCCAGGTAATTAAGAAAGCTGGAGTCAGCCCTGTCCAGTTACACTTGACTTCATTAATACGGCTAACTTAAATCAACCGTCACAATGCTAGCAGGAAGGCTATGTTTTTCTCAATGTGAACTTGTAGTCCTGCCTCCCGGACGTCACAATAGGCTGTTTAGCATCCACAGTATGGCTATTGTCACTGTCAGCCATAGGATAGGGGGCAAGGGCATAGCAGAGGAGAGGAGCAGTTAGGCAGAGGGACCAGGGGGAGAGCACTTGACATACCCTCTTGCAAGCAAAAGCCCTCATTAATTACAGCCTTAAGATAATTATTTTCTTGATTTGTTTTGCTCTCTCTGGCCGCATTTCCTATTGTGCTGCTCTCGTCTCTTTCAGCTCTTGTTTACTTATTTATCTATTTTTGTGTTTACCCCCCTCTCCCCTCCCTGCTTACACCATATGGTTGCAGATCAAATAATGTCAAACATTTTGCCCTTGCAAGTTTTTGCAATTTGCAGTTTCCAAATGTGAGACCTGTTGAAAGCAGGAGTGATAATGGGCATGCTCTACCCCCCGTCGCTTTTGTCCCACCATATCTCCCTTCAATTAATGCTACAGCGGGAGTTTCATGTAATAACACTTGCACTTCTGAGCTGTCCGCATGAGAGAGAGGGAGAGGGAGACAGGAGAACAGAGGAGGCAACGGAGGGAGGAGGCTGAGGCTGGGGAAGAAAAGAAGAGTGGAGGGAGAGAAACAATTAAAACTGGGATGGGATGCCATGACGGGCCTGTGTTGTGTGGCCATGTGAATGTGGCATGTCAGCTAAATGGGGCAGAGAGGGGGACGATGTGATTGGCGGTCGGTCGAGTGCATGCTAAGCTTGTCTATCATTGTTGCCGAGCGCAATCAAACTGGTGCCAGCAGGATGGAGGATGCGTTGACAGCTGTAATTACCCATCGCCATGGTGATCACTTTTGGCCCGCCGTGGATGGCCGGCGGAGGCCCCTCCTCCAGGCAGCCTTTAATCAGATTGGGCTGTCAGTTGTCAGGTAGACATGGGTGGGCCGGACACTCTGTATGGGTACTGTCCTGGGTCCCTAAGTGTTTTTAATTATTTCCATCCAAACACAAGACACTGTCGAAGCATACAAAGATGCTTTACAGCTGAATGGAGAAGAGGAGCCACTAACAGGCTGGTGTTTACAGAAGAGGAGCGTAGGTGGACTTTGTGTTTTTGTCTGCGTGGTCATTTATAGGACATATTATTACAGCTCGCAGGATGTCTCTTTGTGGTTATCTATAGCATCTCTTTGACTCTCCATATAATAGCAAACAAAATCATTGTGTTAAGGCTCCTTTGTTTGTTTTTTTGTACTTTGCTGTGATATATTTAATGTATATGAATCGTAAAACCCAGGGGTTTTAAAAGTCCAGATGTATGGGGAAAAAAATATTGCCATTAAAGTTACATTTGAGTTTTAGGCTCTTTGGTTCACTTCCATCATTTTAAGTTGATAATTCAACATGGTTTTACATTATCATGTGTATAAATCTTGTTAAATTCTCTACAAGATCTATGAAAAGCCGAAAAAAAAAAATATTGCCATTAAAGTTACATTTGAGTTTTAGGCTCTTTGGTTCACTTCCATCATTTTAAGTTGATAATTCAACATGGTTTTACATTATCATGTGTATAAATCTTGTTAAATTCTCTACAAGATCTATGAAAAGCCGAAAAAGTGACAAAGAAGTATGATATGCTTCTTTTAAAGACACAAAATGTCATTTCTTCAGCTTAGGGTCTCTCAATCAAAACAAAACAAGATGTATCTAGTGGCATCATGTGACTTGCTGTCTTTGATAGTTGAGGTGTAGTTTTAAGTTGATAATTTAAACATTATTTTACATTTAAGTGTTTGTATAACCATGCTTATTCCTCTACAGTACCTATAAAAAGCAGACTAAGTGACAAAAATATGAAATGCTTTTTCTTCTGCACGATATGTCATTTCATTTTCTCTGAATGAAAACAAAACAGAAGAAGAAGACATGGGATCATGGGAGTTGCTGTGTCCAGAAACCACCATTGCTAATAAAATTCTGTCTTCGTGACTGAGGGAGAAGTGTTCAAGTTAAACTGTTCAAAAAATCCAATCAAAGATTTCTCTGGGTTGGAACATACTTGGAACATAAAGTGTGTCATTCATAAGTGTATCATTCAGTCCAGCAAACTACCAGTGCCTGACATCCTTTCATATACTGAGACTGTACATAAAATACTGTGCTTTAATGTGATGCAGTGGTAGCAGCAGCCCATATTGGTGCAGCGCTTAAGGTAACGGAGAACGTCAGGTACAGCCTGATAATGTCAGTGTGATAATTAGTGCAGAGAGGCTTAAACCAGCGGCCCGCAGGGAGACAGCCCCTGGTGTGGAGAGATGGCACGCAGCTGGATCATGCTTAATTAACTAATTGAATATCATTTTGCCAGTTAGCTGGAAATTAGCTGGATATTAAAACATGGACAAACACGACACCGAATGGACATTATGAAATTAATTTGAAGGAATGGCCTTCTCTTGCAAAAGCCGATGGTCTGATGATGAGGGTTGATTTCATTTAATTGTGCATAATTAATATTTTTTCATTACTTGCTGCTTATTTTGCATCTTAAGCCACACTGTAGATTTGATCCGTGTGATGAGGCATCGCTGTCTTTCATGCTCTTCCTCTGCCTTCACTCACACTGAGGTATTTTTGACTCATCATGGCCCCTCAAGTGATGGTGAAAATGTATCTGTATGTGTGTGTACTGTACAGTACTGTATGTGTAAGTATGACTTTCATTAGTCCCATATGAGATAGCCAGAGCGAGCGTCTTGCTGTGAGGAGGGAGGAATATGGCTTAAGAAGGTACAAAAATATCTCTGGGTGTAAAAAAAAAAGGAGGTCAGGCTTATCCTGGGTGACACTGGAACCCAGATTAAGTTGCACTGATTTGAGAACATTTATCCAAAATTTGACATTCTGTTCCACATGTGCTACCCTCATTTCAGAGTTTATTTCATTTTGTATGATTATATGTAACAGGCCAGTTCATGATTTTTTTTTTTACTGGCGCTTTATTGTTCGGTCTGTCTCTTAACCAGGGTGATCTTTCTTAGTGGAAATGCTGTGTATGTAATGGCATTAAAGCCCTCACACTACAGTGATTAGACTACTTCTCAGGACAGTGTGTATGCACATCTCCTGTTAGTTTGCTGCACCCTGCTGTATTTGTCTTTTATCTGATAGATATAGATTAAAGACATAAAATGTTTTCATAAAATGTGTGTTTCAGATCCCGGAGACCCCAGGCCCTCTTTAATGACTAGAAAAATGCAAGTTTAAGATCTCAGTGATCCCAAGCCCAAGTAAAACATTAACACAGTCTGGGGTCGCTTCATTCTCATATTTGAGTGGTGTTGATAGTATTTTTATGTGGCACTTGCCCTTCCATGTATTTAAGCTTCTTTTATTGAAGAGTCATAACAGTTTGCTAAAAGGAGGTCTAACAGGGAGCCTAACCTCTCTGAGACTTAATTCAACCCACAACACAGCATAATTAACTATGCATTTTTTTTAATGCAAATGGATTTCAAGCAAACAAAAATAATATATACTTACTCATGCATGAGCCCATATAACATTAAAACATTAAATATTTCCTTATTTTGTGTCATGACAATGACTATATGGTTTGTCCATAGTTCTCCATAGTTTGAGGCAGATGGACGGGTCACCTCTTCAGTATTTTTTTTTTTTTTTTTTACATATTAGGTCAAAAGAAATTAAATATTAAATATTGTACACAAAGCAGACAGAATGGCACCTAACCATGCAGGACTACTGCACAAACTCTCGGCCTCAACTTTAAAATACCGGCACACTAATAAAACTTATGCAAGTGAATCTTTGTCACAGTTTATTCTACATGTGGGTTGTTGGTCCACCAAAATCCAAAATGTCATCACAGCAAAGCCCAAATTCAACAATAACTCTGCTTGTGTGTGTGAAATGTTGAACTTTTGAAACAATAGTATGTGTAAAGAATAACAGAATTACATAAAAATACTGCATGTATATTTATTTTGTTTTCTTTCTGTTTTACAGCCTCTATCACTTTTCAGCTGGATGTCTGAGTCATAGCAGATATTCAATAAAAACCAGCAGCCATGCTTAGTTTGTACCAGCTTCAACATACTGACTCATGTTTTCCTGTAGTTTTTACTGTTGTTCCTGTACAGACTTTTAATTATATATATATATATATATATATATATATATATATATATATATATATATATATATACACTTATATATATTGATTTTACTAATATACGACTTACAACACATAGCCAGTGTCTCCTTCTGTTTTAATAAATGAGATGCTATTTTTAACAGAGACATTATACTGTATATTAGAGGAGAACAATATACAGTGTATTTTACAGCAGATACAGTCATCTTAATATAGGGATCAGCAGGAGGCATCTGAAACCACAGGAGGAAGCCACTCACTACTATATCCTGTTTGTTGTTCCGCTGCCACCCCAGTTGCTCCTCATGCAGTAATAAACAAATAAAGTGGGAGAAATTAATCCCGCCGGAGCCATTGTGGGCATTTCACGTCACCCGCCACCGTGCTCCCCAGCTGCTTCTGTGTGCGTGTGTGTGTGAGAGAGAGAGAGCACATAAATTTAGGGGTGTGTGTGTGCCTACGCAGGGGCCTGCGTGTGATATAAGGCCCATACTGAGAGGGGAAGAGTAGAGGATGTGTGTGTTTGTTTGTGTGTGTATGTGTGACGGATGGCTGTGCAGAAATACATTGACTTCATCAATAATGAGAAAAATCAGACGGCTGAGATCATGTGATGTAAAGATGCAGTAATTAGCATCTACACAACAGCATGCACAATTTACGTTATCATTACAATCATGAAAGCCAAAGACAACCTGAAAATATATGTAACATTTACAAACCCTGCTCTTATTGTCTAGATTGCCAATAGATTGACCGACAACACGCCTATCTGTGCTTAGCTCCAGTTTCCACGTATTGATTGACAGTTAAACAGCATGCCTAAACGCAATTGCTGCAAATCTGTCTTCAGTGGCACAGTGGCAAAATTTGTGTAAACCGTTGTGTCCACGTTTTCCTTTCAGTCAGTCACCTGCCCATATAATTAAACTGAATAACACGATCACAACACGCAAATTCACCTCAGCCACTCAAACGGCAAATAATAGGAAAAATGGCGATATATTTCAGAGCGGCTGCGTTCGTCCGGCGGTAAAGCAGACCACAGGAAATTTTTTCTTCCTCAGATCTTAACACACCCACACACAATAGACGTTGAGTATGTGTGTGGGTCAGCACAACAAAGGGGCTTATGGCTTGTTGTTTCCTAATTAAGAATGTAAAAGGGGATTAGGCTTCAAACGGCACAGTTTTTGTAGTTTCCTTCTTCCCCCAGCAGTCGAGGTACGGGTTACCTCTAATGGCGGCTTTTGCCCATTATCGTTCTCTTGTCTTATTTTTCTTGTGGTTCTTCCTGTCCTCCACACTGTCTACATCTCTCCCTCACACATCCCCCTGTTTTTCATCTCTTTCCCCCCCTTTCCCTGGCGGCCAAAGTAGCACAAAACGTACCACTGGAACCCCCCACCCCCACACTACCACCGCCATCACCCCACCCTCCCAAACCCCCTCTTTCTGTTTCTCTGAAATAAGCAGTATTCTCTGGCCCTGTTTGATCCTTTGACTATGCAGGGGCTTCATGTCTGGCCAGTGTTTTTGGATCAGCAGGTAGTCGCAGGCAAGCTGTTAGAGGGGTCATCATTCTTCCCTCTCTCTCTGCTCCTCACACACAGATGGGGACCTGCTGAACTCTGCCAAAGGTCAGCGCTAAATTACATATTTTATGAATTCTTGCTTTAGTTCAGGCTTCCAAGAGGGCATGGAGAATAATGGAACGCTGTGAGGAAAACAATTATCTGACATTTTCATTAATCACACCGACGATGTTATTTCAGCTCAGATAACTGTTTAGAAATTTTAGAGGTGTTTCTGTAAATTTACCAGCCTCTTAACTCTTATTTCACGCTCATAAGAAATTGAATTATCTCCTTCGGTTTTTTTCTCTTCCTCGCATGAATCCGGCCTTCCCTCCACCCTGCGCGAGTTGAAAGGGCCGTCTGAAACGTGTGATGTTTGGAGAGGAGACATTTTGGCTGGCATCCAGCTCATTGTACACCAGTCTGGACGGCCTGCCATGGCGGCTTTAACTCGCTGTACAGCCGACAGATGACAACTGCCGGCACGCCATTCAAGACCTCAGAAACAACATCTCCCCACCATGTCTGATGCATTAGGAATGGAAATCAGTGTTTCTGTCGGTTGTGCTGCCCATCTCCTTTGTTGTAAAAGGAGGGATTTGCCTGCGCTTGTTTCCATGCATGCTGAACTGGGGCTGAAATTTCCTCCGTTTTTGTTTAGTAGCCGCCGTGTGGAGCTTAAGTTGAGTTAGTGGTTTGGTGCGTTTGGATAATTCAGTTGCCATCAGACTGCGGCATCTGCCATCAGGTGTCTTCTCACCGGGGATCCCGAATGGCGCAGGAGACGCGAGTGTATCTGCTTTCACACTGCTGAACATGACATTTGAACGTGCATGCACGCGCAAATAGGAAAAAAAAAGAGAAACCAGCATGTGCACACACACACGACACACACACACAACCAGGCTCACACACTTCACAGAGGCTGTGTGAGAGCCAGAATGCAGAGCCTGAGGGCTGTTGTGTCTCTGATGTTTGTATTGTTTACTCTGTTGTCCCAGTGCATGTAGGAGATTGTTGCGCACTTAGGCCTCACTCCAGCCTTGTATTATTTACTATGACTGGTGTGGACAGCGGGTTACTGTCCAGGAGAGCTGAAAGGCCGAGCAAAGAGAGGGGGGAAAAAAGGAGGCAAAGATCGAAGGAGACAGAAAGAGATCATTGACGATGCCTTTTCCCCCTATATTTGTTCACACACTGCTTCTCTCTCCTTTTCGGTTTTCGTCTTTGATCCCTTCTTCTCAAACCTCTGCCCCCATGGGTCACCAGCTGTCAGACAGCCAGAGGAGGGTGCCGCCTCTCTTCTTATCCTCTCTACTCTCACTTTTTGCCGTTTGGGATACGCACCGTTTTGCACCCGGGGAATCATTTGGGAACCCCAGGTAAGTGAACCGAAGCCACACAGATGTTAATCTCCCCTCGGCCCCCCTCAGACACACACTCCTCCACCTCCTTCTAGGTCTCTCACTTCCTTTTTTTTCGCCCTAAGTCTCTGAAATCTCATTGAAGACAGCAAAGTGGGAGTTGAAGTCTCTTGATTAAGTTTCTTTTTTAATAGAGGAGGAGAGGGAAGCAGCGGCAGATAGGGGAGACGGATGTATCTCGCGGCTGGGTGTAAGGGCCTCACTTTGGGCACGCAGGCAGGTGAACTAGTCCTCACCTCACTCTACTCTCCCTCCTCTTGCAACAATCCGGTTATCTGTGTCTATTACAGAGGGGTGGCTGACGGTCTGGATAAATCCTCACTCTTCCAGACATGTTCTGGGGCCCTATCAGCTGGGGACAGGACCTTGAGCCCTGATGAGAAAACTGGTCCAGGGAAATTGAATTAGCTATTGTGTCTGGGACTTCATTGATTGCTATTAGAGTTGGCCTGGAGCTGGGTGAAGGAGAGACGAGGCGAGTTAAGCCTGTCTGAGTGGACTGCTCCAGTCGGTTTCTAGAAGGAGAACTTAAGCCATATCAGAATCAAACGCTTGTCACTCTCAAACCTTAATTAACAGCAGCGGAGAGCAAGAAATGCAGAAATATCAAATTAAAGAGCCTGAAAACATCAGTGAAGTAGTGGCGAAGGAGATTATCATGACAATGTTCATTCTACCATGAGTAATGTTGTGAGTCAGTCATGTTAGAAGTGGATAACAATGAGAGTCAAAAGTCTATAAATGTGACAGGTCTTTTGGCTGGAGATGATGGATGGAGTCTGTGATGCAGACACTTCCTGTTTCTCTGGGTGCAGAGCCGCGGATGAAAGAGCTGCGGTGTGTTTTCAAACCGAGGAAGAACAATAGGTCAGAGGAAGAAAGAGTTCCCCTGACCTGACCCCCCCTTCTGTTGAGGCTGAGGCCTGATAGTTCTGACACCACTGATCTCTCCGGCTGACTCACACAAAGAAAGAGATAGGAGATACCTGTGGGCATTGTGTGCTGCTGCATAGGCACCTGCCTCGTTTAGGAATTTTATTGCAATTTTAGCTTATTATGCATTTGAGAAGACGGATATACAGTAACTCAGGACTAGGTATAAATATACCCCCCTTCCTGAAGTTATGAAATTACAGTAATTTATGACAATGATTTATGTTTTTCTAACAGGATTGCCACCAGATATACAGCAGCAACAAATATACAATAAAAAATAAAACAGAATTGAAAGATTTGAGCAGTTGAACATTTAAAGGTACACACCACCCTTATTTTGACGTTATGGAAGCCAAGCTGTGCCGGCAATTATATTTTTAAAATCCCGAGATCACAAGTTAATTATTTTGTTATCTCAAGATTACAAAACTTGTTTTCTCATGATAACGGGTTAATTTATCTCAGTATCTCAAGACAACAAATTGCAAATTTCTTTAGATAACAAGCTAATTTTAAGGAAACAACATTTGTTTTCACAAGGTCAGGGGATTATTATAGGAAACTCAAAATTGAGTGTTTAGTAAGTGAGAAAATGAGGATCCCTGGATTGGTCCCTTTATCCAGATCTGCACCAAAAGTTAATGGGGTCTATTCTGGGCTGAGACCAATCCTTCATACAAGTTTCAAGGAAATCCATTCAGTAGTTTCTGTGTAATCCTGCTGACAAACCAACCAACAATTGTACAAAGTTAACATAACCTTCTTGAATGAAACCACTTTTTTTAATCGTCATGATAACGGGTTGATTTTCTCGTTATTTCATTGAAGATCAAGAAACAATTTACAGAAGAGTGTCAGAGGCGTTACTACGGACCGGAGGTCTCACAAGGCAGTGCCGCTGAAAAACTATTACCTCACACAGTAATGTCTGTTTTTTTCGCGGTCTGATACGGCGGCCCTTAAGCTGCAGTCGTGCCGGCAAAGGCAACAACCCCTTCAGCCTCTGTCCTGCTCTTCTGCTGCTCCTCTCGGTATCACTCATCCTCTGGAGTTGCTCTTCGCTGAGTGTTTCTGGGCTTGTTAGGTAGAGCGGACAGGCTGGCTCTGGCTGCTGCGACTCCGCAACCCGGCCTGTTTGTTCTGCCTACGAGCCCAGAGACACTTCAGCTGCGACAGTCAAAGTGGTTGGTGCGATTACCGGGGCAACTACGACTCACAATCCACCGCTGGCCAAGAGTTTTACAAACCAACAGCGAGGAAAACACAAACATGATGAGCGCTGACGGGAAAGAAATTGTGAATAAAAATTAGCAGGTCAGCTCACTGGTATGGCACTGATTATATTTAATGTATTTTTCATTGTTGTGTTAACAGAATTAAAATATGTGTGCCTTGATAAAGTGGCTAAATTCAAAATGAAGAGATTAAATTCGACATTTTTTGTCTGGTCTTTAATAATGTAGCAAATAGGACAGGTCATTAAAAATGATCAATAATTATCGATATCAGCCGATATGAAACTTCACTATCGCCAGAGACCTTTTAGCCATATTGCCCAGGCCTACAGTACATAAGACAACTGACTTTATCCTTGAATTTTTTTTTCTTTCTTTTCTTGCCCCCTCTGTTTTTCTTACAAATCGCACACTGAGTTTAAAGGTCTTGTTAATATTAAATTCAAAATGGTATTTCACCCATTTCACCATTTTGTGAAGCGGAGCAGTGGATTATACTGCAGGAGCGGCTTTAAAGGTTTCTTTTGGCATTTTGACACTTTTGTGAGCTGTGAAAATTACTCACCATTTGAATCCATTGTCGAGACATGAATTCAAGCGTACTGCAGCAACAGTTCTCTGTCATGGACCAAAGTATAATTTTTTGCACAGCCACATAATCAATTCTGCAGGGTTTAAGTGTTTCATACTAAAAAAAAGCTTCAGAAGAGTAAAATCTTAATGCTGTTTTTGCTCGTGAGTAGCAACACCAAGTATAGACTAATCAATAGTATAAAGAACAATGACCTGGATAAAGCCCTGAGAGACTTAAAAGCTGTTATAACTTTAAAAGGTAACAGACAAATTTTGATCAGAGACAAACAGAAGTGTGTTTAACAGTATCACGCTACGCGCTATACAGATCCACTAGGGTGTTTGTGACAGCCACCTGTGCGAGTGTGTGTTTGTCTTGTCTCCTACACCACCACATGTCGCTTCCTTCAGGAAACCAGCAGAGATGATTGATGACGGCTTCATTGTTTGCTTACCTGCTCTCCCAGAAAACATGTAAAAAATGTGCAATTATTATTATTATTATTATTATTATCATTATCTTACAGTTTTGGTTCTATTTGTTGTAATCATGGTAAACTGATGGTTTTGTTGTACAGAGATTTGATACAGGGACCCCAGTTTTCACCTTCAAATAACTGGTTTAGAGTATTTTCTTTCATTCTCAAACTGGTCAGCCCAGTAACATAAATCTGGGTCTGGCAGTGCTGAAGTGTCAACAAGCTCTACAAATAAACGAAGCAGGTCATGAAAATTCAAAAATATGCAGACTGGAGGCAAAAACAGTTTTTGTATTGATAGCGAGACCTATCAGCATACAGTATCATCTCTGCAAACAGATGACATGCAAATAATGTGAATATCCCTTGTTAGCAGTCTGTGATAAATGAAAATTCAAGGCACACAGAGGCATTTGTTCCATGTATTGTCTGGATGCAGAGGATGACCCTTGTACTCATTAGCATTGGTTGCTTGCAATGGTGGCAATTAAGGAAAGGAAGCCTATTCGATTGTTGCACTTAATCTCTAAACGTCTCAAAATGTAAATGAAAAACTGGGAAAATAAAATAAAAACTAAAGCGAATATCTCCATTAACTCTGTGTGGGGCTGCAGATTAATTGTGATTATACAAACCCAGCCTTTCTGTTCTCCAGTGGGTAACCTCACTTCACCCTACACGTTCAACCGCGGCTTTACAGCCTCCATAGGTGTGGGCCCAGAAACATCCCACATGGTAGCTCACACTGTGATAGCCTCCAGCCCTTCATATGAGGTATTCTGTGTGTGTGCACGCCTCTGCTAGTGTGCGTGTATGTGTACACTGGCAGCCTCACTCTTTTATTCAGGGATCGCTCTTTCATCCTCTGTAAGAGGGCCGCAGGGTCTTGCCCTCTGAGCCCCAGAGATGAAGTCTAGTGTTTATATGTGTTAGATTTCCATCCCACAGAGCAGGCCCTCCCCTTCTACTCACATTAAAGAAGAGATGTGGACAACAGCTCGGTGGTTTACATTTTATATAGTTGTCAGTTTCTACAGGCAGTGAGCTGCCGGTCCACTCGATTATTTTACTATTATTGCTTTTATTAGTATTTCTGTCATCATAGAATGATATTCCTCATGTCTGTTTTGATTTTTAATGTAGTGATTTTAAAAGAAACAGGATTGAATAGAATAGAATAATATTTATTGATGTAGCACTGAAGCACACAAACCGAAGATCTAAAAAAGAAATGTATTCGTATTGTGGAACACTAAAACATTATCATGGAGGCAAAGCATAATGAAAATACTGTAGTGACATCAAGCATTTATTAAACATGACCTTCTATTGAAACCCTAAAAAATGAAAAACAAAAAAGTTGCAAAGAATACCAGTTCTTGCATATGAAATATGGTATTTTTGCGACTTGGCATTTCACTTTTACACCACTGTTGTAAATACAAATCACACCTTACCCTTGATGAAATGCTGCTAGTGTTTTCAGCCAATATACTTTGTTTGCTTAGCATTTGAATGTGGAGTAAGTGTGTTTTGTATTTGTTTATTTGATAGGGACAGACTAAGTATTTAATAGCTCTATATTCAAACAGTAATCACTGTTATAGAGTGTTTGGTCAGTAACCCATGTCGTTCCTTCTCCCGCTCATGCAGTGAAAGAGAAAAGAAATGTTCTGGTATCCCTGCCCACTTTATCCAATCGGGACAGAGAACTCCATAAAGAGGCGGTCCTGTCTGTTCGTGAACACGCAGAGAGCAGGATCCTCCTGTTTGCTGCTATGTCTGGTGATTATACACAATACAGATTCAAATACTGTCTCATTACTCGGGTCAGGCCTCTTGCTCCGTCTCGTCTTAACCTCCTCCACCAACATCTTGTTTGCAGTGGTGGCTAGTGTATTGTTTGGGGAGGGGCATTCAATTTTCCACATCACACTTGTGTAAATTGAAAATTGGACCAGGATTGAAAACAGCTTCAGTGTCAAACTCTTCTGAAAAATGAAAAATGAATCTGAATCCATGATGGCTTTGATAATGTTTGAGAAAGGAGACAGGGAAAGCAAAATAAGGCATCGTAAGAAGCCAAAACTTCTTGGTAAACCAACTCCTGGCATACGATCAAGTCTTTTTCCGTCATAATATATAGCGGGTCTGGTCCAGGTTACCATGATGAACCACTCGCTCTCTGTTGCCACCTTTTGGGCAGTGGTGTGCAGCTCAGGTAAGCGGTTATGGTGGTGGAAAAGTGCTCCCAACGCATTTACAACTTGTATTTTATATTATTTATTGTATATTTGTATTGCAGATTGTACATTTTACTCACAAACCATATAATACTTTGTTCATTTCAAAACATTTTGATCAAAAAGTTATTTCTTAAAGTCTCATTCAATTCAGGTCTCTGTGAGTCTTCTCCATGTGGGGACAGTATGGACGTTGGACGGCCAGCCTCAGCCGCTCCTTTGTCTGCTTGCCTCTGCCATGATATCCTGACCAGAATACCAAGCTTCTTCTTATAGCGAGCGGAAGACTCATAATTGGCGTTACACACTTCTTGCGTGAGATCGTACCTGCTCAATCCAAGTTACATGGTTCAAAAACAGGCATGGGAATAAAAGAAGAAGAGAGTTATTTTACATTAAAATAGATACATTATGTTGACAAGTAATCTGATGACCGACCTTGGTATATAAATTGATTCCAGTGGTGCCAAAGTAGTAGTTAAACGCACAGTATGTAATTTCTGCCAATCAATCAAAACAAAACAAAGGATGTATAGTGTAATGACACCACGAGTAGCGTGGGATCATGTGAGTTTTGGTTTTCATTGTTAAGCGACCACCATTACCAGTGAAAATCATATCTACTGTACATCACTCAGACAGAAATGTTCATAACGTTTTAAAGTTTTATTCATGTTTTGTTTAGTTGACTTCCTTCCTCACTCTATGGCTCTCTCCCTGAAGACAGGTATATGGAGACAGGTGGCCTAATAAAAATGCACTGTTACCTTGAACAAAATTACATATTTCTCTGGGTTTGAACATTGTCGGAAACATTTGAGATAATAGAGGTACACACACAGGTACACAGATCCTTACATTTTCAACATGACTGGAAACACTTAATATAATCTTACAGTTTGAAACTTAAAAGACGCGTAAAGAGTGTCCATCTACTGATGTGAGAAATATGACCACGAAAGAACAGAAGTGAATGCACATCCACAAAAACAGATATGCATGCGCACTTTCACACAAATGTACAATCATGCTTTCATTTGGATCTATTCACACTCCCAGACACAGGCATGTATGCGTGCACACTCTAACACGCGCACTACTTTGTGGATACACACACACACACACCCTGAGCGAGTGGTGGGTCAGATCGGCAGCAGAGGCCGGAGCTGACCTCTAGTGTGTGTGTAGATTTATTCTAATCAGTACTCTGCTTCTGACAGGTTAACTGCTGCCCTCTGACCCAGGGAGCTCTCTGGGTGTCACCGTCCTTGTGTTCCCTGTCCGCTTTTATCGGCAGCAAAAAGAAAATGTAAATTAAATGCAGCATAAAAATAGATGATGGGAGCTTGTTCCTCTCATCCTTTTATTCACCCCGTCGTTTCTCTCCCTCCTTCCTCCGCTGCTTTTTTTTTTTTTTTTTTACAGCCGCCTGCTCGAAATGTTGAGGAAGAGAGCTGCTCACTCTTTATTTTGCACCCTGAACTCGTTTTCTTTCTTTTTTCCTTTTCATCAGCACACATAGAGCTGGCATAGTGAAAACAGTGGCGGCGGGGTGGAGAGCAGGTAGTTTCCTTGCCTTTACCAGCTTGACAGGTGATGATCGCCAGTAGAGTCATATGTTGGTGAAGCGAATGCTACAAACGGATTATGATGTAAAAACTCCTCATCCATACATCACGCAGGAGAGTGATCGTAAAAAAACCCTCCTCTGTCTCACTCCGGTCTCTTTCTCTCTGTGCAGCTGGCCTTAGTGGATGCAGAAGGTAGTGTTACATCTGTTGCTGTGCCTTTTCAGAGCAGCAGAGAGGGCAGTCGAATTAGATAGCATTGTTATGCCTCCATCAGAGCAATTTTCCAGCAATGCCTCTAAAAGCCCTCACACACTTCATCAGTATTATTGTAATTCTTTAGCTCTAGGTTATTTGGCAGCTGCTGTGCCCCACTGGCAAATCCCATTCGTGATGCCGTCCCTTTCACCGCAGCCAGAGAGCCATTGATTTTTCTTTTCTCTCCACCGGCCTCGCCCAATTCATTTCAGATTGCTCGATATGAAACATTTTAATTTCTGCTCGCACCTCCACTTGGACATCAGTCAGAGGTTTCCCTTTTCTTCCTCTTTGTGTAACATCTCTTTTTCCAACTCTTTAACCAGTCATGAGGTCAGTGTAAATTGATTTATGTCTTTCTTTTCAGTTTCCTATTTTTTCGTTTTGCACTTTTATTGATTTGAGTTAGTTTACAAGCAATGAAAGCTGCTTTAATGAAGAGCAAGACGCAGGAAGACAAACATTAATTCTTAATTGAGTATACAGATTTTACAGCTACAGATTTTTAGCGTTGCCCGTGTAAATGTGTGCATATGTGCAGGTGTATAATCAGCAGTATTCCCTCTATTACTGGCCATGCATGTGCCATTATAGAAGCTATGTGCAGTCTGATGGAACCTATTGATGTCTGAGTACACAGGCCCTACTTAATTAGTCCATCACACCCACTGCTTTGGTCTCTATAGGATCTCTGTAAGTGGTGCTCCTTTGCATATGCCATGCAATTTCATAGACAAGCTTCTTCTTTTCTGTTGTTTTAAAATGATGGGAAGAAAAACAAACATTTTATACGTCACAGGGGAAAGGACTGTCTGGTTCAGTCGGAGCGTCTGTCTGACTGACTGTCTCTGTACGCCGGGAGGTTTCGTCACGTGTGTGTCTGACAAAATTTGTGCCACTCTGCGTTTTGCACACTAATCTGGGAGCCTTGAACTCGGCATGGCAGACATTTTGGACTGTGTCATTGATTTGGAATCGAGCTCTGCACTCCTTGTCCTTCACTTAGTGTTCAAATCAATGATGCCTGCTTCTGACCATGCATTAAAATCTGCACCCCCCCCCAATACACACACACGCACACCCTTCCTCCCTAGGACTTTGACTTGTGCTTTTAATCTGCTCTGCAGACTGCGTTTCTCCTTCACCGCTGGACTTGGAAATGTGCCATCCATGAATATTCAGATAATATGGTTGCTATAATATTGAACATTACCTGCAGCAATGCTAAGCATGAGACTTGTCCTGCTCAAACAGGTAAAGAGGCAGATGTAAAAAGGGACTAGAATCTCTCTCTTCTTTGTTTCCCATTGATTGACTCTCTGACTGGAACCCACCAGCAGTCTGAGACAGCGGCCTCCTGCTGTGTGCATGTTTGTGTGTGTGTGTGCCTGTAGTTCAGTATGGCATACATATGGCGAGGCATTATACTATATGCAAGTATGATATTTGAAGCCATGTGGCCTGTCACCGTACCTGTCCCCTGCAGTTTGACCTTTGACCCTTGCATTCCTGCACAAGCTTTGGGCTTTACCCTGGTAACCACCTGGAGAGTGACTGGCCCCAGACCTCTATCTACTTTCCAACAGCATCCATCACTCAGGAGTCAAATGGACGGGTCAGAGCCTATCAAGCTGGCTGGGCTTATGTTAGATACGTGGTCCAGTCATCAGAATAAAATGTTAGTATTGTACTTTTCTGCAAACCGTTGATACATGTCATACCATCTCATATCAGCATTTCTACGATACGTTTCATACCATACCTTTCAGATTGCATGCACATGTGTTGACTTTCATGTAAAGAGGAGGAGGCTGCCAAACAAGAGGCTACTGTTCAAGTTGGTGTTTAAACATTTGTAAGTGTAAAAACACTCGATAATTTCAACCATACATTGGGACATTTTACAGCTGTGTTTTTGGCAACATAACCGCACAATAAGCACAGCGTTTACACAACATAAATTGAAAAATGAATGTAAAGAAATGGTAAAGCTGCTGTAAGCGATATTTTTTAAAATTAAAATCAATGTTAAATAGCTCTATTTTCCAAGAGTAATCGCTGTTTTAGAGTGTTTGGTCAGTAACCCTTGTCCGTCCTCCTACTGCTCATGCAGTAAAAGAGAAAATAAATGTTCTGGTATCCCTGCCCACTTTATCCAATCAGGAAAGAGAATCCGAAGAGGCGGTCCTGTCTGCTCGTGAACACGCAGAGAGCAGGATCCTCCTGTTTGTTGCTATGTCTGGTGATGACCACTGCACGTTCACGTAGTGACATAGAGAGGAGGGAGGGTATTGCTAACTGCAAAACGGACAGGACGTTAGCTTACAGCAGCTTTAAGATGTAACATAAATAAATGTTTTCAGCATATCTGTGGTTTGCAGAAATGTACATTGCCAATATTCTAGCTATTCTGGCTATTGAGTTGCTTTGTTAAAAAAAAGTGCTATTTTTTACTTATGTCTTATCTCATTAATAACATTTTTAAATACTTTCTAAAAATAATCCATCTGAGTTTCGTGGAAATCCGTTCAGTAGTTTTTATGTAATCCAGCTGACAAACCAACAAACAAACAGAAATGGGTGAGAACAAAACCTCCTCGGCGGAGGTAACAACATATCAATGGGAAATCTATGAAAATGTGAAAGCGGAACGATCCAGGTAATATCATTTAACTGTGTGTCATATATTCATCAGGATACAAGCTGCAGCTCTCTTGCACACAGAATTTATTTTAAAAACAATCTAAAAATAGCAATAATGGAGGGATTTTTGTGCTGAAATGAGCAACACAAAAATATTCCCAGTGTGCTCGGAAATAGAAATCTTGGGCCAAAATGTCAGCTAGCACCATCAAAAATGTGTTTTTCACAGTTGCCTCTTTTCACTGTTTTCATCAAACGGAAGAAAAAGCCCAAACCATGAGTGACTGAAGAGGTTACAAGTGAGGGAACATGTAGAAAAGGTGAAAAGAAAGTGATGAACCACAGTAAGTACTCACATTAATGTCACATATTTTCACTGTCCACTTGAACTACTGCAATAACAAGTGTCTTCAACAAGAATCACATAAAGTTTGTCTGGCCTTTGCATGTGTTTGTCTCATTCAATTGGTGGCTGTTGAGGTCACAGTTACTAACAAGAAAGTCAATATAAGGAGAGTACAGTTTATTATGAAAGGCAGCTATTTTTTTCCAACATACAAGCATCCCAACATACAGAGAGAAGGTGACAATAGGTGGGAAGAACAAGGACAGAAGAAATAGAGCAGTTGGACGGCTAAGTGGATGGAGAGGAAGGAACAAATGAAGAGGGCATCTCATAGACAGCTCCCCCGTGGTGCCCGGCTGAATAGACCCAGCACAGATGTGAAAGGAGCGGCGTCTCAGCGACATTGTACACCTTTCTGTCACCACACCACCCTGACAATAGGGTGTCCCCCTGTCGGCAACTAGGTAAATATTGTGGACGGTTGGGGGTTAGAGGTGTATGCTGGACCTGTAAGACTTAAGTGAAAATCAATGCTGGTGAGCTGTTGAGGCCAAAGTGGTGCTAGTGTGTGCGTGTAAGTGGAACAGTGTGTTCACCTAGAGTGTTTGCAGTAATGGCAGGCTATCGTAATCGCAGGACACTTAGAAAGGTCAGTGTGTTTGGGTCTAAGTGAGCACTCCCTCCTTCTTTATCTATAAGAAAATACACTCATGCACACACTCACAAACACGGGCATCTTGACAGCATTCATAAGCAGCTGTTTCTATTTTTGGATTTATTTTTTATTCGTTCATTCTCCTTGCTTTTGGGATTATTTTCATATATCATATATATTTGTCAAAGAACATTTTGAGTGCTCATTTTTCCATTGTTTCTTTCACGTTTATACCTTGGTTGTACAGTATGCGTGTGATTCCAAATATTATAAATGTTTAAAGTCCATCCTCTACCTTTTTGATTTGATTTCTCTAAACCGAGAAACGCAAAATCTGATTAATCAAAATCCAGAAAACCCATTTTCTGAGGCGCACCTCTTTGCTCCCTTCGTCGACCAAGCAGAACAGCTATCACTCACTCATTCGGTAATGAGACCCGGAGCAGGGCAGACGGGCCTTTGGGCAAACATACACACCCGCGCGCACAAACACACCTCAGAGAGTTGAGTTCGAGGGGGCTAATAAACACGGCTCAAATGTTGCCTCACGTCTGGAACGCGGTGCCCGGGATCAAGCTGTTTTAGGTTTTCACCACCGTCCTAAATCTAATTCTAGAAGTGGAGTGGTTAACTGCTACTGCCGCAACGCCACGGCCATGTCATCTAAGAGAAATCCAAGCGTATGATTAGGCCTCGGTAGGTTTGGGTGAGGCCGAGGGGAGGCTGTGGGTGGGATAGGCAGGTTGGTTTCAGGGGGACTTTCTAATAGGCATTCAGTTGGCGAGAGCTGCCCCCTTCAACACACACATACACACGCTATTCCTACACTGTTATTGCTCTTTCTCCTTCTTTCTCTCTCTCTCTCATTTGGCGATCTCATGGAGCGAGCCTTTTCCATGGAGGACAATAGCAGTGGAAATGGATTATGATTATAAAGGATAGGTAGTGGGTTGGCAGCGTACCTACACTGTGCAGCATTAATATGGCGAAGCTCCCCCCAGGAGGCTCTCCGTCCTTTCTGCCTAAACTGTAGGCTTGGTGGTTTTCTTTATGCCATTTATCTGCACATGCTTCACCGTGCCTGTGCGCTACACCTTGCACTTTATCTGCCGCTCTATTCAAAAGCCTTCAATAAACCTCAGCCATGCAACCGAGAACCTTTGAAATCTCCTCTGGCTTTTTTCTCTTATGAGGGAGCTGGAGTGTGAAGGTTTGATATGGTCAAATAATCAGCATTAATTTGATAGGATCACAAAAGCGATACCTTTTTTTTTTTTCTCTCCCATCTCCCCCACCAAATAATTAGTTGCACATTTTAGATATTTGATAGCAGTTTGGCCATTAATAATTCATGCTCACTAAATTCATAAAACATCATCTAGTCCCCAGCAAGTAACATTTGATATTACATCTAAGGCCCAGAGCAGAGATGTTTGCCAGAATCCCATCAAATGAAATTTCTAAAAATACTGACTAGCATGTTCTCCCTCAAAGGCTCTCAGTGGCCCTTTACTGTGACTGGAGGAGGAGAGAAGTCCCCTGCTATCTATTTTCTTTGGCGCCACAGCTCTTTTCTGAACGTCTTCCATTTGATTCCCTGCCTCTCTCTTTCGCCCCCCCCTTCCCTCTCCCTCTCTCCCAGCCCCTTCTCATGATGTCAATTTAATTCAATCTAAAGGATTTAAAGCAACCAGTATCTTTTAATGTCTGTTGGAAAGGCACTTGTAACACATCAAATTTACTCTCACCTTTCTGCTGGGATTTTGAGGGGGGGAAATAAAGATCAATTATTTGCCGAATCTGAAGTTTCATTAAAATCACTTTTCTCTCTCTGTGTCCTCGCGTCGTTTCAAGTGGGCCATCTGTCTAAACATCTCTCAGGGTTCTTTTCCCTTTTTTTTCTGATCATTTCCTCGCCTTATTCATGAACCCTAGGAGTCCAGCTTTGTAGTAGTGTTGGAGCTGGAGCAGCCTACCCCCACTGAATACAGCTCTGGGCCTCAGCCTGCACAAGACTCCCCCTCACTGGCCTGTTACCTCTCCCCCAACTCTCCCAAATAGACTCCCTTCCCCTTTACCTCCCTCCACCTCTTCCCCACGAGGACCCACACAATCTCTGAACTTGCTACACAGAAATGACCCGCCTTATTGAGATCGGTTATCCTCACCCTCTGTCTCTCTCTCTCTTCCCCTCTCAAACCCATTCACTGTTTGAGACCCCCCGCCTTGTCCCCGGCCTTCCCTCCTTCCCTGCCTCTCCTCCTTATTGCGGATTTGTATGCAGGCTGTGACCTGGGTGGCTACAAAGCACCGCACATTATTCTTGATCATTCCTCTGCCCCCCGTGAAGCCAGTTATGAGGAAAGATCCCTTAATGATGCTCTGACTATTAACAGTGTTTTATGTCCAAATGTCTCTCTCGTTCTCCTAACCAACCGGTCAAATATAGATACAAGAAACCGGGGAATCTACAGTGCTGGGATTTCGGCATAATATAGATAAGATTGTTTGATTATGGCCATAATTGCAAGTAAAGTACACAGTCAGATGACAGTGAGTTCTAATATTACTAAAGGAAAAACTGACTGTGCCTGAATTTCCGGGAGCCTCATCATGATGCCCTCTTGGCAAACTTCTCTTTTTCTTTCAGAGTGTTTAAACTGCTCTGACACTTACTTCCTGAGTGTTTTACATGAATAACTTATTCAAGTTCACTTTTCAAAATCCATCTGTAACGTACAGAATTCTAAGTCGTGCAAGTCCAAGGCTACAATACATGTCTGCAACGTGCACTGTCTGTTAAGTGACGTCCTAATGTGTTCTTTAATATTTTGGGTTGTGAAAATGACTTTTTCTATTTGGCGTAAAAAGCACAAACAGCATTTCAGAACACAGACTACATGAGCAGGGAGCCCATAAGAGTATACGCGTGTGTTGTGCTTGCTAGTGCGAGATTAGTCTTGATCGGTGTCTGTTGTCACTGTGCCAGTATTGTGTCTGCAGCCAGTCCATCCAGGCCCCCGCATCTCCCATCCCGTCCCAGGCTCATCCCTCTGTCTGTGGGAAGACAAGTCACAGCGCCAGCCTGGCTCGGAGCCAATGTGTGGAAGCTCTGGTTAAGTCCCTCTGCCAAGTCTGGATTACACTGAGATGTTAATCATTGGAGAGCATATTAAAAACTCCATCATATACTTTCAGTTTCCGAGCTGGATGGACGTTTTAATGGCGGGCAAAGATCCGCCACCTACAAGCACTTTTTGATGGCTGCCGTTTGACGGAGCTGTGGTACAACATGTCAAAAGCTTCTTGAGAACTCGTAGCGTTGTTTTGGGAGGAGTTTGGTAAAGAGGAATGCCCTTTAAATTCCGGTCTCTTTTGTTGCTTCATTGTTGCAGCTTATTGTGTCATAAGTAATTCTAGCTGACTTCAAAGGAGGTCGGGGCGCAACTGTTGGGTTGTGGGAAGCGCTGTGAATGTCGAACAACGCAAACGACCTCTCTCAGATGGGAACGTTGCAGCTTGTCTCGTGTGGAAATGGTTTGTTTCCCCATTTTTTTGTCTTCCTTCAGATTGATTTGTGACCTTAATTTGGCGAATAAAGACGCATAAAGCAGGAACCCGATGCCAAGCCTGACCTCCCCAAAGTTTTGCGCGTGTTTTTTTGTGCACAATGTGTGTATGTGTCTGTCTGTATGTGCACAAGGTTCACATTTAATGGGTTTTTGTAGAAGTGAGTGGGAGCTACCAAAATGGCAAAGGGAGCAACACAGAAATAGATCAGATTTCGGGTTTCTGTGTTTTTTCCTAATAAACCAAAGCAATATATCAGGATTACGCATAATCAGGCCTTTTCAATATTGGCTAAGTTGATTTGTGTGAGATGTGTGTAGGAGACAAGAGGCCTGTAACCAATTCACTTAGGGAGTATGTATGCATTTGGGCCCCTATAGTGAAGAAGACAGACGTTCAAATTAGAATGATAAATTGCGCTGATCTAAATCTATCTATTCTGACTTTGGCTGCATATTTTAGAAGACATGTAACCATTTCACTCTCTGGTTTAATCCTGTTTGAGTTGCGAGGCATCGCTGACAGAGCTGCCAATACGTTTTTACTGATCTGAGCGAGAACAGTCGTGAATGAGAGAGCGACTGAAACACAGACAGTGAGAAAAAGAGAGCGCGAGCATGGAGAATTAGGGCATTGTTTAGCAGAGTCGCCGGTAATCAGCAGGAGTTGGACATGCAGAGATTGCTGGCCGGGCTGGAGATCTGGGGTCCATACTATCACTGTCTGCTCTACTGGAGGGGTCTCCACGGGGGGAAAGAGTGCCCTCTGGCCTCCCTACACTTCCAACACATCCATCCACAGCCCTCACACCTCCTCACACACATTCTTCACATACTCTCACTATTGGCCTGTCCATCTTCCTCTCTCTCTGCCTCCGTTTCAATTCAGCCTCAGCTGATATCTCACTTTACCTCTCAAAAAAAAGGTCTACATGCACCTCCGCTGCTGTATAGCGAGCATAGTGGAAACGTGTTGATAAGCACAAAAAAGGTGTGGAGGTGTTTGTTTGTTTTGACAGACATAACGCACACAGAAATGCAAAGAGGAGTCACACTGTTCAGATATCCCCGCACTGCAAAATCTGCACGACGATCTTGCGTCAAATTGGCTGCGGCACGGAGGAACGTTTTCTCTCCCGTCAGCCATGAAAGCGTCTCACTGCTCGTGGTAAGAGAGAGAAGTTACACCTGCACGCTCGCAGCTGTCAAAACTTCCTGCTGATGGTTAGATTTCTAGAGAACACACACGTGCACTTACACACCTACTGTGTTGCTTCAACAAAGGGGATGCTTCTCGGTACACACGCAAGCTTGTGCGGTCACACTTAAACACGCCGCACACAGCCTGTTTGTTGCTTTAGCTCTGTTGCTAATTTAGCTCACACACACACACACACACACACACACACACACACACACACCTTCCATCTTTTGCACTCAGAATTAGCACATGAGCTTTGAAGAAGGTGACAACTATTAAGCCTCCTTGTCAGAAGTCTCAATTTTATACAGTGTTAATGTCACTTTGTATAATAGCTTCATACTTCTATCACACGGTGTATATCTTGTGATGTAACCTGTGTATTGGATATGGCACCAACCTGCTTACATGGTTGTTGTTCTTGTTATTCTTTTCAGACTGGAAAGTTTCAGTTCGACAGCCATGTTCCTCAGTCTTAATGAACTCATCAGTCAATAACAGTCAATGACAGCACTTCCCCGCGTTATCAGTATTCACGCGGGAAATCGTCAGCTTTCTAATTAAGTGGATCAGAATTAATCAAGCAGCCGTTCACTGTGGCTGCGTGTGTCAGAGGAGGAAGCAGTTATCACTCGAACAACACAAACACTTCAACACACACACAATCACACGTAATTAAAGCATATATATATTTAACCTTGCAACTGCATCTCTTTTATACATCTCATTATAAAAATTCATTAAAACTTAGTTGATTAGTCAAAGGCAGAATTGTTCATTTCGATGAACCTTTGTTGGGACTTGTACGCACTGATGCGAATCTAACTTAGTCTGCATCTGAAACTGTTTGGCATTTAAACTCTGGTCTTGTTAATTTTTGGATTTCACTAACCTTTTGCAGGCAAGCCTGTGCCTCTTTGGTATTTGAACACGTGTTTGTGAGAGAGATGGTGAAACCGTGTGTCTGTATTCGGGCTCTACCTACAGTACGGAAGTATGTGCTCATGGAGTAAAAGGCAAAAACAGACAGGAGTGTCTTTGTGTGTGTGTGTACGTGTGTGTGTTTGTGCTTTAATGTTGTTGCTCAGATGCCCTCTCCATCCTCAGCCACAGATTCAGCGCCGTGCCCTCCCCCAGCTGACCTTTCAATGTAAACTGCTTGTTTTAAGATGCCATGTTGCATCAGAGCAGAGGGGCTGCCGGGATGCGACTCTAGTGTTGCGGGGAATGAGGGAGACAATTCAGAGGTGGGGAGAATCCGTCTGAGTGACCTCTCGAACCTCTGACCTTTTAATGAAGCTTTCATTACTGACATCCACATTCACTTTGTTTTGTTTTGGACTTAACCCTCATTGAACCCCGGGGTTGGTGTTCTTTCCTCCTACCCTGCCTTTCACTCCTTCCTGCCTTCTTGTACTTACCTTACCCACGTTAAGGTTACTTTTATTGTCTCCCATAGAGGAAAAATGCCTTGGATTAAACCATCAAAACCAAACATCACAATAAAGCACAAAGCATCAGCGATTGTAAACACCTCTCCTCGTCCTGCTAGTCCTGCGCTCTGTCGGCTCTGAACACAGTCTGCCTATCGAGTGTAACAGCTGGATCGGGGATGTTGTGTTGGAGACAGGTCTCTGTAAAGATGCACGCACAACAGTTTCTGATCTATTTATGTCCATTTAATTTTGCTTGTAACTGGACATTAGCCAGGAGCAGCCTTACCCCTCAGGTGGATTTGCATGGCTCTTGTCCTGACTCTCTTCCTCTCATCCCTGGGGCAGTCTGGCTGGTCAGGTTGGCTGGTCGAAAGATGTCGCAGGCATCTCAAAGCCTGCTGCTCTTAATTCAAAACTAGAGCTTTTTTCTCCAATTCTGATGAATGTATATTTGCCATAGGCAATACGTGTTTCAGCAGCAAAAGCTGAAAAAATAACAAAAGTATAGCGAAATTTGAAGGAGCTACTACTGCATGTGCCGCAATTGCCATAGTCATGATCAACATGACACTCAAGCACACTTTAGAAAATGAATTATAGGCAAAGAAACATGTGAAAACGTGCCGCTAGCTGAGAGCCTCCCTACTCTTTTGTCTCTCCTCCATGAGCCGACCATTGACACGTTTTAACTGACAGATGGACAAATGAGTGTTTAATTAAATAAAATTAAACATCAAAAAATTATATCAAGAAATTATAAAATGAAATAATGATTGTAGTTGCACAAGGGGACACTCAATACTCAAGAAGGGGAGGATGTCAGAACTGTAGTGTCCAAATCATCTGGGATCTAACACAGTTTCCTTTGTTTAACATCTACTGAAACGATGCTCGTCCCACCAGTCCATGAATCCGTCCACTTCAGCTGGCAATGTTGCTTCTGAGTAAGCGGAGGGTAGCAGTCACCTGAGGATCCCATTACAAATTGTTTGTATTTGCGAGCTGACACAATCGTTTGTACACAGAGTAAACAAAAGGGTGAGCTGACACACCCTTGGGGAGCTCCTGAGAGTGCTGAATTAATTTTGCCACTTGTTGTGGCCTTGAAAAAGAGTTGTACCAAATCCAAAAAAATCTTCAAAAAAAGGATTCACCTTCAACTGAAATATTTCTTTTAAACAGGATGTGTTTATGTTTACTTAAGGATCCCCATTAGAAGCACAAGGATATGCCTCTAGTCTTCTTAGGGTCCCTGTGTGAATGAGTAGTGTTAAAAGCAAAACAAAAATCAATAAAAAAGCAGTCTGGCATACAAGACAGAACTTTCAAAGTGCTTCAAAACAGAGTGCAGCATTGTAGAAATGGCATCATTTGTGTTCTTGTGCTCTTTCTGTGCTGCACTCAGTAGCAGGTTCGGTCCTTTTGTACAGCCTGCAGTCTTGTAATCTCCTCTTCCCTCACTTTAATGCTTTCTTTTCTGTCTTCTGATTCTATCCATCCTTTTGTCATGTTAAAGAATGACTGGTTTTGTTTGGTCAGGTCTGGTCTCACCTTCCAGAAAGCATGAAGGCTACTGACCAGAAATTAGGAGTTTGGGCAGTAATGTTCTTTACTTATTTATCTTGACATATTGTCTCAAGAGGCACCTGGCCAACATGCCAGCAGAAATAGTTCCAAACCAAAACAAATGTGTGTTTTTAAACCAGTTTGTTATTTCAGTCATCAAGCTGCAAAATATTTCTGTAAGAATGTCAGTACTGTCACCTGTGGGCCACCGTAGGTAATTCATTGGAAGCCTGTGACGAGGGATTATTTCCTAGGGGAGGAAATGGGACAGTTACAGATCAGATTATGGAAAGAATGCAACCCTGAGCAGTGCAAACTATTGGTTCCACACAGCCAACGGCAGGAGAGTATGAACTGGGGATGGGCACAGAGAAACAGAAGAATCCACCTTCTTCCTCCAAGACCTGGAGAAGAATTAGATCAAAATGTCCCTTTAACGTGGTTTGCAAGGCAGAATATGTGACCCTGGTAAATCTTTTATTTTATTTTTTCAAACTGAAGCTTTTTATTAAAGAAAAAAAGTCACCGTTTACTCAAGTCATCATTTGCAGCTCCCAACCCTGGGTTTAGTGATACCACGTGATTTAATAGATTGTCATTATAATTCTGTCTGTGTATGTGTGCGCGTGTGTGTATGACTACAAGCAGAGGCTCTAGAGAGACCGCGTAGAAGTTTAGCTTAATCCCTGTAGTCATATTCAGATATCATAGGCCTGAGCTGAGGCTGAAGGATTTAGCAGAACAGGAATATGCTGAGGACATGTCAATCTGCTGTAATTCAGCAGTAATAGTATCAAAGTTTTTTTTAATATATATATATATATATATATATATATATATATATATATATATATATATATATATATATATATATATATATATATATATATATATATATTTTCCCCATATTCCATCTTCATTATGCATAGACATGCCTTCAGTGCTCACTACATAAAGCTTAGAGATAGTGTTAATCATGCAGATTTGTTTAAATGTTCCCTACATGCTATTAAAAAAAAGAGTATAAAAGGTAAGTAATGCAAGTTTCTACAGTAGCCATAGTTTGCTCAACGCAGTCCCAGAATAAATGTACGATTACCTTTCTTTATGTTGCAACTTTACATTGCTTTATGTGTTTTCAGTGCTAATGCTGTGCTTGGTCTGGTTAATTTTAGGCACAAATACCAATTAATTGGTCTGAGTTGATTTTGAATTAAGGATTTTCATAATTTTTCATATATTTATTACCGTGAGGTTATGTTTTTTCATCGTGGTCCATTTGATTTGTTGGATGGTCTGTTGGTTTTCAGTGGGATTACACAATAACTACTGGATAGATTTCCACCAAACTTGGATGGAGGATGTATCTCAGGCCAGAATAAACCCCATTAACTTTCGGTGCGGCTCAGGATATAGGGACGGATCCAGGAATTTTTTCCCACATCCTTTAACATTGTGAGACTGTTATGTGAATTTCTCAAGGAATAACGCATTGATCTTGATAAAAAAAAAAAAAAAATCTTGCTGGAATCTATGAGTGAATCCAAATGGGACTGTTGGACCTTGGTGGAAGTATGCGCTCTTCCGAGTGCCACTGTAGTTTAACCTTTATTTTAAAATCTCTTTTATAAGGGAGTCCTAGTAAAGTTTTACATAAAGGAACAAATCAATCAACCCAAAACAAACATAACAAGCACCAGTTTTAAAACAAAACAATGAATTGACCAGTATACAGTAATGGGACATGTGCATTCAGTGGTCAAATAGTCTTTAATCCTAAAGTTAAGGGTTAATATCAAGGAACCATAATAAAGTATCATCTTTGTCATCAAATATATCCTTTTGTCTTTCATTCATGTTTTCTGGCATGTAAGGTCATATCTGTCTGTGCATCATACAACTTTCTCTCTCTGTTTTAGTGGTTCTCAGGTTTCTTTTCTCTATTCCCTTGAGCTCCAGTAGTTAGTAGATTGAGCAGAAAACAGCGATGAAACCCTCCATTTCTCCTTTGACCAGTCATGTTCTCTCTACTGTCCCACAGTGCTCTTTGACTAGGAGCTGTCTGCTTAGCCTGTGGCTGTCTGGCACACTGACCCCCTTAAGAGGCCACATTGTGTGTGTGTGCGTGTGTGTGTGCGTATGCGTATGCATGCGAGTGAGTGTGTATTTGTTTGTGATTGTGTCCGTGTGTGTGTGTGTGTGTGTGTGTGTGTGCCACCCCTCCTCTTCCCTAACATCAACTCATGTCCTGGCTGTTATAAATAATTCATTGGCCATTTGAGGCCCCCGGAGCAGAAGAGCACTTGTGCGAGCCTTTAGTGATGGCCTTTAGTCACTTCTTACAAACACCCACTTAAACAGTCCTCACACACAAGAATACACTCCTCTCAAACTGGACCAAAGCAGCCACTTAAACTGTCACAGCAGATCAATGGGAAGCCCAAACTTAACATTATCCTCCAACCAAAGCTTTGATTTCTTTTCCACTTTCCAGTACTGAGAGCAAATAGATATTTTCTTTTCAGTCTTTTATCACCTACCTTGTACTGGTAGCTGTATCCAGAAACTCCAGCGACACTCTGTTGAAGGAGGAGGAGGGTGATGCAGGGTGGGGGGGCAAAGCACCTGGGTTTTTAGTTCCAATCTGCTGTCTGCCTCTGGTTCCTGTATTTGATGTGCTGTGCGGGTGAAAGAATGGGGCACCGGGGAGAGAGCCGATCGCGAGAGGTGAGGGAGACGTGGCGCGACCAAGACTGGGGAGGAAGAGACGGAGGATGAGGCGTCGGGAGGTCAGAGTAGCATCTCGACTCCCTTGGAGAAGAAGAGAAGTGTCCGATAGCACCTGCCTCATTACCGTCCGCCCCCCCTCGGCCTGACGTAACCCCGCTAACCCCCAAGAATATACATTAGCGGTGGGCCATACCTATGGGCCATGCAAACACATTTGTACAAGTTTTTGTCGATTAACTAATTCAGAAGTGGGCTTCATTATTCCACTGCCCTTAATTGAGATAACAATGCAAATTCCCTTCATTAACTGTGACATGGACAATTTCTCCCGGGCTCCGCAGGGACACCATTATATTCAGAGCCCATGGAGCAGGTTGCAAGGTGTCATCAGATATTCAAATGGCATGCTTGTTTAATTGCAGTAAATGTAGCATGTCCGGACAGGTTGGCGGAGGACATTTGGAGTGCGTGCCTGGCCGCTTTTGTGTCGGTATGTACTGTAGGCTTGTGTGTGTGTGTGTGTGTGTGTGTGTGCGCGCGTGAGTGTTTGATAATAGAGGCATTTGGATGGTATTTAAGGTAGGAGCCAGTTCAAGGTGTGTGTGTGTGGGTGTGTGAATGGGTGTGTGTGCAGGGCCAATGGGCCCCCCCAGGCAGCTGTTTGCAGGCCCCTGTGCGATCCCGTGGGGCTCCTGAGGGAGTGTGTTGTTGGACTCTTGTCTTTTATGGCAGCAGCAGTAAACATGACAGGCTGTTTGGAGACCATCTGTTTCCAATGGCTGCCGCATGGTAACAGGGAGCTCAACCTGAGATCTGCTTGGTGTCTGTCTCAGAGGTAACAGTCCTGTCTCCTGGCTTCTACGAGGGGGGTTCTGACGGGGAGGAGGATGAGAGAGAGAGAGCGAAGAGGGAGAAGAGGGAGTCCGTCGAGTTGAACTTGGCATCTGCATGTGCTACCTAGCATCAAACAGCACCCTGAGGACCTCCAGGTACACCCTCATCGCCATGCATAGCAAACACACACGCGGATGGGAAAAAAATAGACTCTCGCTGCAGACACACAAACACCTCGGGCCATTAAGCTAAAGCAGTATTAAGAGAGGCGGTCCCAGAGCGTGACAGATTGAGTCAAGTTCTTCTAACACTCTCTGGCTGCCGACACGGCGCTATGTCAAAAGCCTATTTCCCCCAGCACCTCCTCTTGCCAAATTGAGATGAAGAAGAGAAGAGAAGAGGCTGTTGCACTCCTCTTAACACATAAGTCATTAATATGTCTCTGATGCACTCATTTGTTCACCTCACGCATTAATTTGAGTCCTTTCTCGCTCATGCTTTCAGGTGTGACTCAGACTGATTCGCAGGTCTTTTACCTTTGAGGGCATCTTGTCATCGTTAGAGTATCACAGACGCATTTTTTTTACTCTCTGTTATCTTTTGTTGGAATCAGAGTTTAGAAAAACAATGGCGGCTTGACACTGTTACTTCTTATTCAATGTATCTAGAGGTGTATCTGTGGAGACACAGTTGGCTGTCTTCCCACCGTGGCCTAATTATTCTTTTAAAGTCATTTACTTTCCCATCATTACCCCCGCTTAAACACCCCCGATCCTGAAAGGGCCTTGAACTCTACTCTGTCTCTCTCTCTCTCTCTCTCTTTCTGCCTTGTCATTTTACTCTCCCCGAACGTACTCGCCCATTAAAGAGCCGCCGCGGTCCGCCACTCATTATTGCACAGTGCATTTACATTGAATAGGTCATTGGGACCCAACTAAGTGGAACTAATGCGGGACAGAATAGTAGAGGGTTTGGGTTCAGTGTTACACAAACGCTCTGCTCTGTAATAAGGAATGTCTGATTGCTGTTAAGTGGGGAGAGTGCCTCACTGATCCGAGTCATGTCTGAAACAAATCTGGGGTTTGTCTGTTTGTTTTGGGGCTTTTCTTTATCTTAATTGGCAAAGAGCATGTTTTATTTAAGGGAGACCTACTCTGCTTTTTTGTTTGTTTTTCCTTTCCTTCAATGTTTTACATACAGTATGTTCTTGTGCATGTAAAAGATCTTGAAAGTTAAAAAGGACACACAAACACAAGCTCCTCTCTCCCACAGAAAACACCGCTCCTGGAAAGCCTCGTCACTAGTTCCGCCTTAAATTCAGTGACTTTGTGACATCACGCTACGTCACCATGTCACATATTTGTCACAATTTTGCCTGGCGGCTAGTTTAGCACATAAGAATTAATTTAGCACAGCTGCTCTGTTGGTGTTTGCAGTGTGTCAGGCGTGTGTGAGCTGACCAATCAGAGGAGACTGGATAATCTGGAGGGGGGCCTTAAAGAGACAGGAGCTAAAACAGAGTGTTTCAGTCAGAGGGGGGATACAGTGCTGCAGCACTGGACAGTATGAGGAAAATGGTGTGTTTTTTGAGCATTAAGGCATGTAAACTTGTTCTAGTGGTAACACAAAATAAAATGATGAACCTAACAAAGAGCATAATATGTCTCCTTTAAATTTTCAAAAACATTTTGAAAAGCTCATCTATCTTTCTGAGTATAGAAAATGTAATATGTTCTCTTAGTTTTTTTCTTCTTTTGTTTCAGTTAAATTGTTACCCTGCATACTGTATTGGTCTTGTGATTATGCAGGAACAAGGATGCAGAAGGCTGGGCCATATGGTAGATGTCTCATCGCAATCCTGACGAAGAGAAGATTTGGGAATGGGCCGCAGGGTCACTCTTTGACACCAGCGATCGTGCACCATAAAAAGACAGCAATTATATACACACAGCCAGTCAACGGTAGCCGGCAAACTGTATGATAGCACTGTATGCTTTCAGCATTCGGCCTGTTGTACTGTGAAACATCTGTTAATGTTTATGGAAATACAGCCACAGCTTTTTTCATGCTGACAATAAAGTCTATCTTCCTACACAACATGTGTTAGGTCTCCAGTTGGAGTAAAGAGGCAGTAATTCTGTATCTTGTTTCAACTTCGTAGGCTCGTCTGTGGGTGCAGGCAGGCAGGAGATGAGAGTTGATACTTACACCTCTGGCTTAACATGGTGGGTGGGAGCACAGCAGCTGGTTGACTTTTATTAAGACATTTCAGTGTGTGTGTGTGTGTGAGAGCATGTGTGCACAAACGCAGCATGCTTTTCAAACTGTTTACATGTCCATCTCGGGGTATGAGTCTGTGCACTGCGTGTTGAGGCAGATGCAATTGACTGTTCTATCAATTAACACTATCTTCAGCTCCATGTTACACGACGAAGGAAAAGTGATTTTCTGTAGTCGGCGCGGTGGTCATTTTGCTGAACACAAGAGAGAGGGGGGAGAACTAGAAGAAAAGAGGGAGTACCCCGTCTATGTGAATCCACTTCAACTGGATTTAGCTGTATGAAGTGAGATAGATCAAATATTGAGTAAGTGAAGGAAGGGCATCACCACATCAAAGGCATGGATTGGGAGGCACAGGGAGAGATTAAAGGCAGCCTTGAAGAAGTGGGTGAAGGAGACCAAACTGCGGTGGTTGTAGCCACTCTGGACGGGCCAGTCAATAGTCGACCCACTGCACTGCTCCTCCTCGTCACTGCTATCTGAGCACATAGCTCCTGTTTCTCCTTCTCGGGCTGCCAGATCTTAATGACTCACACAATGACCTTGAGGAGGAAAGGGTCATGACAGCACAGGGAGGAGGAATGTCAACAGGAACTAAGGGACGATATTATTCAGAGGATAAACACCTGAAAAATACCGTCCTTCCTCCATCCTCCATCCTCCTCCTCCCTCCGTGTCCTCCCACCTTCCACCCGTTACGTAAAGGTTGCGAGATATCAGCTCTCATCTGCATCTAAAATATTCGTTTTCAAAATGTTGCATATTTCTCAAGACAAGCCAAAATAATTGAACCAGCAATGAAAGGAGAGGACACAATTGTACGTAAACAAAGTTGAGTGGAGACCCCTGCAGATTCTGGCCCAATCAGCCTGCCCTGTTCTGGCCCAGCTTGTATGCCTGCATGCCTGCCTGAGCTTGGCTAGGTTTGAAAAGTCAGGCTTGTGGGTGGACGCTGCTCATAAATATGTATTTGGCTTAAGCTGTGTAGTCCCACTGCTCTCTGCTCTGCCTTGCTCGCCCCAAACCTTATGCTCCTCTCGCTCGTGAGTCCTTCATGAGTACGGGATGCAACTTCCTGGGGTATATTCATAGAAAACTGAACAAAAGGAGGATTGATATGGGTTTTGTTCTGTTACAGGTACACGCTACAGGGGGACTTTTACACTGGTGGCAGAAGGGTGATTCAGGTTTGCAGAGATAAAATCCGGGTAAATGCCATCGTTGTAATAGCAAATAAAGGATACAGTGACACAGTCTAGTAGATCTCAGCACTGCTGCTGCACCATTTATTTGGCAGTAAAGCAGCACATAAACATCTGAGGGATTAAAAGATTTGTGTCAAGACTGTGAAATCTTGGGAGAATCTGGGCCTTACTGGGAACATGAAGCCCATAAATACTGTATTCTATCCATCTAGCTATCTATCTACCTGTCTGTCTGTCTGTCTGTCTGTCTTCACTGATGGCTTTATTAGCACTAGACTGATCCATTTTCAAAGCTCACTACCGAGCGATTCTTCAAAACCAGCCCCATTGGAATAAGTAGTCTTTAAATATGACTTAAATCATCCACAAAATAGATTTTTCTTTTTCACCTTGAAAATTGAGATGTGTCCGAGGGAGCACATAATCCTGATCCTGAATTTTGATTTGGGCTGCAGTGAGTGTTTTCTGAGGGTGCACGCTTTCTGTGTGCGCTTCAAGTCAAAAAGCACAGAAGCTAAGACCTAAGATCTCTGCATGTACAATCTGCTGGGAATCTGTCATGTGATGATCCCTTTTTATCTACACAGTTGGTGTGTGTGTGTGTGTGTGTGTGTGTGTGTGTGTGTGTGTGTGTGTGTGTGTGTGTGTGTGTGTGAGTAAGCATGTGTCTGTGTGTGCGTGCGTGCGTGCGTGCCTACTGTATGTGTGTGTCTGTGCTGGCGTGTATGTGGTAGCCTCATATCATATCAAGCACTGAATCACCATCTCTTTCCCACTCCTCCATCTTTGTGTTTCCTAGGTCGCCCGTTTGCAGTGAGCTTAGAGAGGGTGTGCATATCCATATTCTGCCGTTAAAGACCATGTCAGTCCTCACAATAATTGATTTTCCCTTTGATTTTACGATTCCATTTGAAGCACTGTCTTAATCAGAAGCTCCATATTGTCAAGCCTAGCTCGCGCTGCTTCTTCCTTCCTTTCCTTTATTTATGCCTGTGACTGCTCTTACCCTTTTTTCTTCTAACACTATTATTAGGCTCAGACAGAGCAAGCGCTTATGTTCTCTGACAATTCTCAGAAATCGTTAAGATCCCCTTCAACAAACAAGAATTCATGCCTGCCTGCGAAAACATAGCTTAAGGGCCTTGATCAAATAGGAAGCTTTGCTTTTGTCGTCCTTAAATGCAAAGTTGAGCTGGAAGTAAGAGAAAGCTCAAAGGGCACCAAGATGATCTCATTACTGTTGTTTCTATGCAGCCATCTAGTTATAGTTAGATGGCTACTCTAAAATAATAACAAGATAACAGAATATTGATTGATCTTCTTGTTCTTGTACAGTATGTAAATGGGTGAGGATCATGGTGCTCATTTCCCTCCAGGCTGTAACCATTTTATGATTTTAAAGAAATATAAACGTTTTCAAATTTGAGTGAAAAGAGGACCCTTACCCCGAAGACAGAGCCACTTCTGTGAATAGGAATTCACTATACGATCACAGTCTCTATAGTTGAATTTTTCCTCAACAGGATGCTTTAATTCCATGATTGGTGCTATTTTTTCTGTTAATTGCAGTGTGCACCCCTTGATTAAGAAATCATCAAGTAAAATTCGGCATTTTCCACGTGTGTATTGGGTGCACATGCTGTATGTGCATGGTTCAAAGGCTGACAGCTAGAAAGGGAATCCACATGACAGAGAGACTTGGGAAGACGGCATCAACGTTCTTTATTTTTGGTCTTGTCGCGTGTCACACATGTCCCACTTTTGGAACAAATGTGTCGTAATGTTCTATGCCTTTTTTTTTCAATGTGGGATGATTCTCAAGCTGAGCCAAATTATGAAATATGAATGGGATGTCAACTATCTGTCAAAACACAACAAAAACATCATGCAACATAGAATTCTGCTTTGAATGTGTGAGTAAGGGGTTCCTTATGAAGGCGTGTCAGAGGAGAAGTTGTTGTGTTGGCGTGTCTCTTATCTGAATAGTTGTAGAGCGCATAGAAGAATGACAGTCTCCCGGCCGCGGGCCAAACCGAACCTTTCAATCTTTCCTCTGCAGGGACTGACCACTCAACACTGCCAGCCAAGTAGTGTACACTGAATGCTGCAGTAACCTTGACAGGAGCTGACCTCTGCAATTATAATCCCTATTTTCTGATGTATCGGTGCTTTTTCTTTTTTTCTCTTTTTCTCATTCCATGCTTTAGAGTGAAAAACTAACCCAGATTTTAAAAAGTTGCAACACCAGGCCTCACACTCCCTTTTCCCATCCCCGACCCTGCTCTATAGCTTTGTGATAAGCCCCATCTTCTATTCTGGACCTGCCTTTGTACTCATATAACCCCTATAGCACACCCAAAGCTATATCCCACTCCCTCTCTCTACAGATATCTCCATTTCCTTCTATCCTTACCCCGAGGCCCATCCTCTCCAGGTCCAGCCCAGTGTAAACTCCTGCATACAGTAGCCTGTCCACCCTGTGCCCTGGCTGTCAGATTTCCAGGCAGGCTGCGTTGACAAGGGGAGGCCACTAGGGCTGTCTGTCATGGGGTTATTCTCGGGGCGGAGACGGTTCAGCTGATTCGCTGACACCGGCTGGCGTGTGCGGGGGCTGGAAGGGCGGGCATTTGGCGGGGATTCACAACGTGTGTGTGCGCGAGTGTGTACGTGTGTGCATTTGGCGGGGAGCTACCAGGGGTTAGCCTTGCCAGATGACAGGTATAAGGGAGGCGGGGAGAGAGACTCAGGAGGCGAAAAGAAAGAAACACACGGCTGGCTTCGTTGACACACCTAAACACACACATAGACTCGCGCACACATACAGTACACGGCCAGTTGAAGGACAATGAATAGGGTTCCAGACCTCAGCAACACAGCTGGGAATAAATGTCCTCAAGAGAGGTGTGTTTTAATAAGGGAGCAAAGAGAAAAAACACTGGACAAAGTGTAAACCATTTTAAGTTTGACTTGTGTAAAAGTTCTGTTACAGTGTGTATGTAAGCTTATGAAAAAATGGCCCTACTTCTCACTTGATTTATTACCTTTGTAAACAGTTTCTTAATGGGTTATTGGTCTCAGTCACTAGTTTCTTCAATACAGCATGATGTCCATTTTCTAAATTATGGTCCATTTGAGGTAAAATGGATTATAAAGCTAGGCATGCTTTAGGGCATGGCTGTCCTTAACTTCAGTCAGTGTATATCCCTCCTTTCATTCAAATTTGGTCACATCTGGCTTCAAAATGGCAGTCCACGAACCAATGGGAGTTGTCACTGTGGGTTTTCGTTCGGTAGGAACATAAAACATATTTTATTTTGTGCTTCGCTGTAAGTTTCCCACAATGTATGTACCTGCTACTGACCACTTGTATAATGCAAAGGCAACAAAACCTTCCCACATAAAACTAGCTTCATGGCAAGAAACCACTAGAGGTAAGTTTATGGTCATTTTTGCAGCTACATTGTTGATTGGTTTGAAGACACTATTTGATATTTTAACAGATGTAAGACACTGTATCTGTGATAAAGAGTCACACGTACACTTGAAACAACGCTTGTGCGCCTGTGTACAATATGTACACACTTCTGTGCACCGCTGTTGGTCCACTTTAGGGATGCCCAATCTTTTTCTCTGGGAGGGCCAAAACTGAAACTTAATGGTTGGCCATGGGCCAAAAGCAGACACCTATTGTATTGTATTGTATTGTATTACATGGTATTGTTAAGATGCACAATGGTTCTACGATCCCAAGTTCCCTTATGTGACTGACTTGCTATGCAAAGTGTCACTCTGCCGGTATTGTTATCCTAGAAAAATAAAACAGCACTTCTATTATAGTTTCTTAGATTAATTTTGAATTTCTTTTCGCTGAAAAAATCTACAAGGCCAAATTGAACCTCATGGTGGGCCACGTTGGGCAGCCCTGGTCTACATGATCCCAGTACTATCCCTAAACAGTCAGACAGACCCTTACACCCTGCTGTAGTCTTGTCTGGTACGTTGAGATCTAAGGAGTGATATTCAAGTCGTACAGTGTCTGTGCTTACTTGAAGGGTGCCAGACTCTAGCATCTTCCACTGCTTCTTCAGGAATCTGATACCCCTGCTCAAATTGCCCTCCTCTGGGGTCTGTGTGGCTTGTTGGTACAATAGGATGATAGGACAATATCAGGTGAGGTGTGGCTGATCAGTGCAAAAAGTATGGGAGTACGTTTTTCACTGTTTAACAGATTTAACTGATTTACTGGAACTATATCTTTGCATGAAACTACTGAATATTCAATCTATGTGTGTGTCTGTGTGGGTGTGTAAGGTGAGGATAATCCCTTGATCTCCATCAGAAGGTCCCAGCAACATGCCAGTGCTGACTTTGGACACAGGAGCCAGGACGGCCCAGGCGCCAAGGCAGCCCCGTTCCACTCATGTGGTGCCAGCACTGTGGACCTTAAACAAACAGGGTCAGCTCTCAAAGACAAAGGAGTGACATGGATCCACTGGAATCTCAGACAAGTCTTCAGATTTGCTCTGTTCATAAATCTGTCAGTCTCCCTGCACACAGGCATATTCACAGCAGCTGGGGAGGAGGGCATTATCCAAGCAGGGACGTGTAATGTGTTAGATTTATCTGAGCAGTAATGCAACTTAGAAGAGGTCTTTCTTGTGATCACTTCTTGTGAGGAATACATATAAAAAAGAGTTGCTGCATTTGAAGCAGTACATTTATTTTGATGAGCTGTCTTTGAAGTCACAGTATGCCTTGGCCATCTTTGATTATTTCTTCTAATATATATATATATGTATATATATATATATATATATATAAAAACTGAGTGAGAAAGAACTCGCTCAATAGCATCTTCTCTGTCTTACCTTGGACCTCAATTATCATCTTGAGAGTTTCTAAATCTTACATTAGATAAATGGCAATTGACTCTTTCCTGTTTCCTATAATAGAAGCAGCATCCCGACACTGCAAATGAGATAGAGTTCAGACATTAGTATTCCGTTAATTTGACCCTAGGCGCCTCTATGCAATCAGATCTGAAGCCAAAGCACTTAGCCTATGCTAAGGATTAATGACGGCCATCTAAAACAATTTGGGAGCCAATCAGTTGAACTGAGGAGGGTAAATCTAATATGATAATTTATCTGCATCAACGCGACTCGCCTGGCAGGGAGGAGTATGCTAATTGCGCGACCCTTACCTAGTGACTGGATGCACACAGCTGGGTGTGCTGGCTCTAGCTCTGCTATTAAGGAACTTTGAGGGACTTTGGAGTTTGCTGAAGCGAGTTCTCCTTGGAGGGTGATGGGAAGTGAACCCCGCCGCTTCACACTGAGCTCAGCCCTGCTCCCCTCAACCCCTCCATTTCAATTTCCATAATGTGCCCGCCTCCAATGACATGACAGCAAGGCGCAAATAAGTGTCTATATTGGTATCAGATGGAGATGTAGAGGATAGGGGCTTTAATATGGTTGGAAGGCCTCCCCAAGGGACCATTTTTGCCACTACAGAACATCAGTTACACAGTTACAACAATAGTCTCTTAATTGATTCGTTTAATTAGCCGGAGATGGAGCTAGCGCTACAGCCTGTCATCCTGTATCATAGGGGGTCTCCTCGGCAGCCCGCATGGCCAGCCTCTTACCCCACACCAGTCAGACTTCCATTAAAGTGTAATTATATGTAAATGAAAACTACATAAAACCCTTTCTCAAGTTGACCACTGAAACAATCCTGGCTTTCAGAGCTTCTTGTTTTTTTCTTCTCCATTTCTACTAATGAAAAGAGAGCGAAAGAGCATTTTGAAAATGCAGCAGCCAGACGTTTTTATACTTTACACAGACACATTTGAAATCTTTTGCCCTACTTGTGAAAGACAAGCAATTAATCTGAGCTTTTGATGGAGAGGTAACTCTGTAAATCAGCTGCCAGCTTTGTATTGTGCAGAGTAAGTGCACTTGGTTGAGTTGGGGGTATTGAAGGGAGAGTGCGGATCAGGGGGCCTGTATGGGGGTATGTAAGAGTTTCTATTTAAACTGATGCCTCTCAACAAAAACTGCCACCCTTCCAAATCCTATGCACCCACTCCCCCTCCTTTCGCCCTGTTGTTTACCACAGGCCCAACTTCACAAGGCCTCTTGGTATGAAGTTGGAGCCACAGAGCTAAGAGCAGGGGAGTGATTACAACTTCCTTCAGTGTGAATGGTGCAGATGTCGGCCTGGCCTCAGTGAAGCAGAACAATGGCCTCAAAGGCGTCTGGACACAATGGCCCTTTCTCCTCTGCCGGAGATGTCTCTCTATAGCAGCTTGCAGCGCGGGATGCTAAGCAGGTGGCACACAGAGAGACAGAGACGGCCCCGGCCCCTTTCAAGTTCCCTCAGCTGAAAAGCATCAGTGGGTACATGTGTGGAGGAGTCGCCGTGGATTGCTTCTTTGGTCAGTCTGGGCATTAGCGTCTGGAGGTGTCATTTAGCTGTGGATTAGCCAGGCTGCCTGTTCACTGGGGATTTTCCCCCATTGACGGGCCACTGAGAGAAGCTGGGATTGATGCTCTCTGGCGTCTTTCTCTCTGATCTGCCATGGCTTGGTCAAAGATTGAGAGCTCTTTCGCTCTCATATGAGGAAGTTACAAAGTCCCCACCACCCCCCTCGACTAATGCTTCATCATTCTCATACCTCCATTTTATCCCCTTATACCTGCATTTCTCTCACTCCTTTTTTTGTACAGAAACTTATTGCTGCCATCCCAGAAAAAGAAATATGGATCAGTATCATCTTATTATGTCAAAAGATTATTGTTATGACGCCATGTTTTTTTACGTTATAACAAGATATATTCCCATGATCACGAAATACAAACTTATCACATTATAACAAAAACTTTTTTGTTATAACAATATGATATTTATCTTGTTAGAGCATAACTATAACATGGTATGTTCATGTTATAATAAGAAATTATTACATTGTTACAAAATACAAATGTATCCACAAGAAAGGAACATTTCTTGTTATAACATAAAAGGTTTCACAATATACCAACATATTTTCACATTATTATGAATTACAAACTTAATACATTCTAACAAAAAGCAATTTATTGTTATAACAAAATACAATTCATCCTGTCAAAACATAAAACATTTCACATTATAACAAGATTTTCACACATTGCTTATGCACAAACTATACAAAAAACTTTTCCTGTAATAACAATATACTGTTCATCTTGTTAGAACATTAAATGTTTCACGTTATAACAGGATATTTTCACATTACTCTATAATGTAAAATATTTCACAATTTAACAAGATAGTTTGTTGTTATAACAAGGGAAGTTTTGTGTTTCTGTCGTACTAACGTTCAAATGACTTGTTATAAAGTGAAAATATCACATGATAATGTGAAAACATTTTGCTTTGACGATTAACTTTTTACGTTACAATTTGATACTGATCTGTTTTTCTTTTTCTAAGTGGAAGCAATACACCGCCATAATTCTGTTTATCTGTATATGTGTGTCAAATAATTATTATTTATGTAATATGTTTTTTAAACAGTAAAAATAGGTACAATATTAAATAGAAAGTGTAAACAATAAAACCAAATATTGACCAACAAACTAAAAAA
Organism: Pagrus pagrus; assembly: GCF_965226575.1. Taxonomy (NCBI): domain Eukaryota; kingdom Metazoa; phylum Chordata; class Actinopteri; order Spariformes; family Sparidae; genus Pagrus; species Pagrus pagrus. Next base: position 23,333,080 of record NC_140193.1, read on the forward strand.
GCATAAAAGTATCTACGTATTTATGCATGTGTATACTTATATTATTCAACACATTATTTTTACTTTTATTTATTTGTGATGTACAAATATATGTGCTGTACTTGTCATGAGCCTCTGCTTGATTGTGTTTACCACATCATGTGTTTGTGTACTAAAATGGAAGCACCCTGCTCTTATGGATTTGCAGATTTAATTATGACAGCACGAGCGTCCCACCGTGTGTTTACCACAAAGAGTCCCTCTCTATGGAGCTGAATAATTTGCTCTCCACTTCCCCAACTGTGTGGCATTACTGCGGTTTCCCTGGGCCCAGTGGAGAGCTGTGGGGACCAAATGAAGAAGAGTCACCTGGCGCCTCCTTCCAAGGTCTCGCAGAGTTAACATGTAATGAATAAATTAATATCTAATGAAGGAGAGAGCTGCTATTACACTCACCCTGCACCCGTGCCATCAGGGAAGATAGAGGTTGAAGACACTAAACACTGCAGTGGATGCTGTGAATTGACAAACAACATCAAAAGACAGAAAGAGTGGTGCTAAATACTTTGTATGCTCTCCCACTGTGCTCATTTGAGCAGAAGTTAATGTCGTCTGTACTTTCGTTCTTTTGTCTAATTTTTATTTTCATCTAGCGAGGTTCACGCTGAAACTACGCTTTCATCACAGTGTGGGCTGATTAAAGATTTTTGACACTTGTAAGTAGTCTTTTTTTTTTTAAAAAACAATTGTTTTAAAATTGTGAGCACTGATTTCTGTTTGTTTTTCAGACTGAGCCTAGCATTAATTTGGGCGATCCTGAGGCCTGCCTGATGAATATTCACACATATTTTTTTCACTTGATGTGTTTTTTTTTGTTTTTTTTTTACTATTTCCTGCTCTAGGCAATTACTAAGTACTACTAACCACCTCAGTATCCCTCTGTGTTACTGGCATGTGTACAGTATAGTGTCTGGTGCATGATTGTGGCAAAACAATGTGCCTACAGATTTACCTTTCTTTTATCTTTTGTCATTGAGGGATTTAATGCGTCATTGGCACACGTGCAAGCCGAGTCCTGCTGGGCTGTTGCTAATGTCGAGGCCCCCTTGTGAGAGTACATTATCTCTGAGCCTTCCTATTATTCTGGAACACTATTGACTTCTAATGTGCCTATCTACACGTCCCCGGATATCTAACGTCATTATGAAGCGAACTAACAATCCATTATTCTCATCGCTTGTCATTACTGGAAGCAATACTCCATTAGTTTAAGTTCTCTTGTTTAGCTCTCTTAATTTACGTGATTGACAATTTGCTGTCCAACAAGTACGGACGCAGTATGTATCTGCACAGAGGCTGTGAGTCACCAGATGACACATTTTCCACACTGTTGCGCAGTTAGACATTTTCTTCTATTGTCCAAAAGTTTACACAGTATGAGACAAAGAAATCACCACAACCGTGTTGCAGTTTTTATATTAAATGTTGAAAATGCCCTATTTTGCAATGCGCCAAAAGTTAATGGGGTCCATTCTGGGCCGAGACCCATCCTCCATTTAAGTTTCGTGGTAATCTGTTGAGTAGTTTTTGTGAAATCTTGCTGACAAACCAACCAACCAACCAACAAACGGACACGGGTGAAAACAGAACCTCCTTGGCGGAAGTCAGTAGTTTTAGATTCAGTTTGTTTACTGCTCCATATCTTGCCAAGCATTTGCATCAGGAGGACATAGGTTCCCATGCATATATCATCTACAGTAATAATCAAAATTGGTAAAAAAAAAAAAAATTGAAGAAAAACATCCTGTAATTTGGTGAAAATTTGACTATTGATATGCTTAGATGGGCCCTGACCTCTCTTGAGCTGCTGCAGTAGAGACTGAGTGAATGGACCTCAAAACAAGAAAACTTGGTAAAGTACAATTAATCAGCGTTAAAAAAATTACTCAAGAAAAAGTAAAAGAAAAAAACGCAAAAATCATAAAAAATCAGTCAATAAAGATCTTTCTCTTCTGATTAAAATGTCTTCCCCCAAACTGCAGTGTAGAATGTTCAGATTAGAAAATGGAAAATCGAAAGTATTGTTCCTGAAAAAAACTACTCTTTTACTCGTGTTACTTGTAACTCGTTACTACCTACATCTGCCAATATAACAATATAACACTGTACAGAGCTGAGAAGAACCTCTATCGATTTTCTCGCCTTACATTAAATTTGCACATCCCGTCCGTACATCACAGGTCTATTTCCTGCTCTCTCTGCTTCCATTTTTTTTCCACAAACATCAGACAACTGGCCTGATGTGTCCCTTTACATGTGACTGTTATGTGTGTGTGAGTCAAAGGTCTGTACGTCTTCTCACACATTAAATGAGCCCACAGAAACACATTTTCCTCATTAGGAACAGTGAAAACGTGTGTTCTCTTTGTGTCTGCACTTTTGCTCTTCAAAGTATGATTTCTATGTTACAGTTGTGCAGAAAAGTGAACTACATTTGATGTTTTGATTGTTGTGTTAATGCACTCCGAGTTTCACAAGGCTAGAACTGCATTTGAACAATGGAGAGAAAACTGTACTAGTGTTTATGAGTGGAAGTGGCCTCACAGATAAGGCAAGGGAAATGAACCAGATAGACCAATCAGTGTCTGTGTCGAATGTAAACACTGTAGTTGGCAGAGGTGAGGCATATTAACCTCTACCCTGAATCAAATCTGATATTTTTAGCTCTACCGTGAGCATTCAGACTGTACTTTGATCCAGTGCCCGCGCACAGAGAAAAATCAGTGCTAATCTGCACGTTTGCCGACTCCTCAGAGGAAATACCAGAGCTTTCTGTGGCCATAGTGCACAATAATAAATGTAGAGGGATAAAGAGAGAAGGGGACACGGTGAGGGCAATGCCTGGTGGAGTGGATTATTTTAATGCAGCGCCAATGATAACGAACAAGTGATGACTGAACCTTCAGTGCATCAGAAGCACTCACTGGCTGTATTTAAATGAGTTGTTACTGTATCATAGTATCACACGGATGTAAGTCATTGAGTCTCACAGGATTTTTTAGTTCATTTTTTATTTAGAGTTCATGAAAAGTGGCTTTTCCTGTAATTGTTGCCTCTTTCCTTGTTCAATGTCACAAGGACTTGGTTGGTGATTGGGGTCTGGCAGCAGGAGAGGCATCACAGTGTCAACTAATGATCACAAAGCAACAGACCAACATACTGTCTTTGCCAGAACTCTGTTATTATACTGTCAGCACAATAAAATTAAAACCAGGACGGGAAAAGTAACTCTGATAATTAGATTGAAAAACATCTAAAACAGCGTGTGACTAATGAACACAGCCTGATTGTTAATTGCGCCTCTGTAAATGATTAAAAATAAAGACATATTATAATAAAACCCTTAATACTGGGAAATGGGAGAAACAATAAATGAAAGAGAAAAAAGTGATTGCAATGTAATTATATTGATTTAATTACTTTTTCTTTTACACATAAAATGATCTAAAATCTTCTATTTCTGGGTTAGGCAGTAAATCAGATCGTATATCACACCATGGATGACGTATCTCTGAACCTCTGAAATAGTGCCTGTAATAAGCCAGATAGGACTGTGATATGACACCATTTGATATAGACTTATTCCGGAGAGGCAAGCCAAAAGGGACGATTTGTAAGTGCAATTAGATTCCCTGTTATTGAGTGTTAAAGTAAGCCCTTCTGCTCCACGGGAGTCAAGGAAGGCGCATGTACTGTACCTCTATCTCTGATTACACAGATAATACTCGGTTACAATGCTATCAGTGGCAAAAACATATTTTTTCATGTATATACATATTTTTTTGAAGCATGCAAATACCTTTCACTGGAGTATGACATATTTTAGAGAAGTGTAATAAAAGAATATTCTGTCTGCAGTAAATATGTCGCCTGAGAGCCATGAGTTATCTGTAAATTATTGTTCAAATTCATGCATGAAATTTTTACTTTACGATTGCTTCTAAAAGTCTGAAAGCGGGCGTTTGTTTTTTTCTCTTTTAACTTCTTTTTTTTCTCTTTGTCCAGGGTGGCAGGTGCAGGTTCCCTCATCATAAATCTGTAGCATTTACGAGCAGAACTATCAGCACCGCACCAAAAAACAACAAAATATGTCACTGTTCTCCCTATTCTTGTGTCGTGTTTGTGCAATGACATCACTGACCGCTGACTGATTAATTACTCCGACGGTCCATTCTTAGAGAAGAGGGCATTGTCAGGTCACGACCTTGAGGATAGAGGAAATGGTTGCATTAAGCGGGGGGTCATCCTTCTGCCGATTCTTTGGGATAACCACCCTGTGTCACCTGTGACCAACTTACTGTCCATCTACCAGGCACTGTCTGTTAAGTAACAGGGGAACAGCAAGAGGTCCCGTCCCCTATGCTCCACTAGACAACAGCTTTGCCCAGGAGAACAATAAAACAGTGTCAGTTTCTGCAGGAAAATGGGGACAAAGTGAAAGAGGAAACAATCCGTCCACAACAGGACACACGGCCGTGGAGGATAACCTGCCTTCAAAGATGCTGGGGTTTGCGTATCAGAATAGTTTAGAGGTGGCGCACTTCAAAAGACTGTGCGGCTCCCTCACCGAGCCGTTTTTCCTGCTATTCTTGTGGGTTGGTTTTGGGTTGCTATAAGTAGCCTGCATCCTGTCCCTCTGTGGTCTCAGGTGGATAAGTTTTGTTTTTGTAGCTGCTGCAAGCCCTTTAATGGCTCTCTGCGCTTCCACTGCTTCTGTTGGCAGGGCTGATTGCCTTGTTAGCGATGTAAACATATATCATACTAGAAAGCTGCCAAATTCCAGTGTAAATCACAGTAGTGAAGTGGGGTCAGCACACTTCGGATTAGGACAGATAATTTTATTACCTCCGCCAAGGAGGTTTTGTCTCCGGTTTGGTTTGTTTGTCAGCAGGATAATGGAAAAACTACAGGCCCCGTTTTCATGAAACTCGGTGGAAGTTTGGAGCATGGGCCAAGGAAGAACCCTTTAAATTTTGAAACAGATCCAAATCACGGGACAGGTACACAATTTTTTTTTTTTTCCTTTTATTAACATTGTTAGATAGAGCGTTTGGCCATGGCAGAATAAACGGCTCATAACTTTAAATCCAGTAGATGATAGTGAAGTTCGAAATGCATTAAAAAAATGAAGAAATACTGTACTATACTCCATATTACAATTCACAGTCAACCGTCCCAGCAACGGCAGACACATGTAGTTGCTCAAACTTCATGCAGAATGCAGTTGCAGTGGAGCACTCAGGGACAGTGGCTTCATGGGAAACCCAGCACAATTACCACAAATGTAACAATGCTTTTAGTGTGGCTATGGAATTGTAAATTCACACATATCACACAGATAGTGACTCCTTTGTTGCCCTTTTATTCATTTGCTTTGCAGGTATGGTTTACTATTCACATGCATTTGTTAAAGGCTAAGTTCATTCAAAATGGAAGATTTAATCGTCCGCAACTCACCTTCATGCCGATGGAAAGATGTGTGACGTTTCACAGTCGACAGAACATTTCTGGAGCTTCATAGTAAAACACTGTCGCAGCATTTCTCCTGTGAACAGCTGAAGTATGAGGACTTGTTCTCCATACATCTCGTCAAGCATAAGCCAAGTCTCTGGAAGCCTCAGATCCCAAGCTGATGTGAAAACATTTATTTACACCCTTTTTAAGCCAAAATCTTCCATGATAGCTGCTAAACTAAAAGTGTGAACTTGGCTCCGTCTGAGGTGGGTGCATGACCTTGACCGTGTAAAGATGGATTGTGCCAGACAGGCTTTATGGATATTTTTTTGTTTGTTCGTTTGTTTTTCAGTTGTGCTATATTTTTAGGTTTTAAAAGTAGATAAATAGTAGATGAGTAGATAATGATCACATTTTCATTTTTGGGTGATCCTTTAAGCTTATCCTACAAGGACGTATCACTGAAATATAATACAGTGATCCAGGCTGTAACGGCAAATGAAAGTAAAGAAAGCCAATAACATTTTAATAAAGTGGATATCTGAGACTTGTGGTTTGTTAATGTCTTCAAATCCTCTTTGTCCTTGTCTGAGAAAGCATCTGTTCTACGCTTGTCCTAAGTGTCACTGTATCTGCCTTGATCCTCTTGAACCTCCTGGATAAATACAGGTTTGAAGACGTGCCAGTCTGCAACATTAGCGGACCCTTCCCTGTCCGTCTGTCTGCCTCTGGCCTCTCCTCACGCTCTCCCCCTTTTAGAGCTTTTGTGCCCTTTTGAAAACATCTCGTCCATGTTGATCAGTTGTGGTTACCTCCGCTCCTCCCACAACACTCAGGCACACATGGTCCATTGTTTGGAGTACCAAGCCTGATTAGCGTGCACTCACCGACAGGGTTTGGTAGGCAAGCTACTTTGTGGAGTAAATGACCTCTGTGGTGTAATTACGTACAGCCTGTGGTAATCTGGTGGTCTAAACTCTGGCCAGAGTGCACCTCTGCTCCCCCTGGGCCACCTGCCCCTTTGTTAGCCACCCAGGGAAGACTTGGTGACTAACAAAGTCCATAGTCCGCCATGCTTGTGTCCCCTCTCTTCCCCTCAACCTCCTCTTTCCTCTTAATGGCTTTCAACTTTGTTTGGCTTTCCTCTCCGCTGCCCTGAACCGTAGGTCAGCCTCCCCATTAATTACAGCTTCTGGTGATTACGGGTTGAGAGGGAAAGTGGCGGAGTTTGTCTAGCGTGTGGCGGGTCCAAACACGACAGCTTTGACTGTTTATTTAACCATGTTAGTATCTCAGGTTAAGGATGTTCATACCATTGTTTCCTTGTGACCCATGACCTCTGCTGCCTGAAATTAATCAAGCCATCCATGTCTGGGTTCAAGGCCTTTTTCATATCAAATACCTTTTTAGATCATTTTAATTAAGGGTTTATTTTACATGTCATGACATAGTTCTTCATCCAGTATCTAATTTTCTGTTTATTTTTTTTTACCTTTGGAGCCGAGCAGTGCCCATCCCAGAAGAAGGAGGGGGGCGCGGCACACCGACAAACTCACTCACATGCTAACGGGTGCAATCACACTCTCATATCCTGATTGTGCAGTTGGTAGTGTGGACAATGAGGGCGGAGAGAGGGAAATGTGCAAGGCAGCTTTCCATTATGAGATAGTGTGTATTACTGTAATCCAGAGGGCCTCCTGCTCGCTGTGGCGTGTGCCAGACTCCTGGGTGGGCAATCTCAGAGACAGTGGGGAGGCCCAGCTTATTTCTGGGCACATTTGGCATGGCCTATATGGCTGTTACAAGAACCAGAAGTGGAACAGAAGTCATAAAAAGACGTTTTGATATTTTAAGGGGAAACTTTTTAAGTGCTAGAGGTGAAAGGTGTGCTTTATCTGTTGTTTTTTTTATGCCTAGGATTCTTTGGTAAATGTGAAGCAAGGGCAGACTGTTCAACGTGATAACACAGGGAAATTATGGTGTAAATCTCTCTTAAACATATGTAACCGAGATAATACATTCAAATTCTGTGTTCAGCTTTGTTGTCACTGCAGCATCATGCAGCGCTGGTTATAAAACTAAGTGCTGTGTTATATTTTGTCTTCATGAATTGAAACAGGAGTATATAATCCAAAACAGAGGGGCAAACTGTAAGGCTGCTTTCATGACAAGACCGACGGGGCCTTTGATACAGTTTGTAATTGGTCCTCAGCCCCTGTCACATACTTTCTTGTGGTTCAGTTGTCAGAGACCCTCACAGTATGCTGCCCTGAAGACCACTTGTTGGAAGCCCGCTGAGCCTCTCGGGGTCTGGAATGGCCTCAGGAGACTCTGAAAGCCTGTCAATGTTCTGCCAGAAAGCTTATCCCTGTGCTGATGGCACTAGGCTGGCACTGGAGCACCGCTCTCTGCTGAGACAGGGAGAGATGGTCGGTGTCCCACTGGAAATGTGTCTCATGCCTGTTAAGGTGTCTGCTGGAACATTGGCACAAAGCTTTTTCGAGGGTCTTGCAATGAAAACCCGGCATAACACAACGCGTTCACACACACACACACACACACACACACACACACACACACTCATACACCCACAAGGGAAATGCAAGTGGAAATGCATTCAAATAATCACATATTTCCACAATGACAGTATAGCTCTCTGTTGATGAGATACTTGAGAGATGATGATTATTTACTATATTATTATGCCAGCCAAAACACAATATATCCAAATGCAAATTAATCACTATATAGTGTGTGTTCATCTACACACTACAGAGCTAGTTACTTAGTTTTGTTTATCATATCATAACCAACAATAGAGAATATTAATATACCAAAATGCAAGTTGTTTAACAGAGCTGTACTGGAAGGTATGGAGGAACGTCGGGTACCCTGTACCTCCGTCCTGATGGTTACAACTCATATTCTCTTTTGGGTGTGACACATGACTGAGGATTGCCCGTCCTTTCCCTGCCACTCGGGTCTCCTAAAGCAACTTGGGTGAACTTGTTCACCCGCAATCTTGCTAGACCCAGGTAATCCACATCTGTGCAATTGTATTTATGTATGCGTATCCTTTTATGTATTACACACTAGTGTTGTTTGAAATATTGAAAAATCAATACGTATCAATTCTGAATATTTGAAAAAGCTTCAATAATCATTTTTCGCAGTACAGATGCACCAGTACAAGCTGTGTTTTTTAGCTGCCCGACAGCGAGTTGGTGCACGCACCGCTGCAGTGCCTACATAGCCCCACCTCCTGCCCCAGAGGTAAATTCATTTTGACACAGTACACAAATCTTGTCACATTTGTTTTTTAATGAGAATCTAAAATGCTATGCCCTTAATGTTCTGTCAGTTTTTCCCTGTTAACATTGCATGATATTGTATTAAAGTTAGAAATTAACAAGTGAATTTCCCCGGTGCAGGATGAATAAAGTTTTATCTTCTCTTGTCTTTATATTAAGGTATATATAAAAGGGTTTGTCATACACAGAGGGTGTGAATCCCACATCAATGGGGAGCCTGATTGCCATAGTTACCGAAATAACAATGACGATCGTCCCAAGGTCATAACCTTGCGTGACCTGAGTTCAGGGGGAGGTTGTCTGGGGTTTCCTGAGAATAATAAGTGGGAAATCTTCACTTCCCAGACCTCCCAGTAACCCTACCAAGCTGAGATTTACGAGGCCCAACGAGAACTCCCTTGATTGGCTTTATGACAGGACTTCCACTCTGTTCTCTACCTCTGTCATTCAGAGGTCCTCAGCTCTAAACATAGTCTGCTCTGTAAGGTGCAGGTTTGATGCAGAAGTACAGGAGCAGTAGAGCTGAGTTGCTGCGAGGGTTAATTAGTGGTGAAACAGAACTGGTCAGGAATAAGTTAGCAGTAAAATGTAAGTGTGTGTAGCACTGTGCACGTGTTGCTGCTCCATTATGTGGTGGGACCCCTTTGAACTTGTAAACTGAAATATAGGATGCTCGCATGGATGAACTGCTGACTTTCACTCTAATAGACACACACACATACACACTCACAGGCATGAACTGGCACTAGTGGAGACATACATGGGTCACCTGGCAGGTCATGCTCCCCCACTGGTCAGCCCTGCTGTAAGACTGCATTGATTATGTCTGTAAGCATGCAGTCAAGCATGTGCATTTTAGCATCTGCACGTACTCTATGAGGGCACATGGTTTTGGATCTGTGTCTGTGTTTGTGTGTTTTTTCCTGTGTGTGTGTGTGTGTGTGTATTGTACTTTCATGTTCATGGACTAAAGTCATCATGCCTACATTTTCAGGGGACGTGACAGAATCACAGCCTACTAGGATTGTCATGAGGAGGTTAGGCAACTCAGTACACTACATTAATCTCGGGCAACAAAGGCTGACTGATGCCTCAGGTATCAGGAAGAATCCGATCCACGACTGGAATCAGGTGACAGCCACTTGACCCCTGACTTGCAATCTGCTCCGGTGTGTGTGGAAATAATTAGCCAATCGTACGTATTTCCAAACCAAATATGTCATAGAAAGACAAAGAAGGCACACTAGGCAAACACTTAAATGCTCTGTGAACCTCATTAACAGTCTTGTCATGTCTGGAATACAAATTAAGAACACGTCTGCTAAAAAGTTGCAACATGAACTGCAACATTTTGCTCTGCTTTGTTTTGCACTGCTTGTCAGCCCTTTGTCGTTTTGCTTGTCCAAGTGAAAAAGAAATGTTTGGAGCAAAAAAAAAAAATTAAGAAGAATGAAAACATTAAATAAGTGAAATCATAATTTCCTATAAACTGAGGTCAGCGAGCTTTCTTACAGACCGGCATCCAGCACAAATGGTGGAGAGCACCTGACCGGTGCCAAGAGTGTTGGACACACCTCAAAAGCTCAGTTCAGTTGCCAGAATAAACGTTTTACGTTTGTGCAACACAATTCGTATTTGTCATGCTTAGCATATCCATATTTCTACAATATGTGTCATATCATGTTCACATTACATTTATATGAGCTGACTTTCGTGTCAGGAGGAGGAGGGGATGGCGATGCCGTGCCATCTGGCCGCGACGGCTGCCAAGCAAGAGACTACTGTTCAAGACGATGTTTAAACATTCGTAAGCATAAATTGACTGGATATTTTTAAGCCGGCGTCAGGAAATGTTTCTAGCTGTTATAGAGCCAACAAAACCGGACATAATGACGACATATTGGGACCATTTCCACCTGTGTTTGGTGATACAGAGCCAGGTAAGCCAAAAACGTGACCTTTTCCTAACCCTAACCAAGTGGGTTTTGTGCCTTAACCTTACCAGACCACAAGCTCAGTGTTGTCACAACATAGAATAAAAATATGAAGTTTCAACATATCTGTGATTTGCAGAAAAGGACATCGCCAACATTTATTCTGGTAACTGGGTTGCAAAAACTACAGGCAATTGGCTGTAGTCCCTTTTTTCAGTGGCTAAAGAACTGCACTCCCCCTCCACAGAGAGAAGAGAAAAAGAAAGAGGGAGATGACCGTGATAAATTCTGTGAGAGCCACAGTTGTAACAAATGTAATTGAATATTCTGTGTCTTACGCTGGGCCGTCTGATCTCATCTCATTTGTTCCTTATCTCTTTTGTTTTTTCAACAGAGTGTTTTGCAGGCCACAAGTGACCCGCAAGTGCTTTAAATGAACACGGCCTGCTAATAGCTGTGAGGAGACACCCTGGGAGCCATGAAATATGTGCAAGGACCCATGACCACCGAGATAATAGCCCCTGCCCAGACCATGGACTCTCTCTGTCCACTCTCTCCCACCCAGGTTTGGAGTGGCTCATGTCTGGGACAGATGGTAAGACGAGGCCCCTGTATGTCCTGGCAGAGCAGGGGGAAGGACAATGCCTCATGGGTGATATAAGGGCAAACAAAATTTGTCATCCCACCAGTTTAATAGCTGTTCTCTTATGATTAGACTCCTGTGGATCAGGATAAAAAAAGAAGCATGCACAGTTATTGCATGTGGATGTGTACTGCAGTTTTGTATATGCACGTGTGCATAAATGGGTCCATATTATGACTATACATTAGAATACACAGTATGCATCTGCTCACAGGGATCATTTTTATTTATAGTACAAGAAAAAAACCTCTCTCTTGACTATGCAGGTTTAAAGTAAAGGCACTATTTATAAGCTGCAGTAGGCAAGTGTATTTCCTAGCAGGGAGTTTTGTGTGTAGGAGCTTTTTGTGTTCATGTGTCGAACCACATCCAGGGCAGCAGAGAAGAGAAGATGGGGGCAGCTCTAATTAAAGCCAAAGGAAGAGTGTCATCCGCTGTGAACTCACAACTAGGGGCCACAGCAAATCAATGGACAGCCAGCACTGCCATCATCATCAACAGCTCCCGATCAGAGCAATTGGAGGGGAACAAAAAAGAATGAGAAAGACTCTACCAGGAAGCTCCTACCACCTGTGCAGAGCAAGAGAAAGTGGGGGACAGGGAGACAAACACAGAGACAAACAGACAGAGAGAACAAGATTGTGACGGCATGGTCCAAACGGCAGAGATTTATCGCTTCTTAGTTTAGGGCAGGCAATTTTGTCATCATCACCAAGGACATCTATTTTGATAAACAAAGGTGCAATTGTATGAACATTGGCTGTGAACAGACTGATCTAATGACCCTTTAAAAAAATATAGATTTTTTTGGCTTTTGCTGGAGGATCAGACTGCTGCATACGGCGAGTGCCAATGGTAAATGTTCCTGGCAACATAAAAAGTGTTCCCCAAGAGCAGATTTAGACTATTGAACCCTGTAAGCGGTATCAGAGCTCCCCTGTCTCTGTGAACTGCGCCTCTTGGCCGGCAAGCCGAGGGAGCGCTGGATCAGATTCTTACGCAAACACAAGCACATCAACGGCATGTTCTCATGGCATTAGCATTCCAAATGTTTTTCAAGACGAATGTGAATGCGACTATTTTCGTCTCATAACCCGCTCTCTCAGATAACTCCCGGTGAATAAATGAATTCTGACAAGGGGAATCTGCATACAAAAACACAGCGGGTCTAGAGGCAGCGGCTGGTCCACTGGTGAGGGCCTCTGAAGCTCTCTCTGAATCTCTTCATTCACTACCTCCTGCTCCTTATGGACTTATGGTTCTTTAAATGGCCGCCTCTGTTTATCCCCTATTCACATTGGAGGCAAGTGAGGCAGTGAGGCATACAGCCACACATTAAATCCTCTGTGCCTCTGGCTGGCACCTGCACCTCATTTTACGGGCAAAATCTCCGGGAAAAACTTTGGAAATTCTTGAATTTTGGAGGATGTTCTGAAAAGGTTGCAGATTAGTAAAGAGAGACATTGAAAGGAGGAAATTCATTAGGTCTTAAAGTGGGATCAAATTTACTGTGCTAACAAGAAGATTCTAAATTAATTGACCCACAGATGTGGCATTAACAACTTTGTAAGTAAAACCTAGCAGGGGAGCAGCACAAAGACTTTTTCCCATAAGCTTACATTGTGATTAAAGGCAGCTGAAAACGGTGGATTCATTTAATGGAGCGTCACAGCCCATTCAAAATGTTCATAATTTCACTGTCATAATTTCATCAATTCAATCCAAATGTCAAGAGGAGTCGCACTATTAAATCACACTATTCATATGAGCCAGGGCCTAAACCGGAAGTTACTCCGGCTGGCAGAAGTCTCTAGTGCACATGATCCATGGGCTGTGATAAAGGGGATATCATGCTATATCACAGATTTCTCTGGGTTTGAACATTATTGGGAACCCTTGAGATAACGTAAATACATAAAATAATAAAATATATAACAAAGGTCTAAATGTTTTTGGACATTTACATATTACGCCTTTAAAGCATCCATTCTGGTGAGTGTACAAATAAGTTAATCAACATTTTAACACATGCAAAGTGGTTATTAGGATAATTAGCAATTACCTATTTATTAAAAAAACAAACAAATATTTCTTAAATACCATCCAGTATATTATGTGTCACAGATACTGTATGTACTGCATGTCTTAGCTATAGTCTGCACAATCTGTCATCTTAGCCTCTTCCTATTTGTGTCCTCTTTTCTCCACATATTGCATAAATACAGAGCTATACAGTTACATTAGAGGACATTATAGAAGATTATTTCCCTCATGGTTATTTAGGTCTTCACTGTGCCTTAATGGTGATAGACCTGCTTCTGATCCAGTCACTGTAGCTTTTTCAAAAGTTGAGCAAATCTGCTTAATTTATCAGTAAACTGTTCCACTTGTAGCTGCTGCAGCTGGATTCACTTCACAAAACAATATAATCTTTTTTTTTTTTTTTTGCTCTCCCCTGTGTTGGTAGCCTGACTTAACTTAACTTATGGGCATGATGAAGACACACTTAACTGGAAGTTCACCTGGAGCCATCAACCTCTCCTCACTCAAGTTGACTAAATGTGTGACACTTTTATTGGGGGAAAAGACCCCTGAGAGGCCCAGGCTTTTAATTTCAAGCCTCTTCAGTGACCTGGGTATTTGTGCAAATGTTTTTTTGCCCACACAGGACAACATCTTTTAATTAATTTTCAGTTTTTTAATTGTCCACTCTTTTCTAATCCCCAATAATCACACTAAATTATAAACACAAAGTGACTCACCGATGTTGAAAAGGAAGAAGGAGCGAGATAAATGCTGCTGTCAGTCAAACATCAGAAGTGCTCACTCAACTTACACCCGCTGAATGCCAAGTCTATCGTGTACTTGACAAAAATACAACTATTAATTTGAGTTCCATTTAAAGGCAGCATTATACATTATAAAATTCAGCAAGATGGTAATTATATAGATTAGAGGGAACACACCTGTGTGAAAGTGCACAAGAGCAAAGCACTGACTGTGTCAATAATTCCAGGGTTTCCCTGTAGTGTAGCTGAGACTGAGCACATCCTCTCAGAATCATTTCCTACATGAGCCAGGTCTTGCGTATGTTTTATTCATTCAGTATATACAAGGTCCAGATTATCATATTCTAAAAGTCACTCTGTCTACAGTTATTTATCATCTGCTCCTAAATATGCAGACAAACCTACCGACATGCTTTGTTTCATTCCGCACAAACCTTACATTAGGAGATGGTGCTGCTATTGGCACTCCTCTCGTCATCCCATGTGGCGCTGGTGGGCATATACTTTCAAAGCAGTGCCATCTCCATATGTTCACCACGATAATCTTTTATCCGCCATCCCTGACTCCGGTTCATTCCCTTTCCTCGCCTGTGGCAACAATTTTATTTCTGCATCAATTAGCACAGTGATTAATACAACAAGCAAACAGTTTAGAGGTAATGGCACACAATTAACATCTTTCCCCATCATAAAGGGGTATGCTAAACACTCACACTCACCACTTTCTCTGCCTGGAATAGAGAGACGTGTTTAGTCCCTAATTCATATGCTCTGGGATGGAAGTGGAGTGCGCTTGGCTTTGTGTTACGCCATCACCACATTAATCTAATTATAGATAGCTGAAAATGAGTCTTGCAAATCGGGACTGTGTGTGACACCCCTAAACCCCCCCCCCCCGCACCCCACCACACCCCACCCGCACACACACACACACACAAAAACACACACACACGCTCACATTGTCCCCTAAATAAGAGAGTGAATGAGAATGCCTTTGCTTTTCAATGCACCGCCACCACACAAGTGCCAACCCGCCCTTCAAATGCCAACGTCGCTGGTGAAAAGGCACCATTCACCGGCTTTGTATCCAAACTTGTTAGAGACTTACTTTTACCACCTACCCCCGTCTCTTTTCCTGTTTTCTAATTACAAACCCATTGGCACGGGGAGGGTGTGCATGGGTAAATAGAGCTGTAGGGGCCTGTCATGTGTGTAGTAGTGGAGAGAGGTCCTCGCAGCGCTGAGGGATGAGATGATTTGTTGTGATTGACAGCTACCTTGAGACTGGCCTGATGGAGTTGTCAAAGCTGTATGCTAACAGCCTGTTTCCTTACCACTGCAGATGTACTCTGCTCCGCTGTACTGCACACACACGCACACACACGCTCACGCACACAGAGCATTTTCTAGCATTAGGCACATGATGGGAACTCAAATATTTATTAGGACAATGGTTTTTAGATGCAATATGAGAGGAGACTGTCAGATTTCATATCAAATTTTGCTTTCGGGGTTATTCTAGTATAAACAAACATTTTGTACTGACAGCTTCACACTGCCACCTCTTCTATATCACAGGCTTGTTTTTTCTGCAAAGCCAAGACAGAGCTGTATTTGAGGGTGCCGTCTTGGGCTAACACCGGGTGTGTGAATACAATGGCAATCCTACATCTGGGAACTCAGTGGGAAAACTATCCCATTTCTCACTTGTGCTGTTAGAAGAGGGTGTTCATTTTTACAAGGTGGATAGTGTTACTACGAAATGAAGTTGTGCAAAATTCCCTGTGAAAATCTGGTTATGAGCGTTAGCTCTGATTTTGACTGGTACTATTCATCACATGGGTCCACCGAGAGTCAGCAGCGGAGCACGTTTGTTTGTGGTGGGCTGAATCCCTTCCCACCCTTTGAACAGGAGAGTTAGAAAATTGTCATCAAAGGGAATTACAGTAAAAAAAAAAAATCTGAACTTATTTGCTGTTTATGCAAATTTTAATTTGATATAGACTTCTTTTGTGTTTGTACAATGAACACTGCACACAGAACACACTAGAATGTGTTTTCATCACACGAAAGCAGATTTGTGTTCATAAATTAAGATGTATAGTTTAAATTAGGGGCAAAATGGGCATAATGGCTCCGTTATATTTTGGCGTGGTGTGCAGACGCTGTGATATAATGTAAGTTTGTCCGTAACTTCAAAGAATGGAAAGGAAAGGTGTGTCACGGCTCACAGGCTCTTGTTCCGTAATAGGGGATCAGCTTCAGCTGGGTATAGAATGACCAGCCTCACTCTGCACTTGGTCAACGGATTTCTCCTCTGGCCTCAAATCTTTTTTTCCTTTTCTCCCTCCTTTTCCCTCACGCCTCGTTCTCCTTGCAGTTATTCATCTCGGGAACAAAAGCTAAGTGTTTAGCTGTGAGCCAGATCAAGGGCCCGGCTTCTTCCTCCCAGGAAAAGGTGGAATAACAAACATGGCCGACGTTGAAATCAGCCATACCTTCTGTTGGCTCCAGACTCCCACATCTGTGCCGCACCTCTCTCTGTCTCCCACACAGCTGCTGCCGAGGCTGGGGAGGCTTCAGCCCAGTGCCTCCCGGCTCCCGTCGCCTGCGAGTCCCCTGGGAAGCAGCTGACTGGCACCCAGACTGCCAACCAGATGATGGATCCTACCAGGAGAATCAGACATGACAGGGGGAGGTGAGGCTGCAGGAGTGGCCACCACTGAACCTGAGGACGAGGGGCAGATGCGGTCAACTGCCTCAGCTCTGTGTGTCTGTGTGTGTGCACACTTGTGTGTGGGCGTTTGCATGCAGATATGTTAGCGTCTGCATGCGTCTGAGTGGCCGTGTCTGTGGGTGGTTGTTTTGGCACATGCAATATTTTTTTTTTTTTTTTTTTTTTGTAATTTTTTTTTCACTCCAGTCACATTCTCCATCTGGACCTGAGGTATTAGTAGCTGTAGGATGTAAAATTTTATTTTGAAAGCTGACAAAATATCAGCAGTGTTTGACTCTTAATGTTTGTCATGTCTGCTGTTGGACCTCCCCAAAATTGTGACAGATGCCAAATGACACATGTTGGGGTTGAGCATAATAAATCAAGTTGAAAAGAGATGAGTTAATGAACAGAAGTGGAATAAATACAATTTTCAGACACAACGTATCAGATTTTGACCCTTTATCTCCTTTCGCATTAGCAGTAACGAGGTGACAACAGGTGAGTCCATAATATCTCTAATTTGTAAGTCTCAGTTATTTATTAAAAAAAGGAAAAAAAAAAAAACGTGTTTAAACATTTTACTGGGCTCAGCATATTGTTTTGTCATTTCTGGCATGACCAGCTTGATCTTGTGATACCAGCTGGATGAAAGCTTCATTCTTGCCCTGCGGCGTCCTGCTGTGCCATTGCCTCAACCAGACACTGTGATGGTAAGTGACTGCTGTAATTGTTCTGCTCCCAGCTCGTACACTTCAGCCAACCAACTGGCTCCTTCCTCCCGGTCGTGCCACATTGCCCTCATGGGCCGTCTTGGCATGGACCCACGGCCCCCCAACACTGAGATTTAATACGAGTTTACAGTCGGATGTTGATGTGGAATTTCTTGCACATGAGTGCTCGTCGATGGTTTTTTTTTTTTTTTGCACTTGCTTAGAAGTGGTATCACTACTATCAAGACATAGGTGGGATTTAATCAGAAAGCTGTTGCTAAGGTGTTTGATACTGTAAATAGATTGAAGTATTTTTGCATTTCCAAAATTTGGCTAAAAAAATGTTTTCCACTTATCTTTTGTGGTATCTAGCCATGCAGAATAAGGCTTCGGCTCACACGCCAATACAATGGAGGGGAAAAAATGTTGTTTATGGTGCTCACAATAGAGAAGAAAAGGAGACAAAAAGTCTTGTATTTTTCTGTGTATAAGAAATTGTTGAAAAGTAAAAAAAGACTTTGCAGTGGATAAAACGTGGGCAAATAAAGCAGAACTACATGCCTAGATAAAAGAGAAAAATTAAAAATCTTACAAGATATTTGGTTTTGCATGAGATTACAGTGAACTCACCCTTTGAATATTTATTTCATCGTCCTTGTTTTGTATAGTGGCAAAAAAAAAAATGGCTCCCCCTAAAAAAAAAAATCAAATATGGTGGCAGGCATCCTACGCAAGTATCTGTGTCACTATCTAAGTGTTTACTGAGCAGCCGGCGTGTTTCTTCATCGTCATCTCTCTAATGCATGCACTCAAATGCTCTCGTTGCCTCATGTAGCCTCGCTGACTACACCAGCACCCACTCGCGTGCACACACACACAAACACACACACACACACACACACTGAAGAAGAAAACAAACAGAGTAGAGGGGAGAAAAAGACGTGGGGAGGGCTGTACTGTACATCAAATATTAAATTGTTTATGATGGCAAATAGACTCATCTTAGCCCAGTCTGTTTGAAGTGACTGTCGTTGCTGCGAGTGCTGCATAGAGTGGATCAGCCCTATGTTGTATAGCGGGGACCTACTACTGTAACTAAGAGACTCATTTGCCATTCACTCTGTTGTGTCACTTCTTCGTCACACACTCTGGTTGGAAAGGCACCCACTCCGCATTACTCAGGACTGACGCTGGTATCTTTGCTTTTTGGGTGTCAACGTCGGAACCCTGTAGTGGTCTCTGTCCGTTTGCTTATGTAACACACGTCATACAGTGAAGAGGAGGAGGAGGAGGACGAGGAGTGGGGAGGGAGGAGCAAAATGAAATCAGTGAGGAATATCAGAGTATAGTAAACTGCTCTTCAGAGCAAAGAATGTTAAACGACGTGTGCTAAATTGTGCGGTTAAAATCATCAATCCATCTCCCTTTACCTACGGGGTGTGAATACATACAAAGACACACGGGCATGCATGTACAGCGCACACTCAAACCCAACCTTAGGGATTTGTGTGCCTTGCTTTTATCTCGCCTAACCACCAGTAGTCAAGTCAGGAACCTAGTGAATAATTCACTATATTTACCTGCTCCTCTCTTCAAGACTTATAATGTTTGTATTGCAGCGCAAGTAAATGAATAAATAAATAAATGAAGCACTAGGTGAACATGTGAATGCATAAATAAGTAAAGGAGCAGGGAGGAAGGCCCGGCGTCTCAGCCAGAGGTATGTTGCCATCTTCTGGTTTCAGAGTCAAACTTCAGGGAAAGGAGCAGTTTTGCCCACAGATCAGTGCTCCATCTTTTGTGACTTAAAGTAAAACGTGTGTCTTTGCTGGTAGCAGCTGTAGCGCCCAAATTACTTTTAAAGATCAGTGGCACTGTTGTATTTCTTTATTTCAAGTGGCAATACATGTAGAAACTTGTCACCAGTTTTTCTGGCTAACTTTCACCAAGTGCCAATATTACTTTTATTTAGTTTTGTCTCACAAAGAATCACAAACAAACGTCATCAATAATGTTATAAAATTACTCTAATCTCGTTGTGCAAGTATATACATTTTTGATCGGTGACTCGAGGCCCTACTTTGAGGTGTTGCCGTGAGTTGTTGCCAGAATTTCGACGCCGTTCTTGTTCGTCTAATTTGCATGTATGATTATCCACATATGCCCTCCTGTTCCACCACTGCTCCGAAAATGATCTGTGCTGTGGCAGGGTGTTAATTGGCTTGGCCCTGCAGTGTGTATGTGCACCGGTGTGTGTCTGTACGTCCACACAAATGTTTGCGTATGTATATGTCAGCATGTTGACAGCGTGAGCAGTGTCGAAGGCTCTCTCCGCGGCCCGGCACATGTGGCTCGCCACCAGTTTGAGTGGCTCTTTCCTCTGTTCCTAACATGCGCTCTGTGCCTCCCCGATCCCTGTCCAGCCCTGCTTGGATCTGTTAGGCCCTGTCCGCCACAGACAGGGCCCCACAGAGGAGCAAGACATTTACTGTAGCTGAGGGGAGTACATTAGATTACAGCAAAAGCTGGGCAATAATTTTATATTATAATTTATTGACTTTCAGTGATATATCATGCAATATTCTGTTGTCCAAATTAACTATTTCAAGCAATTTTTAATTGATGAATTTATTTTGATGAAGTGTGTAGCTCCAGCAGCTCAGCTTGGCCTGATAGTGGGTTCACAATATTTTTTTTACCCTCTATTTTCAAGCAGAAAAATAACTTTTTCCTGACTTTACATCGATTTAATATTTTCCATGTGTTTGCCATTTTATGATATATATCCAACTATAATGAAATTCTAATGAATATCCTGAAAGTGATTTCAGACGTATTACCCAGCCCTAAATGAAACATACAAGCAGAATAAATACAGCTGGACTTGATTTGTTAAACTCTCTTTCACTGAAGCACTTGCACACACTGACCCCTACGGTGTAAAAACATTTTCTAGTCCCAGTTGAGAAAACTCCACAGCGAGAAACATTACCTTGTTTCCCAGACTTTGTCAGCCAAGTCCTGTGGCATTTGTGTCCATTCCATTGTTTTGAACAAGAAAGTCCCCTGGGGTACTTGTGTGCCTTCCTTTATGGCGTCCGGCAAGTCCATGTTGCCGTGCGGTGTCCGGGCCCTGTACCTGTGTCTGTGTGCCTTGGTGTCACCTGCCAAGTGTTCATGTGAGTGTGTGTGCGTGCTCTATGTGGTGTGATGGTTAGCAACATGAGAGGTGCTGTTTCCTTCTGTGTTAAAAAGCGTTTGTGTGACTTTACTTTGTGTGTTGCTTTGCTGTCCGTTGTGTGGAGTTTTTGGTGGGGTCGGCGTGGGGTGCTGAATAAGCGGGATGCCACGCTGAGTGGGCACATGCCCCAGAAAGTGCCAGAAGACAATCAGCACTGGTCGCCAAACACACACACGCACACACACACACACACACACACACACACACACACACACACACACGCGCACACACACACACTCTTGCCCTCCCAGTCTCTCTTTACTTCTTTTTTCCTGTCTGTATCTTTCCCACTATCCCTCCTTCCTCCTTTTTGCCTGCGGCAAGACAGCTGTGTCCATCAGGCCGTGAGGCCCGTGACATCGGTCACACGCTAAGAACCCACTAAGATCATGGCGGAGCAGCTCTTCTAGCTGTTTGTGCAGGGACGAGATGTGCAGAGGCTCCTTCATCATAAGCCTTATACAAACAGTGAACAATCCAATTTATGCAGTGATTTAAAAATACACGTTCTAACTCTTTTGGTTGTCGTTTGTCAGTTCAATTGTTCACGATATTCAGTTATTTTAATTGTATATATCAAAGCCATCAAAAATATTTGGGCAGATGCAGACTTACGTGCACTGACTCAGTGAGTGACACTGTGCATAATGTATTAATTTGAAAAGAGACAGTTTGGTTAAAAAGCGTGTAGGAATTAAAATGTAGAGCAGCAGCAAACTATAATTATAATTAGATAGATAATTCAGTCAACACAGAGATTGAGGGATGATTTTCTTTCATTCATTTTCAGTTTGCAGGCCTCACTTCACTCTATTAAATCCTTTCATGTGGCGCTGGCAGCAGTAGAAGTACCAGTGTTTTGAATGGTTCCACAATAATGAGTGGACCATCATTGTGGCTCCTGAATGAGATCCATTATGATTTCATGGCTGGTTGGGCAGAGTTTTAACTGCGTGCTCTTCAGAAGGTGTTGTCAGCTTCACTTAGAATTACCTGGACCTTTTATTGATGTTGTGATGAATACTGAAAGAAGAGATTACAGGAAAGAGAAATCACTCACTTAATGTCGCATCCAACCAGTTTCTCAAGATAAAGCATACATATAAAATCATTTCAGCATCTTTTTCAAGTAAGTCAAATTCTTATTAATAAAATGACTGCGCTTCAAAGCAGCCACATTACAAGGGCACGTTAATAAACTTAAAAAACGAAGTGTGAAAGAGATCTCAATCTCAGTGGGACTTCCTGGTAAATTGCAGGCGAAGTAAATAATAAGAAATAACTGATTTTTTACAAATATCTTTTACAGAATGAACCGTGCAATAGATTTTGATTTAAATTCTATTTTTAATGCACAAATTATTCATGTTTTAACAAGTGTAAGTGGCAAGGGGAGTCTTTAAAGCAGTGAAAAAGTGTGATATGCGAAAAAAAAAGTGCAACTATAACAGAACCACAATCTCATACATTTTTGGGCTTTGTCTTCACTGTAAAAACACACTTTTACACTGAAGGTTCTCATAGATTTCTGCTTATTTGCTTGAAATGTACTTGCTCAAATGAGAAACACAACATTTCACATACTTTTGGATTACTTTGCACCTCCTTCATCATGTGAAGATTTAATGAAAAGGTGGCAGTTCATAGAACATCACTGTATTTCATCTTTATTTCACAATTAAAATGTTTCCTCCTTCTTGAACACCATTGTGTATTTACACTGTTTTTCTTTCTCCAACCATGCATCTGGATTTTGTTTTTTGTCGTCGTCCCGTCGCAGATAGCTCTCCTGATAAAATTACAGTAATCCTGCTGCTGGTAATCCATTACCAGCAGCCATGTGGAGCTGTATTTACAATAAAAATATTGTCACACGTTGCCACAGCTGCTCCAATTCACTTAATGTCGGGCTTTAAGGAGCAGCTAAAAGCTTTGCTCCAACAGCTCTGCGTCTTTGATGTCAGGGAACTGGATATCCCCACAGATCTGGAACACAGTCCCAGAATAAACACTGTGGTCTGGAGGTTAACTTGCAGAGCACCATATAGCCTGAATGCTGAAATCCATACGGCTTCAATGAAGTTGCCTCTCTCTCTCTCTCTCTCTTCTCCCCACCTCACCCTTCATTCATTCACTGCTTTTCTTTCCCCCTCTCCCTCTCTCACTCGAGCTGCTTTTGTAAGTTTGTGTGGTGCGGGCAGCGTGTGCGCCCTCTCTATCTGTCCCTCTTCATCTCTCTGTCTCTCGTCCTCCCTTTTCACTTTGGCCCGTTTGAGGAGCCGTGCTCTCTTTGACCTGCGCTTGTCAGTGTTAATTGTATGGGTTTAATTACAAAAACACATTTAGCACGTTGAAAGGGGTTTAAGTTAAATCCTTCCTCTTCAGACCAAACCTCCAGGATTTGGACGTGGCAGGGCTGTATCAGCTATCCGAGTCAGATTAGATGCTGCCTCTTATCTTACCACAGCCTTGTCTTTTGAGCCGCCTTTTATTCAGCTGTCTGTCTGAGGCTTTTTGCAGGCTGCTTAGATGCTCTTAGCAAGGCAGTATGATTTGTATGATGTGTCCATTCGTCGCTTCCTCAAAGAACAATGTGGTGACCCGTTTTGTTTGTAAATCGACTGTAAAATCAAACCAAGAAGTTGTGAAAGCGGTTTGGTTAATTTGGCACAAACACATCAACAAAATAATTTGAATTCATTTAATGAATTTAATTTTCATGTTTATACTCACAAGGCAGCTCTCGTTCAGTTAAATACATTTGCAGGAACAATTCAAACAATATAAATGTCCAGGTATTAATTACTTTCCTCTGAAAAAGACAATAAACACGCAGGTTCAAAGAAATTTTAAATGAAATGAGGGATTTAGAAGTTTAATCATTAACTTGCAGAATGTGAAATGTGCCCACACTAAAATGTCTTTAGAAATAACACAATGACATAATTCTGTGCCAGACTTAATTCAGTAGGTTCCAGTCCATTGTGAGGCAGCCAGCGATGTTCTGTTTAATCACAAGGATTTGTCATGTGATTGACGGACTGTTGACAGCAGTATTGGGGCAGTATTTAGCAAGGTCTCAGGACCCCCGTGGCTAAAGTGAATTTTATGGAGACACTGGTGGGTCCCTGGCATAACAAGAAGTCAGGCAGTTTTTTAAAGCCGATGCAAATGAAGGTATTTCATGTTGACATCTCACCGTCTGGGGTGTGAGAGTTGATCACTTTGTGCATGGTGGGAAAAAACAAAAGTGCACGCAAAGCCAACCCTACTGCATAGTCTGTGTGTGTGTGTCTAAGTGTGTGTGTGTGTGTGTGGTTACACCCACCACTGTCCCGCTCTGTGTCTTGGAACAGAGTAGAGTACATTAACAGACCTAATTTACTATCTATGGACTCTGCGGACTGGAACATGTGGAGTTAGGCGCTTGGTTAACAATGCTTGGATTGAAAATGGGGCCAGTGGCTGCCGGTCATCGTGTGTGTGTCTCTAATTATGAGTTATTGCTGCAGAACTTTTATAGTCGACAGTGAGAGAAATGCCAGCACGGCCTAGGAAATTAATTTGTAGGAAAATGATTAAAGGCAAATTAGTGAGGTGTAATTATTAGTATGCACATAATGTAATTTTGAGTATTTCTATGTGAGATAATTTGAATGTTTTAATATACTTTTGTTTCTCTTCATAAAACATGTATTTGTTTGTAACATTTTCTAATTTACTCCTCAGATTTTATAATATTGTATTAATTGTGTATTTGGTTGAAATGTTTTGAAATTAAAAATGACAGTATATGTTCTTCTTGATGAGTATCAATATTTGGAGCTTCACTTGTATGTTCCCTGTTTCATTTCTTTTTTTGTTTGTTTTTTATTTGTTGTCTTTTTTCAGCAGACAAAAAAAAAAATACATCCCCTAATAAATTATATTTTGTTTCTTCTGCCTGATGCAAAAGCACACAGGATTTCTATGATGAGTTAGTTGGTGAGTTGTTTTAGCAAGTCAAACTTTTATTTAGGCTCCCCTGGATTACAGTTTCTACAAAATATGTGTGTTGGGGAATAATTTCATAGAACTGATCATATGACACGTCATTATTTTTAAGAACAGAAAAACTCAAATTTCATGCTGGTATAAGTCAAATAGTCCACAACAATATTTTCCAGATAAGAAATCTCATCTATGATCTTAATTCTTCTTATTTTAGGGTTTTTATTCCAGATTTTTTAAACTTATAATTTAACTAAATATTCTGTGATCATGATGGACATGTATTATGTCAGCTCAGAACAGCAGTAATGACTGATATACTTTCACAACATCCATATGAAATGCTGATGTTTAATCTTTGACCCATCACCTGCTCTATGATTGGTACATACTTTTCCCTTTTATAGGTAAACCTTAATAAATAAAAAACAAACATATTTTATAAAGATTCCACATCTTTAATGTTTTCTGACTTCTTCCACTGCAGTCCTGAGGTCATGTTTCTGTGGGCAGCGCTGCCTCTAGATGTAACATTGAGAACTACAGTCCTGTCAGGCTCTGTACAGTTACAGTTTCTAAAGGTAAGTATTTAAGTTAAAATTATTGCATTTTAAATATCCTCCTTTGATTTTACACTGGTCCCTTTGAGGTAATTTACTGAAGAACCTTCATTATCTTGTGATTTCACCGCAGTTCCATTTGTCTAAACATGCGATGGGATCGTTTAAGCCGGCAGCTGCTCTCTCTCACATCAAAAACAAAAAAATTACAAAAAGCATAAGTCTTGACTCACATAAGTGATTTGAAATTTGTCTCTCTCCAATGAAAGGGTAAAAATGAGAATGAATGAATTGCAGCTCTGAGCTTTAATTGCTTTTTCATGATCCAGCAATCCTGCAGGAAAATGCAGCGTAAAAAAGCCCAATTAGAGTCTTTTCACTTTGTGCTGGAGACAGCAGGGTTCAGGCTGATTGTCTTTCTCTGCTAGTTGCTCTGCTCCAGAAGGTGATACTGGGTTGGACCCCTGTTACCCTCCGAGCCTTCTGTTAAATTTGGCAGAAAAAACGCCAGGCTCAACGAAGAACAAAGGCGCGCCGGTTTCACCATAGAACCAGAAAAAGAATCCCTGAAGAATGGATTAATTTGGTCTAATCGAGGAGACCCATTCCATGCTTACTCTAGCAATGAGAGCTATTGGAGCAAGCAGGAAGCAGCTCTCCTTATTAAATTGCCTAAAATGGCTCGGAAGTTCTTTAGCATGCTCCCTCTATACAGCAGATGCTCTGCATTAATTGGTCTATGAAGGCCTGACCTGGGGTTCTGTGCTAGGGGTTTAAGAAGCATATTTATTATTTGCTATAACCTGGCGTACATGATGTGTGCACTCAAGGGCCGTATTTCACGATATTATATAGTTCTTAATGTTGCATGTGCTTCGGGGAGCTGGTGTTTGGGAGGTAATGTTTTAACAGCAGGTAAGTCCTAAACACCATTCATCAGAGGCCTGCTCTCTCCCCTCATCCGGCCACAGCCATGACTGATGGGCCTGTCTTTTGTATGAATGTTTAGCACAGTGGAAAGCCATATGCCACTGGCACCGACTCCTGCCCACCACCTCCTACTGTAGTAGTGGTGGAGAGAAGAAGGAGAAGAAGAAAGTCAGAGACAACAGCAGGATGAGAGAGTCTGGGTTCAAAAACGAGAGGGACAAGAGAAGGGGGAAGAAAGCAGCGACAGACAACCGGCAGCTTCAGATTCTGATGAGCAAAACTGTAGTACTGTCAGTGAAACACAGGAAGGTCAGTTACTTACCACTCACATACAACATGAGTGCACATATGCACACACTCAGCTGCACACATTAATAGTGGTAGAGATGTATTTTTAATAAGAGAAGCGGTGGTGGGAGGTGAGAGGGGAGGTAGTGCCGGGCTGGTCCATCTGTCCCAAGCAGCCTCTCTCCCAGTGCTGCTGCCGCCCCCTCGTGAGAGAAGCACAGCTGTTACTGGAAAGCCCTACTGTCCAGAAAAGGGGCTCGCACTCCTCCCCTCCGTCCTCCATCCCTCTGTCCCTCCAGCCCTCCACCTCTCTGCCCAAACACCCCTGCAAGAGGATGAAACGAAGCAGCAAGCCCAGCCACTGTGCAGTCAGCCTGCGCGTCTGCAATTTCAAACCTCTTTAGATCATTTTTCATGCTCACCAGAAATGAATAATGCACACATTAACTGGTGCCAGTTAATAAATTTCCGTCTCACTGCACTATATTTTTCAATAAGGGTCTGGCTGCTTCGTTTTGTTTTGCAAAACAGCCTCAGAAGGCTCCTGCTGCAAATTATCCCAGCCTCCCCCCCTTTTTTTTTTTCTTCATCGACAGCCAGAGAGCCTTTCCTTGACTTAAGAAATGATAAAATCATAAATCGGCTTAAATTTTCACTGTTGCATGCAAATGTCAGTGAGCATATTAGCCATTTTGTTATATCCCTGATCATTTAGTGCGTTTCTCAGCTGAAGATAATACACCACAACATTTTTCGCAAGAGTGCATCCTCAACATTCAGCCCCCAGGGCACCGCTACATAGAAACAGAATCAATCTTGGGGAACTTCCAGGCTTTGTAAGGGAGCCAAATTGGCAGACTATGTCCATTATATCAGTTCAGCAAAGCCCTGGCTAGCATCTGGCCGCACTGGACGTTTTATAGCCCATCTCTAACTATTAATCATTGGCTGCGACATCACGGACTCTCAAGAGGGTGTCTAGATGCTCGGTTACAGGGAACGCCGCTGAAAATGCCAGGGCATGTAGACACGCCGGTCCCAATACCCACTGACAGTAGCCCTCCTTAAAATGACAGAGTGCATCCAAGCCAGACGGACAGAGTGGTGTCAGGGAAGCGCTGTGACAGGCGAGGGGACCCCATCTGAAAAATGCCACCGTGCCCTAGTGGCCTACAGTGTTGTAGTGCACTGGTAGTATCTGTTCTGAGGTCGTGTCATGTAATATGATCTAGATGGAGCGGACAGGGTGGGTCCCTCTCTGGGATGCGAATGGGGTGTCAGACAAGCTGCTCCTCTAATAAGGGCTGCCATTCTAATGATCACTCAGTCAGCCTAACCTCTGACCCCTACTGTTATAAGAAACAGAGGGAGGGGCAAGCCGGGATGGTGGGAAGGACTGCGAGTTCAAATGCGCAGTATTTACATCAATTAGACAGGCAAGATGGAGGTGCCCATCAGAGCCCATTAGGATTGTTGTGGTAGGGGGGAGCGGGAGGGAGGGACAGTGAGGGCCCTACAGAGGCCCAGCGGACACATCACAGGACTGGCCTTGATCACGTCCTGTCACATTGATGAGAACTCTGTCAAAGACGCTCTTACAGATGTACTGTATGCTTGTGACTCTATGTATGTGTGTGTGTGTGTGTGTGTGTGTGTGTGTGTGTGTGCGCTTCAAGCCACCATGCCTGCTTCAAATCGTTCTCTAAACACAACAAAATATAACTAAACGGTTCATATTAGCAGCAGTATAATACTTACCGGTGGCTGATGTAACTAAATACAACTAATTACATTTTCCCAAGAACTGTTCTGAAGTACAATCTTGATGTACTCATACATTATTAGATATTTCCAAGTTATGCAACTTTCTTCTACTCCATTTTATTTTGAAGGAAATTGTTGCCTACACTTAATTTAAAGGTCCAGTTACTTGTTATTTTGCAGATTCAGATTAAAAAACCATATTATAAATTATGATAATTTCTTATAGGCTGAGCTTCGGGGCAGCAGCAGCAGCATATAGAGTAATTTGAATGATCTCCACATTCACATTAATGAATCAAAAGAATCCAGTAATATAATATATTTGATTCTGAAATGGGCTATTTAGCATAATGAGCACCTTTACTTCAGGTACTTTGATTCTAATGCGTTTGTACTTTTACTTAAGCAGCATTTTGACTGCAGGGCTTTTATTTTTACACTGTTCTAGTTCTACTTTTACATCCGAAAAATATATAAATACTTCCTCCACCACTGGTTTTCACCTCCCAAAATGTCTACATTTCCTCAACCATACATCTAAAGGTCAAGAAAACAAAAGGCCCTGTTCTAGTCACTCACTTCCACCGTGACCATCATTATGTGTTCCCACTGCTGCTTCATTTAATGTCTCAGGACATTTCATTTCAGCAGTTTTGATAAACCCTGATTCTTTATTTTCTTTGGGTGGGGTATGGGGGGGGCTGTTGGTGCTTATCAAATGCAAAATAGCACACCTGCTGTTCCAAAACGCCCTCAGTGGGTTCAAATTAGTGCTCCCCTGCTTCTTGTTCTTCTGTTGAATGTGCGGCTGCAACAAAAGAATGTGTTTTTCATAACGAGTTTGTTGAATTTAGCATTACAGATTTGTGAGTGGTTTTGACTGTGAACAATCAGACAAGATTTTCTCGAATCCATTGATTATTGTGATCAAAACTTATCAGTGTGATTAATAGAACACAATAAAGAACCCCTCCTGGGAGCTGATTTCATTATATCATTGTGATGGAGCATCCGAGCAGGTAAAAGGTGCACAGTGAAAACCCGGAGAACAAGGAGAGGACTTCATAAGGCTGTAGTATCCCATCTTTTATTAATGTCACTCCGTGGGACAGCAGGTTTTTGTCAGTCAGAATGGATAATGAAGATGTTGGCGGGGCCGGTGAATCCATCCCTTTAATACTCACATATTTTATGATAATGAAAGGTATTCAAAGAATGATTATGATAAAAGTGGGCTCCCCCACTGATGTGCCAGCACAGCTGTGCAGCTAGACAGTCAGCTGCAGGCACCCAATGAAAGGATCACACAGTAAGTAAAGAAAGGATCCGTGAGTACATAAAGCGAATGGCTGACGGTTTTGTAGCCAACCGTACATCGGCTGCACTGCATGTTACACTGCATGACGAAAAATAATGTGAGGGAAAGGCTTTCAGTCTTGAATGTCACTATTCAAAGCTTTTTGATCTTGTTCTGTCTGCATTCGCTCCATAGCATGAAGCCCTTTCACCATACTGACCTTTACATGAGTCTTGTTGAAACAGGTTTCATCTCTAACTAAACAATACTTTGGATGTGCTGTGCATATCGGCTATTTGTTATGGTTTCCGATATATCCACCGCTGACTCTTTACATCAAAGCAGCGAAAATAAAAAACAGAGTTGAAAAACGAGGAAACCTCATCATGTGATACTTAGTTGCACATTTAGGAGGTCGTATACAGAGGACATCGATGGTCGTGTGTGCCGTAACACCCCCTGACGTGCATATCAGTAACATCTTCCAAGCATCAAAGCGTCAACTGTTGTATTGTACTGTATGTGTAAACAAACTAAGCGGCCCCTAAAGCAAAGCCATACCAGCCCGCCACAGCTTCAAAAGTTCCCT